>NC_133316.1:6941500-6964440 GCF_012295235.1 Primulina huaijiensis | reverse complement strand
CTCCTATCTCCCACTGAATTCTCACGATTTTTGGCACTGAAAATGTCTCTGGTTTTCGTTGATGGAGAGGAGAAATAGTGGTTAGGGGAGTGAGGGAAATGGTTGCAAATATAATGGGGAATGGAAGACTAGGTCTCCATTTTTTTTTGAATTTTGAATTGTGGGTGGCTATCAAATAATTTGTTGGTGTTTTGTTGGAGGCTATGACCGATTCTCTCATACCCTACAAGGCTAGGATAAGGTTGATTATTAATTAAATGGTGCTCCAAAAATAAAAGGATTATCCTCCTAATTAAATACAAAGAAAGGGTCAAAGGTAGTAAATTGTCAAGGAATGTTCTAGCAACCAAGGGTGGCCGAAATTCATCTAATAAATGGAAGAAAATATTGTTTAGTTAGTAAATTTTTAAACCTTAAGAGCTTTACCTATCCTTTAATTAATTTAGTGAACTAACCCTTTAATTAAGGAACTTAAATGAATTTATTTTCTACTCACCTCAAGTAACTTAAATAATTTCATAAACCTCCTTTTANCAGTTACGCTCTTCGCTACTGGTCACTCTTTGACTGCCTCAACTTTGCTTGGATCAACTTCAAATCCATCTCTAGAAATGATGTGGCCTAAGAACGCCACTCTCTCGAGCCAAAACTCGCACTTGCTGAACTTAGCATATAACCTTCTATCTTGCAACAATTGTAGAGTCATACTCAAGTGCTGACTATGCTCCTTTCGGCTCTTCGAATATATCAAAATATCGTCGATGAAGACTATAACAAATTGATGCAGATATGGCTGAAATACGCGATTCATGAGATCAATGAAGATCGCTGGCGCATTGGTCAACCCAAATTGCATGACCATAAATTTGTAATGCCCATATCGAGTCTTAAAAGCCGTCTTATGAACATCAGACTCTTTCACTTTTTTAACTGATGGTATCCCGAACGAAGATCTATCTTCGAGAAAATCGATGCTCCTTGTAATTGATCATATATGTCTTCGATTCGCGGTAAGGGATATTTGTTCTTGATGGTGACTCGATTTAGCTCTTTCATCTCTGCGGGTGCTAGACGATAGGGTGCCTTAGAAATTGGCATAGTTCTCGGTATTAACTCAATAGCAAATTCCTCCTCTCGATCCGGTAGAATTCCATAAACGTCCTCAGGAAAGACACTTGGAAAGTTTCTGACGACCTCAACATCCTCTAGCTTCTGACTGCAGGGGCATGTGATGTAGTAACACATGCTACAAAAGCTTGTCATCATCATCTCATAAGATTATTCGCACACATACAAGAGATAATGTGCGGCATTTGCTTGTTCCTCGCTGCCTCATAGACAAAGGATTTCCCGTTGGGCTGTCAAATAGACACTGACCTCTACCAAAAATCTATCGAAGCTCCATTCAATGATAGCCAATCCATACCAAGTATGATGTCAAATTAAGGCATTTGGAGTACAATAAGATATGTCCGAACCACATCTTTTTGCAAAAGAAGCTCCAGATTCTTCACAAGGCTTGAAGTGACCATTTGATCACCGGAATGAATAGAAACTTTAACGCCCAATCCCATATCCTCGGGTATAATATTTAGTCGCTTGACGAATGTCTCAGATATGAATGATTGTGTAGCTACCGAATCCAGCAATGCATAAGTCATGATTTCATGTTTATTTGAATGCATTACTAGAATGCATAAAACTGTGTTTTAAAGGATATTCGAGATGCGATCGAGGAATGGAGACTGGAGACCATATAAGAGAAATATTTTTATTAAATAATTATTTTAATTATTTAATATATGGTATATTTTTTTTATGGCATTTCGAAAATAACAACTTTTGTGGTGTTTTTACGTGCCAAGTAGTATTTTAAACCAGGAATCAATTTTTGACTAAAATAAGGACTTTTTGGAGGCTCGATTAATATGTTAGGATCGATTTGGATTCTCTCATTGCCATTGTCCTAACATCTCATTCTTTGGGAAGAACAAGAATAACTTTCAATGCAATTTTCTTATTTGAATACACTCTCCCAACTGTGTTTAGTTAATTGATGCTGCTGCTAACTCGTTCATCAAACTCATTCATTGACTTTCCAATCTTCATCTTGATATTATAAAACTTTTGTACATCAACTGAGAGTTTGTTTTCCTTTTTTTGCTCGTTGCCTTCACACAGCTGAATCAACTTTTCCCATATCTCTTTGGCTGTTTTGCACATCTTGATTTTGCTGAAGATGATTTTGTCCAATGTTTTTTATAGAATGTCATTCGCTACATTGTCCAAATTTTCTTTTCTCTTGTCTTCAGCTATCCATTCCTCACGTGATTTTTCAATGTGGTAAGGTGCTCCATCAGTTATAGCAATAGCTGTATTAGCTTTCAATATTTTCATGGGTCCGTCAGTTATAACGTACCACATATCGTTATCTTGTGCAGTTAAATGAGCCTGCATTCTGATTTTCCAATCATCAAATTATTCTCTTGAGAACATAGGGAATTTATTGAAAGAAGACATGGTGATCAGGCATATGAATAGAAAGTATTCAGAAACAAGATTGAAAACCGCTCTGATACCACTTGTTAAGATTGGTTTTAAGGGTCTAAGTGCTTAGAAGGGAGGGGTTGAATAAATACTTTGAGATTTTGACTTTTTTCGAAATAATGAATCAGTTTAGTGACAAACTTATTCCAATGATCTTGTTGTCCAATCAGTTAACTAGTTTAAGTGCGGAAATAAACTAATTGATAGATTGGATGTAGAGCCCAAAATCAGTGCACGTATAACCCACGCAAGCATTTAATTGTTAAAGCATTTATTTAATTTTAAAATGAGTCTTAGTAGTGCATGAATTATTTAATCGTATTATTTTAAATTATATATGTTTATGTGATGCACGTTAAAATATTTTCTGGAGTTTCATGTTTCAGATGATTATTCGATGTGGGATCGAGGAAAAGAGACCGGTGACGATTTTGCCTATTTTAAAATGTGATAATTTTTTTAATTAAGATTTGGGGTATTTTAATTAATTTATTAAGTTTCAGCGTTTTAAAAGTCTAAATTATTTACTTAGGAATTTTAGAATTTTAAAACTTTTAAAGTTTTGACACTTGTGCAAGTTATTTTAAATTTAGAGATTTTTATTATAATTAGGGGAAAGTTAGTATTTTTAAATTAGTTGCTAATTACTAATTAAGCAAATTATTTTCCTAATTTACTACCTAAACACACGCACACACCCATTTTCACACACACTTACACGACACAACACACACACACACATAATTCAATTCAGATTTTATTATTTTGGAGAAGAGAAAACAGCAGCCGCCTCATGCACTTCAGCATTCCAGCAAATTTTCGTGAGTTTTATTTCAATGAAATAGTGCCACGTTTGTCCCGGATCAACCTCGCATCTTTACCCGCGTCGGTGTCGTCATTCGGTAACGTTAAAGATTTAAAGGCAAGTATATAATATTTTTTTCATGCGTCGATCATGTCATAGTATGTGTTGCGATGTTTTTATGCATAAAAATATGTGTGTGATGTGTAGAAGTTTGAGCGATTATGTTTGGATTACTTTTGAAACCATTTTTAAAATCTCAAATCACGTTTTTGCTGTTCTTTTAAAACCTGCGATTGTTCGGTCGAGAATTTGGGAAAACTTTCAACATATGAAACATAGAACTTTTTGATATCTTCGATTTGATATAAAATTAGAATTATTTGAATAAACATTGAGTGAGTTATAACCATTTTCTTGGGACCGCTTAAACTGCGTTTTTTGAAAAATTATGTTATTGATGTGTTCTTGAAGTTTTATCGTTGCAGGCTTCGTTGGGAAACAATGGGTGATCATTGCTGTGTTTAGGTATGTTTAGTATGATGTTGGGTTGGCATGTGGTATGCTGGTTAGTGTCGATAGGCACTTGAATTCATTAGAAGTCGTAGGAAACGATTGGGTGTCAACTTCCGTGTTTTGAGTTGTACTGTGTCCTAGGTTGGATGCCGTTGTTTCGAGGTGCTTGCATCGATGGTGTCGATGTAGTAGCATCCTAGGATGGATCTCGGGGTGTCGGTTCATAGTCCGTGCAACTGAGTTTAGAATGTTAAGCATCACATATATTGAATTTTCGTGGGTTTACAATTACCGCAGATACACGGACCCTCACACGACCCTGGCACGGGGTCTGTGCCTTTGCTTTCTTCGAAGTGTCAAGTTGCAGTACCTACACGGAGCCTTATACGGACCTAGGCACGGGGTCCGTGCCCTAACTTCTTTTTGAGTATGCTTTTACAGTACCTACACGGACCCGGACCCGGACCCGGAGGGGTGCACGGGGTCCGTGTACTCGAGATGTTTGGGAGAAAATTTTTATTGGGTTCCTAGGGATTTATGTCATGGTTTAGTACGATGATTAAACGAGGTCAAGTCCCGAGTAATCTAGAACGTCATAAGCTATTTATTTGATTCGGTGGTGAGCACAAATACCTACGTCTAAGTTATGCAAGTTAAGTGTTGAAATTCATGTTAGTATGTGCAGCAGTGGCCCCAAGCGAGATCCAACGAATCCCTCAACGCCAAGTAAGTATGTTCGACGTGCAAAGAAAATACTTTTAAGTTTTTGAGGTATGCTAAATGTCTTGTGACCAAATGATGTATGGGATTGGAAAGCGGTAAAGTATGACCAGGGACCAATCCACCCCGTTAAATTATGAACGGGTTTAGATCAGGATTGGAAAGTGATAAAGTATGACCAAGGACCAATCCACCCATTAAATTATGAACGGAAATCGCATGTATGTGGCAGTGGATCTTCTCTGTCAGCCCATTACTGTGATTTAGTCTGATCAGACGCATTTATGTATGGGTCACTTGCTTTGAAACATGCCTCTACGCAAAAATGAAGAAATTTATGTATGTTCAAGTATGTACAAGTATGCAAGCATGTTTAAGAAAAGTTTTACGTTATGACACGTCTATGTATGTACGTAAGTTCAAGCTTTTATATGCAAGTTCAAGTTTCAGTATGTACGTCTTATTTTAAAGTTGCATGTGATTTTATTATGTAGTACTCGTTATTTCCAGTTTATACTTGTTGAGTCTTTAGACTCACTAGACTTGATCGATGCAGGTGAGGATGCATTTGAGGAGACTAGGGGTGAGGACCAGTGAGCTGGCTTGGACTGAGCGTGAGGCTAAACCCGAGGACCGCCATATTTTACGAATTTATGAAATTTCCAATACTCTGATTTACGTTACTTGTTATGAGATTTTAATCAAATACCTTTGGCACACTTTATTTTTAGATCTTTTTTTGCAACCGCTTTCGGAACGTACAGTTTATCTTATCAAATTTTGAAGGTTCACGTTTTGTTTATGAAAATTTTTATCTTTCCTCAAATTTTAAGTAGTAAGAAGTACGGTACGTTACAATTGGTATCAGAGCGGTGTTCTTATAAAGGGTTACGCCTACTGCCAGTTGCAAGGAGCTCACGAAGTCTCACCTCAAGTCTGTAAGTTTTAAGGTTTTAAATTATGTTATGTAGTAAGCATAGAATCATGATTTCAACATGTGCGTATTTAAATTCAAATTTCGTGCATCTTACACTATTAGTATTATGTTCATGCATGTTGGGTTTACGTGTTGGGTAAATTTTGGAACAGCATGCCTCCTAGACATATGGTTAACCGTGAAGCTAGGGATGAGGACAGAGAGGCTCGGAATGAGGAGAGGGTCACTCCTCCTTGCCCACCCCAGACATGCAGACACAGATACTTGCAGGTATGACGCAGTTCTTTGCACAGTTTGCGGAGAACCAGGCTGCAGCGAATGCAGGGGCGAGGCCCCGACCAGAGGCAGTGTATGAAAGATTTTGGAGGATGAACCCGAAAGAGTTCTCGAGGACGACTGACCCGATGGTGGCTGAAGGATGGATTAAGTCCATCGAAGTAATATATGATTTTACGGAGCTGTCAGATGCAGACAGAGTGAGGTGCATCACCTTCTTGTTGACCGGAGACGCTAGGCTGTGGTGGGAAAGTGCGTCTGTGTCTGTTAATTTGCAGACATTGTCTTGGAATGGCTTTAAGGAATTTTTCTACTCTAAGTACTTCACTGAGGAAGTACGCTCCAGACTGACCAGGGAGTTCATGGCGCTACGACAAGGGAGACAGCAGCGTAGCAGAGTTTGTGCGAAAATTTGAGAGGAGGTGTTACTTTGTGCTCCTAATAACTAATGATTCCCGGGAGAAGCTGAGGCATTTTATGGATGGATTGAGGCCGGTCTTGCGCCGTGACGTTCGAGTTGCTGGTCCTACTACCTATACAGTGGTCGTGTCTAGAGCTTTCGCGGCAGAGCAGGATTAGAGAGACATTGAAAATGACAGACAGGGCAAGAGGCCCTATCAGGCACCTCAACAGCAGCAGCAGCAACCTCAGTTTAAGAGGTCTTACCAGGGACAGCAAGGGAAGAAGCCTTTTTAGGAACCACAGAAAGGCAAGGGTCCAGTTCCACAGCAGCAGGCTCCGCAGAGACCCGTCGAGTACCCAGTGTGCCCGAAATGCCACCGCCAACATCCGGGGCAGTGTTTATATGGGTCAGGCAAATGTTTGAAGTGCGGGGCAAGTGATCACATGTTGAAGGAGTGTCCACAGTGGAAGCAGCCAACCCAGGGCAGGGTGTTCGCCATGCATGCTCAGGAGGCGAACCCAGACACGACATTGTTGACTGGTAACGTATTTAATTCAGCGGTGTTTAATTTTGCCATGCATGTTTTGAATTTAATTGGGATTATTAGTGTGTTAGTTAATATTTTGGTGACTTGGGATAGAATTGTCTGCTTGAGGTTAATATTAGAGTATTTGGGATAAGTTTTGTGTGTTGCGGCAACGTCTCTCAGGAAAAATTTTCATAAAGAGAATAGCCACGAAGGCCCTGATAGATTCAGGGGCCACACACTCTTTCATCTCGGAGACGTTCGCTAGTCATTTGGATATCAAGACCATCGGCCTTGACGTGAATTATTCTGTAACAGTCCCATCAGGGGAAGAGTTGTCAGCAACTAGCGTGGTCAGGGACATTGATCTCGAACTGCAGGGCCACCTAGTGTATGCCGATCTGATCGTGTTGCCGATGCCAGAATTTGTTATTATTTTGGGAATGGACTGGCTGACGAAGAACAGAGTTTTGATTGATTTTCAGAAAAGATCAGTGTTAGTAAGACCTTTGGGTATGGAACAGTTTCTCTTTGAGCCAGATAGATGGAGAATTTTCCCTCGCATGATCTCATGCATGCAGGCACAAAGACTTATTGACAAGGGTTGTCAGGCTTTCTTGGCCAGCATTGTTTCAGCGCCTGACGCACCCATTCCGTCGATATCTGATGTACCAGTAGTCAGAGATTTTCTTGACGACGTCACAGGCCTTCCACCAGATAGAGTGGTGGAGTTTTCCATTGACCTTATGCCGGGCACAGTGCCAATCTCTAAGGCACCGTACCGTTTAGCTCCAGCTGAAATGTTAGAACTCAAGCAGCAGATTCAGGAGCTTCTTGACAAGGAATTTATTCGCCCTAGTTTGTCGCCGTGGGGCGCACCAGTGCTCTTTGTGAAGAAGAAGGATGTGAGCATGAGGCTGTGTATCGATTATCGAGAATTGAACATGGTAACGATCAAGAATAAATACCCACTTCCAAGGATCGAGGACTTGTTCGATCAGTTGCAGGGAGCCACAATGTTCTCTAAGATAAATCTTCGATCGGGGTATCACCAGCTGAAGGTGAAAGATGCAGATGTTCATAAGATAGCCTTCAGAACCAGGTATGGGCATTACGAGTTCTTGGTGATGTCGTTTGGGCTGACAAATGCTCCAGCAATATTCATGTACCTCATGAACCGAGTATTTCAGCCTTATCTTGATCAATTCGTCATAGTATTCATTGACGATATTCTTATTTACTCAAAGAGCCATGAGGAGCACAACCAGCATTTGAGGACGATTTTACAGACCCTACAGAGTCGCAAGTTATTTCCGAAGTTCAGTAAGTGTGAATTTTTGTTGGATAAGGTAGCGTTTTTGGGTCACATAGTGTCTAGCAGTGGAATTGAGGTAGATCCAGCAAAGGTGGCAGCTGTTAAGGAATGGGTTGAGCCAAAGAATGCATCAGAGGTCCGAAGCTTTCTGGGTTTAGCCTGTTACTACCGTAAGTTTATTCAGGGGTTTTCGTCGATAGCAGTGCCAATTACTTCACTGACCAAGATGAATGCAAAATTTGCGTGGAGTGATGAATGTCAGAAGAGCTTTGACACTTTGAATCAAGCTCTAATTACAGCGCCATTTTTAGCCATGCCATCAGGGCAAGGCAACTTTGTGTTATACGTTGATCCATCTAAGCTCGGACTAGGCGCAGTGTTAATGCAGCATGGTCGGGTTATATCTTATGCTTCCAGGCAGTTGAAGGTGCATGAGAAGAATTACCCGACTCACGATCTGGAATTAGCCGCTGTTGTTTTTGTGTTGAAGATATGGAGACATTACTTGTACGGCGAGAAATGCCAGATATTCAGAGATCACAAGTGAAACGTCTGCTTATTCGTTTTCTTAAAACGTGCTAGAAATTTTTTTTTTTTAAAAAAACCTCACTAAATCTGCCGAGATGCATAATCACATGCATAAAATATTTTGGAACCATTTTAAAATTAAATCAACCAACTAACATTTGAAAATCAAAGGAAATAGCCCATACTATAAACTCTCAAAAACCACTCATAAATAATTAAAAGTCATAAAAATATTCTTACCATAACTTAAAATCATAAATAATAACTAGCGCGGAAAACTAGCGTCGGTCCTCGGGTTATGTGCACCTTCAGTCCAGTCAGATCAACCATCAAGACCTCCATAAACATAATCGTCATAATAACCTGCATCAATCACACCTAGTGAGTCTAAAGACTCAACACGTCATATCCTTGATAACAAATACTACATATACAGATAACATGCAACAGTTAAAAATACTTGTACTTAAAATATCGTTTTCATGAAGATGCATAAACATAACATTTTCGTACATATTTTCATGATGCATAAACTTTAAATAAAAACATTTTCATAGTGATGCATCAACTTTAAACATAAACATTTTCATAATCTTTTTCATATCAACATAGACATATTCCTATTCATATCCATATCCATATTCGTATCCATATTCATATTCATATTCATGTTCATGTTTGTTGAATTCAGATCGTGATTGTGACTCGTATTCTTAAACGTATTGGGCGATGGATCCATCTAAAGAAAACCACAGTACTGGGCGGCGGGGGACACCAGCAACACTCTCACGGGTCAACTGGGCCCTGGCCTACGTATTAACATATCATGGCATTGGAAATACGATCGTCGGGGCTCCCACTGGGGCCTTTTCCCATAAATGGGCTTTCTCTGGGGCCTTCTCCCCTCACGACATCTCCAATCATATTCATCGTATTCGTATTCGTATCAACGGAAACACGATCGTCGGGCTCCCACTGAGACCATAACCCTCACGATATTTCCAACATGTAGTAGTCACAATCCCTTCACATCCTTCAACATGTTATCATCACTTAATAAAAATCATGTATATACATATCGTTTTATTTTTGAAACCAAGCATGCAACATGTCTTTTGAATGTCAAAGATTAAACCATAAAAAAAATCCATGAACATTTAAAATAAACGTTTAACATATAAAAATCATAAAAACATAAACGTTTTAACATATTAAAATCCGTAAACATTTAAAATAAACGTATTAACATCTTAAAAATTCATCAACACTTAAAATTGACATATTAACATATAAAAATTCATAAACATCCATAATCATAAAAATAATCATATTAGCATATAAAATAGCATTTAGGACACTGCTATGACGTCTACTAATTTCTAGGTATAAAAAGACCGTTTTACCCCTCGACGTGACGTTTTACATTGTTGACGTTTTCTTGATTTTCTTGACTCTAACATGTCCTAAGTAATTATTTAAGCCTACATAAATTTTCTCATATTTTTATTTAGCCTAAATTGAGGACTTTTAAATTAATCTTTAAATGTGACGTATTAATGCGTTTTAATCCCGAATTAAACCAAACCTTAATATAAAATTCCCAAATTTAAAACTTAGACTTATAATAATTATTTTAGCTTAAACCTAAATTTTCATAATTTTATAAAGCTTAAAACTAGGCTTTTCAATTAACTCGTTAATTGACGTTTCGCGCGGCGATTAAATTCCGAATAAATCTAAAACTCGTTATTTTGATCCCAAATTTTAAACATAACATTTTTAATATTTATTCTACCCTTCTAAGTCTTGAGACACCCCCGTGAACCCATGGAATCAATTTTGGCTTAATTAATCTCGTTTTTGACCCTTCGACGAATACAACGAGCCATCTCCTAATTTACCTGAGCCACGCCCGAGCCACCTTCAACCAAAACCTAGCCAACCCATCTAGGGACCCTACTGTTCAAGCCCAGCCCAAAAACCCGGCCCTGGCCCGCTCAAAAACGTGCTGAACAACAGACCCATTTGCATGTGCTGTGTGTGATTGTTTTCTAGCTTATCTAGGACTCCTAGTTGCATTAGGACTCTACCAGCCCTTAACCACCGACCACCCATGACCCTAACCTCCCTTGGACCATGTCCAGACCATGCCCATACCAACCCAGCCCCTTGAACCCAAGCAGCGAAGCTCTGAACCAGATGACAGCAACCTGCGTGCTTGATGGCTTTCCTCACGGTTCCATCTTTCTTGCTCGGCCCTTCTTGAACCAACCCATACCAGCCCCTAGCCCAGCCCTTGTGCACCCTCCTAGGACCCTAAGAACCTAGCCTAGCCCCTGCCCAAGCCCTCTGGCCGAGCTCCTTAACCACCTGCACAAGCTGCTATACCTGCGCCACTTCCCTTCCACTTCTCGGGTGGAGTCCTTCTTGGTAAGGACTCCTCCCAGCTCCTGGTTTTCGAGTCCTAGCATGGCTAGGACTCTTCCCTCGACCCAAAACAGACCCTAGCTTGCCCTGGCCCCAAGCCCCGACCAAGCCAAACCATCACACCCCAAAACCGAAACCCCTTTCCCACTATGACAGCAACTTCCTACCAGCTTTGTATTATTCATGTTTGTGCAACGTTGTAGTGATTTTTATGACTCTAAAACATGCGTAAATCATCCCTTAATAATTCCTAATCATGGCAGCCCCTTTAACCACATAACAAACATGATTTTTCCTCAAATTCAAGCCTTAAAAATTTGCATATGACACAAAACCGAAAATATTTCATGTTGCAACTTATTTTTCATGCAAATCCAATTTTAAATAAATACTATGGTGTGAATGATGAGTAAAAGAGAGAATATGGCGTGCCTTTGCGTATTTTAAGCACGAATTCTCGTTGACGAATCGAAGAACGACGGCGAGACTTTGGCTACAAGTTTTCCTGAAGGCTTCCTCGATTTTTCTCCTCTAAATTTGTGGGTGTGTGCACGTGTATTTGCTGCTGGGAAGAGTTTTAAAACTCTAGGGGCGTGGGGCGTGTAGAATAGGTTATGGGGTAGGATTTAGTACTTTAAATACTTAAATTAACTCTTCAAACAAGCTTAGGCCCATGAAAAGATAATTAGGTCCATTAATCTTAATTAGCACTTAATTAAAATAATAAAAATAATTTTGGTACAATAAGTTTGTGAATTTATTAGTCGGGTTGCAAAAAAGTTCGTATTTTTGTTGAAAAACCAATACCGATAAAAATTACTTCCCGGCGTATAAAATCACCTCAAAACCCCTTATTTTCAAAAATAATAAAAAACATCACCCATATTTTTAAATAATTAAAAACAACTATTTAATAAAAAATCATTTTCTATTTTCCAGCCCTCGGTCTCCGTTCCTCGCAACTCGAATAACCTTTAAAAATATATTTTAATAAAATCATGTAGAAAAATATATTTTAAACATGTAAACATGCACATCATAATTAATTTATGCAATTAAAACAAGTAATTAAAATACAAGAGCATTTAATAATTGCATGCATGTGGTTTTCGTGAGCTTTTAAATTTTCGGGGCGTTACAACAAGAGTCTCAAATATTTCTTCACGCAGAAAGAGCTGAATATGAGACAGAGACGGTGTTTAGAGCTTGTAAAAGACTACGACTGCTAAATTAGCTACCATCCGGGGAAATCAAATGTTGTGGCAGATGCCTTGAGCAGAAAAGTTGCAGTCATAGCACAGTTGTCAGTACATAGACCCCTTCAGTCTGAGATTCAGAGGTTTGATCCAGAAGTCTATCGTAAGGGCAGAGCACCTAAGCTGTCTAATCTGACAGTCCAATCTTCCTTGCTAGACCGAATCAGGGCAGGGCAGTCTTCAGATGAACAACTACAAAAATGGAGATTGAAAGATGAAACCAAGGGCAGTGTACTTTATACAGTGTCTGATGGCATTGTGAGATACAGAGGTAGAATGTGGGTGCCTAGTGTGGATTCGATCAGAGAGGAAATTCTGATAGAGGCACTTGCATCTCCGTATTCTATTCATCCAAGAGGTACCAAAATGTACAAGGATCTGCAGATTTTGTATTGGTGGCCAGGGATGAAGCTAAAGATCCACAAATTTGTGTCTGAATGCCTCACTTGTCAGCAGGTGAAGGCAGAGCATAAGAGCCCAGCAGCAATGCTTAAGTCACTCCCTATCCCCTAGTGGAAATGGGAAAATATCACCATGGACTTCGTTGTTGGCTTGCCGAAGTCGGTCAGAGGATTTAATGCCATTTGTGTCATAGTGGATCGACTTACTAAGTCAGTGCACTTCTTGCCAGTGAAGACGACTTTCTCCATGACGCAGTATGCAGAATTTTATATTAGGGAGATAGTTCGGTTGCATGGGATCCTAGTTTCCATTGTGTCCGACAGGGACCCTAGATTCAAATCGTCTTTCTGGAAGAGCCTAGATGCAGCCATAGGGACGAAGTTACTTTTCAGTACAGCTTTTCACCCGCAGACAGATGGCCAGTCTGAGCGAGTGATTCAGATTTTGGAGGATTTATTGCGAGCTTGTATAATAGATTTACATGGGACTTGGGAGTCTAAGCTATCTCTAGTGGAGTTTACATACAACAACAGTTTCTAATCATCCATAGGTATGGCTCCCTACGAGGCATTGTATGGAATGAAGTGCATATCACCGATTCATTGGGATGAAGTTGGTGAAAGAGCAGGAGTTGGTCCAGAGATAGTTCAGCAGACTGCAGATGTGGTGGTCAAGATCCGAGACAGGATGAAGACCGCCCAGAGCCGTCAAAAGAGTTATGGTGATAAGAGGAAAAGAGATCTAGAGTTTACCGTAGGTGATCATGTTTTTGTAAAGATAGCACCTATGAAGGGTGTTATGAGATTCGGGAAAAGAGGCAAGCTGAGTCCGAGATTCATTGGGCCGTTTGAAATTCTTGACAGGGTTGGGACACTAGCTTATCGTGTAGCTCTACCGCCGAATTTGGCCTGTGTACACAATGTGTTCCATGTCTCGATGTTGAGTAAGTACCTAGCTAACCCTTCGCATGTTTTGAGCTATGAGCCGTTGCAACTTGCTCCTGCCTGTCTTACGAGGAAAGACCCGTCCAAATCCTAGACAGACAGGAGCGTAGACTTCGGAACAAGGTAACCAAGTTGGTCAAAATCTGGTGGCTAAATCAATTGGTAGAGGAGGCCACTTGGGAGACAGAAGCAGATATGAGGATCCGCTACCCGGAGTTGTTCGGTAAGATTTAATTTCGAGGACGAAATTTTTTTAAGTGGGGGAGGAACTGTAGAGCCCAAAATCAGTGTACATATAACCCATGCAATCATTTAATTGTTAAAGCATTTATTTAATTTTAAAATGAGTCTTAGTAGTGAATGAATTAATTAATTGCATTATTTTAAATTATTTATGTTTTTGTGATGCACGTTAAAATATTTTCTCGAGTTTCATGTTTCAGGCGATTATTCGATGCGGGATCAAGGAAAAGAGACTGATGACGATTTTCACAATTTTAAAATGTGGTAATTTTCTTTAGTTAAGATTTGGGGCGTTTTAATTAATTTATTAAGTTTCAGCATTTTAAAAGCCTAAATTATTTATTTAGAAATTTTAGAATTTTAAAACTTTTAAAGTTTTGACACTTGTGTAAGTTATTTTAAATTTAGAGATTTTTATTATAATTAGGGGAGAGTTAGTATTTTTAAATTAGTTGTTAATTACTAATTAAAAAAATTATTTCCCTAATTTACAACTTAAACACACGCACACACCTATGTTCACACACACTTACACGACAAAACACACACACACATAATTCAATTCAGATTTTATTATTTTGGAGAAGAGAAAACTTAGGGGTCTTAAGAAAATAGCAGCCTCCCCATTCCCTTCAGCATTCTAGCAAATTTTCGTGAGTTTTATTTCAAGAAATAGTTCCACGTTCGTCCTGGATCAGCCTCGCATCTTTACCCACGTCGGTGTCGTCATTCAGTAACGTTAAAGATTTAAAGGCAAGTATATACTATTTTTTTCCTGTGTCGATCATGTCATAGTATGTGTTGCGATGTTTTTATGCGTAAAAATATATGTGTGATGTGTAGAAGTTTGAGCGATTATGTTTGGATTACTTTTGAAACCATTTTTGAAATCTCAAATCACGTTTTTGTTGTTCTTTTAAAAATTGAGATTTTTCGGTCGAGAATTTGGGAAAACTTTCAACATATGAAACGTAGAACGTTTGGATACCTTCGATTTGATATAAAATTCGAATTATTTGGATAAAAATTGAGTGAATTATGATCATTCTCTTGGGACTGCTGATCGAGCAAAACTTGCACTCTGGAATCCTTACTAAAAATATGGTTTTGTGTGCTCAAATATTAATCGCAAGTGCATGATGTCAAGTAATAGTATAATGTACGTGAGTACGAGTATCGTTTTACTGAAGACTGTATTTGACAGTTATTATTTTCAGTTATTTAATCTTTAGTAACGAAATTTGATTGATTGTTTTAGTACTACCATGCTCAAATAAATATGCAAATAAAATGATTCAGGAATTAAATAATGAAATATAATATCTAGGATGGTTGATTAAAAATTCAGTGAGAAATGAATTTGTTGGGAATATCGGTTCACCTACCCCTCGTTAATTAATTAATTCGTTCGATAGTGATTGTATACTTCCGACAGGATTTCCTATTCAATTGAACACGGTCTCTCGAGCTATGCCAAACTAATTATACTCAGTGAAGTAATTAAATGTCTTTAATTATTTATAAAGAGTGAATCGCATATCGATCTATGAAATCCCCTAGTTTTCGACCATTAGGACTATAACTATCGGCGCGTATCCAATTTCATATGTCTATGCAAATTGTAGATCCACGGATTATACTACTCGTTCCTATCACAAGCTATTCTCTCGAACTCACTCGCAATATAAAAACGTTGTTAAAGTCAGCTATGCTCTAACAACACAATGAAAATCAGTAGCACATTCAAGAATAAAGCAACAATCGAAATATAAATTAATTAAATCAAAGTTTGGGGTAGGATCCCCTTAAATCCCAACAGATATTTTAGGTTTAGCTTCTATAATTCATGGTAGAAATAAAGACAGCACAATGTTTAAATGATAAAAACTAGATCAAAAATACTATGAGTGATGAAAGTGCGAGGAACGACGCCCAGAAAATCTTCGAATCTCAAACTCCAGGCGCAAAATCCTCTCCAAGGCTTGTGGTGGCTGATGAATAATGTTTGAATGCCCTCAAAATTGTCCCCTCAACCTCTTCATATCATCCATATCCTGAAAATAAGGTAAGGAATCGAACAAGAAATCTTCCCAAAAATAGGTGGCGCTCGGGCGGTCGAATATTACCGCTCGAGCGCCACACCTTCTGTACTTTTGCTTGGGAAATGCAGCAGTCGCGCTCGGGCGGTAGAATTTCACCGCCCGAGCGCCGAGTCTTCTGTATGTTTTCTTTTCGGAGGACAAATCTCACGCCCGGGCGGTGAATCAACAATTCAACGCAAGTTTCTCTCTCCTGAGTTCTGTTTCAATTCAGGACCAACCAGTAAACACATAAAGTGGTAGAGTTTTATAGTTGAACAACAAAATTTAGGGAGTCAATAGCCATAAGTGCTCAAGTGGTTCAGAAAGATTGGGAGTACGTAGATCATTTTCACTATGTGCTTGTCAGAAATTTTGTCTGACATTCCTCAACGCCTTACATCTCCATCTTTTTAGTCTTGGGATAGGATTTCATCCCTTTTTGGCTCCCCCACACCTTACATCTCCTTTTGTTTTATCCATATTTTTTTATGCATAGTTTTCTTGTGCGTACTCCCTAGGATTGGAATAAAGGGTATGTTTATTTATCTGGACTAGAGAAGAATTTTTAGGTCCTATGCACGATTGGATGAAAGGTATTTGAGGTATACTTTTGAATTTCTACTCGAGTTCATGCTACTGGTTAGTCACTTATTTCAACAGAAATTCATTCAAGTTCTATCGCATATCATGTTTTTCCAGTTTCCCTCACAGATTATTTTGAACTTAACTGTCATTCACACCACTACCAAAATCCACTATATGTCCATATAAAAACTTACAGTTCACCGGGGGATTCATAACAAGTGATAAGACTAAGCAACATGCAGTTCATTTAGACCAAAATCATCATTGGCTACCAATTTACTTGTTTCACCAGCAACTGACACACATGCAAGACACATACGAAACGACCCCCTCATACTAAGTGTGTGCAATATCAAATAACACATAAATACGAATGCAGACACACAAAAAAATTGCAAAATAAAATCCAGACTGAAACAACAGTAAGAAATAAAATATAAAGCAGTAGAAAATAAAAATGCAAAGAAGGGAAAACAGTGAACTCCCCTGATCAAGGCACGTCCTCGTCGTGCTCTGTTGGTGGCACTCCTGATGCATCCCCCTGCTGAAGATAGTCATATTGAAATTGGTAGGGGGGAATGAATGGTGGAAGTGGTGGTATGGTCCCAGGGTCCACGCCCCCGTGGATGAGCATAGTGCGCAACATGGAGTCGAGATGGGCGAAATGTGCCGTGAAGTTGGCGTTGACCTGCTCCTGGTGAGCCATGAAGGCAAGACCTCCTTCCATTTTTTCGTTCTGAGTGCGCCTGCGGGGCTGTGGGCGACGAGGGACGGCGGTGCTTGATCCACCTGTTAGAGTAGGTGCCCGTAGCCAAGTGTTGGCCGAGGGTTCATGTTTAAACTCTATGTATGAACAGTCTTTATTTTAATAATATTTGAAATTATTATTTTGGCACTTCTTTATCTGTATACCCATGCTAGTTGCATAGATAAAGCCCTTGAATATACAAACAGTAGAAAGAATATGAGATGCTCATATGATGAGTATCATGAAACTCATATTTGTAATACTGTATATTCTAAACGGTTCCTAGTCGATTCAGCCGCCGCTAAGAAGGATATAGGTCGCTCGAGTTCGAGACTAGTATCTGCGATGTGAGTACCATGTTTCATTGGTAGGGGACATTGTGATGTCCGAGCATGCAGATAGGTGCTCCTTGTAGAGTGCACTGAACAACCCTCTATAAAGGACTTTCCAAGTGGTTCTCACTTATCGAGTAGAAACGTCCTAGTTTATGGTTGTACACCATTAGTCCTTATGACCCGGGACAACATTGAGACTCTATGTGCTAGCATTACACTTTGACTTGTTTACCGACTCTCATGGGGTCATCAGGTGGCAAGGTTGGGTGTTCTGTCGAAACATATAGGAGTCGATGCATTGTAGTCGGGGATTCACCGCTTACCTACGGGTATGGATATCCTATGTGTTTTTCATGTATATGTAGTTTGAAATCTCTGATCAGAGTATGGTGGTAATTATGAAAGGGGTTTCATAGATTACACCATCGATGCAACTACGACATGACACATAGTATCGATTCATTGACAACTCTCGATATACCAATGGTTGTCGAATCGGTCGGGATATATGAGTTGAAGGGACCGTACTGTACGCTAACCATAATTGAATGGTTCTTGCAGGCACTATCATTTGATACCTAGGGAATCATGTAAGCGATGCTGCTAGGCGTTTAACATGATTGGTTGGGTACTATCAGACTTGAGTTCTGACGTTCTTATTATCAAGGAGTTGATAAATAAGAATGGAGCAATTGGGGTATGCTCATATAAGGACATGTTTAGTCCGAATCACATGGAGATGTGAACCCACGGCTAGTTGTATCAATGAACCATTGAGGGCCACACAAGTACTAGCTTTCTAGATCCCGTTGAGAAGTAAAATAGTTCAATGTGTTGAACGGCTTATAAAGGAGTTTATAAGCGTAAGGAAAATTAGAAGTATGACTTCTATAAAGGAGAAAATAGTTCAATGTGTTGAACGGCTTATAAATGAGTTTATAGGCGTAAGGAAAAATAGAAGTATGACTTCTATGAGAGAAATATAAATTTTATTTTTGGAAGTGTTCCTAAATTAAAAGTTTGGCCAAGTGAATAATGTATTTGAAAATTGTGATTTTCATAAACATTATTATGGACTAAATTAAATTAATTCAAGTGTTGAATTAATTAAACACTAGTGGACCTAGTAGAGTCCAAATAATTAAATTAATTCAAGTGTTGGATTAATTAAATCATATTGAGTCTTGTAGAGCTCAATTAAAATAATTATTTAACTAGTGGGACTTGGGTAAATTCAAGTAATGTTTAATTAGTCTCAAATATGTTTGAGATAATTAAAATTAAGTCCATGGATTTTTAATTGTTAAAAATCAAATAACAAAGCATGCTTGGGAGGTGGAAGGTTGTGGATTACTTTTTATTAAAATAATACAAGGCATGCACCTTTTGCTTTTTGCTTTTCTCACAACCAAGACAAGAAAATTAAATTATTCTCCCCTCCACTCCAAGATGCAATGGCCGAAAATTTTGCTCTTGTTCTCTCCAATTTTTCTCTCATTTTTCTTCTTCAAGTGTTGAGGAAAGAAAATAATTCTCATTGAAAAATCCTCTTAGTTTTCTAGTGCAAATTAAGAGGGGATCTACCTAGTTGGTGGTGGGCTTAATAGTTGAGCAAGGAGTGCTCAAAGGAAGCTTGAAGATAGTTTCTACCATTGAAGAGCTAAGGTGTTTACACCTTAGTTGGAGCCATACATCAATCCTTGTGATTGATAGGTATATATCTCAAACACCCTATGTATGACATGTGTTTGTTTTGTATTTGCTACACAAATGTGAGGTGGCCGAAAATTTCCATGCTGAAATTTAAAATTTTAACTTCCGTTGCGCTTCCGGTCACCGTAACCGATCTCCTTTCAAGTGGTATCCGAGCTAAGGTTACGTTTTTGTGTATCAAATACATAATATTATGTTGAGGTTCATTTCTAACCGCATGAGATAAAATTTTGCATCGAATCAAGGCCGGTTTCGGGGGATTTTTGGGCAGCAAGTTGCTGCCCATTTCGGGCAGCTCGGTCTGCCCATTTTGGGCAGCAAGGGGGCTGCCCGAACAGCCCCTTTATATTTAATATAAAAAAAAATTTTTTTGTTGCCGGAATCCGGCGACGGCGATGACGAATAGGGTTTTCAAAATGTGTTTTGAAATATCAAAGTGTCACGGGCCTTGAGTTGTTTGGCCATTGGATGGCTAACACATTTGTGAAATTTAAATGGGCCAAAATATTTTTGGTGAAAAAATGAGTTTTTGGGCCCTTAAGTTTAAATTTACAAAAGTTGCACATATTTTCTCATAAAATAAATTATTGAAGTAGGACTTTAATTATTTATAGTAAATGGTGATTTACAAGAAATTCGATTATAAATAAATTAATTTGAAAGTAGACAAAGGGGTTTGTATACTTTGTTAATTTAGTTTATAATTGTGGCGGTTAGTGATTGGATCAAGATATATAATATTGGATCAATTAATTATTGTGATAATTAATTGATGGTGTATGATATGTGATATTATGCATGAAGGATGATCAAAAGCCCAAGCCCAATTTGCTAGGTGTATGCTAGGATATTTTGTGTTGAATGATTGTAATAATTATCAAATTTAAAGTGGGCTTGGTTTATGGCCCGTTCCCACCCCATGAGATGTATCCCTATTTGCCATGGATATTTATTTGTAAATATTAGTATAGTGGAAGATCAAGATTGGAAGATGGTGGCCTTGATGATTATGAAGATCGAAGACATGTAAATATTGGAAGCTAATGTAATAGTTGCATTTGCATCCCATGCATTTCCCTAGGATTGGACCTAGGCCCGTGTTTAGCTCACACGGGCCATTAGTTTTGGGGCGATTGATCATCCTTGTTTTGTTTACTGTTTATAATATATGCATGATATGTTATAAATAATGAGTATGTGCGTTATTATTATGATAATAACAAAGTTGCATGAATCCGGCAAACATACGATCAAACATGGCGAGCTTTTAAATAAAATTAATGATGAGACCTTTCAAAATTAAAAACCCTCATTTTGAATAAGATTCAAAATTAATATCAAGCCCGAAAAGGGGAATTATAAATTTGTTTATAATTTCCATGTCTTCCATCGACAATGGGTGCATGATGAACGCTACCCGTGCTCGGGGCTCGGCTCATATTATTGGGGGGGCCCTGGGTGCCGGAAAGCTGTGACATCCATTGACATGGTGATGTGAACTACGTGGAACTCCCATGATTTCGGCTCATATTATTGAGGGAACTCATGGCGACCGTCCANTAATTAAAAAACCCTCATTTTGAATAAGATTCAAAATTAATATCAAGCCCGAAAAGGGGAATTATAAATTTGTTTATAATTTCCATGTCTTCCATCGACAATGGGTGCATGATGAACGCTACCCGTGCTCGGGGCTCGGCTCATATTATTGGGGGGGCCTTGGGTGCCGGAAAGCTGTGACATCCATTGACATGGTGATGTGAACTACGTGGAACTCCCATGATTTCGGCTCATATTATTGAGGGAACTCATGGCGACCGTCCATTAAGGTTCAATATCGATGGGTTAGGCTTGACACGTGAAGATGAACGACGTCATATTATTGGGTCCTAATCAAACGTGAGACAAAAGTTTACGTAGAGGGTTGCATGGAGATGCAATTGGAAACTACCTTTTAGGAATTGTGATTGGCTGATATTATTCGGGATCATAATTCGCTAATTGGACCTTACGTACCTACTGAGGAAAGGAGTTTCCTGTTTTCACTAGAGGGTAGTGAAAATTTATAAAGTAAAAGTCCAAACTTTATATCTTATTAAATATTTTAAAATAGTCATTAACATTTATCTGTTTCACTTTTCAGTACAAAAATTTGACAATGTCTTCGATTCGCAACCCGCTATCCGCTATACTTGAAAAACTTGTGTTAACCGGACCTAACTATTTCACTTGGCTAAGAAATCTGAAAATCGTCCTAAACTCGGAAAATATTGCATATACACTGACTGAGTCGCCCCCTGCTGAGGCTCCGACTGACTGCACTCCCGAGGAATTGCAGACCTACAAGGAATGATGTGACCATGACTTGAAGGCTAGGTGTTATATGCAGGCTTCTATGAACGATGAGCTGCAGAGGCGTTTTGAGGATGCACAGAATGCTGTTGACATTCATTTGCATCTCAAGGAGCTCTTTGGAGAGCAGACACGCCCTCTTAGGCATGCTATTGTCAAGGAGCTGATCACTTTGCGCATGCGAGATGGGGCCTCGGTCCACGAGCATGGCCTGAAGATGATTGGGCTCGTGGATAAGCTCGTTGGCATGGATCTGATTTTGCCTTCGGAGTTGACCACCGACGTGTTGCTGTTGTCATTGCCTAGCTCATTTGATCCTTTTGTGGTGAACTTCAACATGAACAAGATGGAACCGAGCCTTGAAGAGTTGGTGAACATGCTTGTGACTTTTGAGTCCACTATCAAGAAAGAGAAGCCGGTTCTTTTTGTGGGCTCTTCATCTGGTACGAAGACCGGTCCACCTGGGAAGGGAAAGAAGCGTTCTTTCCAACGTCCCAAGAAGAACGTGCCCTTGAAGAGGCAGTCTCCGAGTCCCGCTGTGGCAGCCACACCAGTGAAGGCTGACAAGACTGTTGACATCTGTCATCACTGCAAGAAGCCTGGACATTGGAGGCGTAACTGCAGGGAATATCTTGCCCAGAAGGGTTCTGGAAAAGGTATGTTCTATATTGAAGTAAATATCTCAATTAACTCTACTTCTTGGGTATTGGATACCGGCTGTGGCTCACATCTCTGTAATGATTTGCAGGTGATGGGAAGAAGTAGGAGGCTCAGAGAGGGTGAGACCTTCTTGAGGATGGGCAATGGAGCAAGGGTTGCTGCCAAGGCTATAGGAGATGTTTACTTGCTTTTGAACAATGATTTTAAGTTTATTTTGAGAGACGTTTTGTTTGTACCGGAGTTGGTGAAAAACATTATTTCCATTTCTATGCTAGATAAAGATGGATATTCTTGTTTATTTAGCAAAGGTGTTTGCAACATTTACAAGAATGAATGTTTAATTGGTACTGGAGAACTTGAAAACGATCTCTACACCTTAAAATTGAAAGATATTCCACTAAACAATGTCCAAGCAATAACAACAACAAACAAGCGCAAGCAAGATACTCTTAATATGGCACAATTATGGCATGCTCGATTAGGACATATTTCCCTAAGAAGGATGAACAAGCTAGTGGGAGTTGGCATGTTTGATATGTCTGATATTAATGCTCTCACGACTTGTGAATCCTGTCTAAAAGGAAAGATGACCAAAATTCCCTTTAAGGGCCATGTGGAGCGAGC
>NC_133316.1:6915410-6937680 GCF_012295235.1 Primulina huaijiensis | reverse complement strand
TAATTTTAATTTATGAATGTGTTCTTAAATTAAAATTTGGCCAAATAAATAATGTATTTGAAAATTGTGATTTTCATAAACATTATTATGGACTAAATTAAATTAATTCAAGTGTTGAATTAATTAAACACTAGTGGACCTAGTAGAGTCCAAATAATTAAATTAATTCAAGTGTTGAATTGATTAAATCATATTGAGTCTTGTAGAGCTCAATTTAAATAAATTATTTAACTAATGGACTTGAGTAAATTCAAGTAATGTTTAATTAGTCTCAAAAATGTTTGAGATAATTAAATTAAGTCCATGGGTTTTTAATTTGTTAAAAACCATATAATATTTGCATGTATGGGAGGTGAAAGGTTGGGAGACTACTTTTTGAGTAATCAAGGCATGGCATGCAAAAAGGTGTTTTTGCTTTTTGCTTTTTGCAAGTCCAAGACAAGTCTCCCTTCCCCCATTCAAGCACTACCTTGGCCGATAATTGCTCTTGTTCTCTCCTCCATTTTTTCTCTCATTTTTCTTCTTCAAGTGTTGAGGAAAGAAAATAATTCTCATTGAAAAATCCTCTTAGTTTTCTAGTGCAAATTAAGAGGGGATCTACCTAGTTGGTGGTGGGCTTAATAGTTGAGCAAGGAGTGCTCAAAGGAAGCTTGAAGATAGTTTCTACCATTGAAGAGCTAAGGTGTTTACACCTTAGTTGGAGCCATACATCAATCCTTGTGATTGATAGGTATATATCTCAAACACCCTATGTATGACATGTGTTTGTTTTGTATTTGCTACACAAATGTGAGGTGGCCGAAAATTTCCATGCTGAAATTTAAAATTTTAACTTCCGTTGCGCTTTCGGTCACCGTAACCGATCCCCTTTCACCACCTACATCTCCCTCGTGAGTAGGGAAATCACTATTCCGCTTAGCACGTTTCCGTTGGAGGTCTTCCACACAAATGGCCTTCATCGGCTGTAACCACTCCTCATCATCATGGAATACAACTCCCATCCTCGCACACAATTCTGAAATAATAGTGGGAAAGAAGATGCCGACATGACTATTGTGAGCACTCAATATAATCTGAGAATTTATAAGTTTGCCCACGTTGATGTCGTATCCCTTGGTCAAAGCAAACAGTAGCATCGCCCGCTCTTTTTGCACCTCGCTCTTATGCGAGACCGGCATCATCCGTCGGGCCACAAATAGATACCAAAGGGCAATTCAGGCTTTCAAATATTTCTGGCCAAAACAGCTTGGTGGTCCACCCAACGGTTTCCACATCGCGCCCGGAAGGCACAATGTTGCGAGTATCATATCATAGTTGGGGTCGGCTACCAATACCTCAAATCGAGAGTCATCAACTTCAGTCGTCTCTAATAGTGCGTTTATTGTAACAGAGTCACACGGTACAATTCCCGAACCACTGAGACCACTGCCGCCTTCGGTTTATTTCCAAATAGTTCCCATCCACGTCTTTCCAACTCCACAAGAGAATCTAAATATCTATCTTCAAACTGCCTATGAAATCCCCTCTCGGCGATGGGGTTTCTATGAATCTTAGCGTGATCATATCGACCCCTAGCAGCCTCACTCACAAAACGATGTCTATCAATGACGAAGATGAAGAGGAAGAGCCGGGATTACCTTTTTGTTTCTTGGGAGCCATGGTGGTGGATGATGGAGACGGTGACCTGCGGGAATAAGATGACCGGAGAGCGGGAGATGCTTGATTCCTAATGAAGAGTGTGCCACGTTACCGAAAATTGGACTTGGGACTGAAATTTCTGCACAAAGAAACGAGAAGAGGCGATAGAGTGTTAGGGATTTGAGAGATCTGCAGAATGAGAAAGGGGAAAAGGAATCACGCTTTTTAATTTCAGTCGTGCTGAGCTCTCTGGAATTTTTCTCCCGACATAAACGTTCGCGCTCAAGCGGTATAAAATTACCGCTCGAGCGTCGAGCTCTCTGGAATTTTTTTATTGAGAATAACAGTAAAAATAACTTATAATAATAAATAAATAAAAATAACTGACAAAAAAATCGAATTAAATGCAAGATAAGGGAAAGAGAGGTAGTTCACAATTTATAGTCGAGAGCTTGACTGTCGGTCAATCTCAGTTCGGATTGTCTTGGAACCGGGTGATTCCAAGTTGTGGCTCAATTGTGCCACCCATGTAGTGCTTTAGTCGCTGTGCATTGACCGTAAATGTCTCATCCTTTCCATCGTGCTGTTCCACGGCTCCCGTTGGTATACTTTAGAAACCACGAACGGACCAGACCATCGCAACTTCAATTTTCCGGGAAATAATCGCAACCGTCACATTCTTTGAATTCTCTTTCGATGATCCGCCTATCATGAGCTTTCTTTGTCTTTTCTTTGTATGACAGTGCAAGATCATATGCCAGATTCCGGAATTCCTCCAACTGATCCAGTTAAAGCAGACGTCGTTCACCTGCATCAGTAAAGTTAAAGTTTAGTGCTTTTGTAGCCCAATATGCCTAATGCTCTAACTCTACAGGTAGATGACACGCTTTACCAAACAATACCCTATATGGTGTAGTGCCTATAGGTGTTTTGAACGCAGTTCTATATGCCCAAAGAGCATCATCTAACCTCACTGACCAGTCTTTCCGACTAACACCTACCACTTTTTCCAAAATCCGCTTGATCTCTCGGTTCGACACTTCCACTTGACCACTCGTCTTGAGATGATAGGGGGTAGAGATCTTATGTGTGACACCGTATTTGCTCAAAAGTTTTTCAAAGAGTTTGTTGCAAAAATGTACGCCATCATCACTAATGATTGCTCGTGGTGTCCCGAACTTGTTAAAAATATTTTTCTTTAAAAATTTCAAGACCACTTGAGCATCATTAGTGGCATATGCTTCTGCTTCTACCCACTTAGACACATATTCAACCGCTACCAAAATATACTTTTTCGTGAACGAGCTGAGAAACGGTCCCATGACGTCTATTCCCCACACATCAAAGACCTCACACTCAATGATATTATTCAAAGGCATTTCATGACGGTTAGAGATGTTACCTGTCCGCTGGCATTTATCAC
The DNA here is from genome assembly GCF_012295235.1 of Primulina huaijiensis. Taxonomy (NCBI): domain Eukaryota; kingdom Viridiplantae; phylum Streptophyta; class Magnoliopsida; order Lamiales; family Gesneriaceae; genus Primulina; species Primulina huaijiensis. Next base: position 6,934,619 of record NC_133316.1, on the reverse strand, counting down.
AAGCTAGCACATAAGAACGAGCATCCTTAAAGAGGGTTGGCAAATAAAAGCCACATTCAACTACCTTAGATGCCGTCTTTGTTGGCCCAAAATAACCACCTACCTCACAGTTATGGAATGGTTAAGAATTTGACCGAACTCCTCCTCTGCAACACCCCTTCGTATCATGGAATCTGCACAGATATTAAACAAAAATGGTTCCTCCCAAAAACAATGTTTCACGTCAGAAAAAAATTTCTTACGTTGGTGAAACGATAGATTGGGTGGTGGTGTGCATGTGACAAGAAAGTTAGCAAAATTTGCATACTAAGGACAGTGTTTCACCTCAAATAGCTGCTCATCAGGAAACCATTCATTTATAGCATGATCTACACAGTCATTACTAATCAGCTCCAATCTATACAAGTGATCTACTATCACATTCTCAACACCATTCTTATCTTTTATTTCTAAATCAAATTCTTGCAACAATAAAATCTACCGAAGTAGGCGTGGCTTTGCATCTTTCTTAGCTAGTAAATATTTCAGTACAGAGTGGTCCGTGTAAATAACGACTTTTGACAGAACAAGATATGAATGAAATTTGTCAAACGCAAATACTACTGCAAGTAATTCTTTTTCAGTTGTTGCATAATTCAATTGAGCCTCATCTAAGGTCTTATTTGCGTAGTAAATTGTATGAAATACCTTGTTTTTCCGTTGGCCAAGCACAGCCCCCACCGCAGTATCACTGGCATTGCACATGACCTCGAAGGGTAGATCCCAATCTGGTGCCACCAAAACAAGAGCCGTCACCAGGCGCTCTTTCAAATCCTCGTATGCCTATAAAAAGTCAGAATTAAAATCAAAAGGCACATATTTCATAAGTAAGGAAGATAGAGGTTTGGCAATTTTAGAAAAATCTTTGATAAAACGCCGATAAAAACCGGCGTGGCGTAGAAAATTTCTAACTCCCTTTATGGATGTCGGAGGTGGTAAGTTCTTGATAACTTTGACTTTTGCCTTATCCACCTCTATTCCATGCTCTGATATTTTGTGCCCCAATACTATTCCTTCTTGTACAATAAAATGGCACTTTTCCCAATTCAGCACCAAATTTGTCTCCTCGCATCTCATCAACACCACCTTCAAATTCTGAAAACAGTCATCAAAAGAAGAGCCAAATATCGAGAAGTCATCCATAAATATCTCAAGAAAAGTTTCTATCATGTCGTGAAATATAGCGGTCATGCATCACTGAAAAGTGGCAGGGGCATTACACAACCCAAAGGGCATCCGTCTAAAAGCAAAAGTGCCATAAGGACAAGTCAAAGTGGTTTTCTCTTGATCCTCGGGCGCAATAATGATTTGGCTATACCCTGAATACCCATCCAAAAAACAATAAAACTCATGACCCGCTAACCTCTCAAGCATTTGATCAATGAAGGGCAATGGAAAGTGATCTTTACGGGTAGCATCATTTAATTTCCTATAATCTATGCACACACGCCATCTCGTAACTGTCCTAGTGGGTATTAATTCATTTTTTTCATTTGTGATCACAGTAATCCCACCTTTTTTCGGCACACACTGAACAGGGTTTACCCATGCACTATTAGATATAGGATAGATAATACTTGCATCAAGGAGTTTGATAGTTTCTGCTTTTACTACCTCTTGCATCTTTGGATTCAATCTTCTCTGAGGTTGCACAAGAGGAGAGTACTCGTCTTCCATCAAGATCTTGTGCATGCAGACTGATAGATTGATTCCTTTGATATCCGCCACCTTCCACGCAAAAGCACTCTTGTGCGCTTTCAAAACTTCCAATAGTTTGTCCTCCATTACATCTGTCAAAGAAGCAGAAATAATGACAGGTAAAGTGTTATTCTTACCAAGGTATACGTACTTTAGGTGTGGAGTCAATGGTTTGAGCTCAAGCGTTGGTGGCTCCTCCATGCTTGACTTATGAGGGATCAAGTCTCTTCGATCTCCCAAGTCCTCTAATCTCATTCTTATTAGCCTCTTCCATGGCTGGTTGGCATTGAGGTATGCCATTATTTCGGCTTTCTCTGCATCCAATTCATATTCTCTCAATTCAGTAGTAAGAATGGCTTCAAAAGGGTCCCTAAGAGCATCATGCACATAGTTAGAGACAAGAGCATCAAAAGCATCAATTCTATAACAACTATCAGAATGCAGTGTGTGCTTGAGTGCATTAGAAACATCAAAAGTAATCTCTTCTTCGCCCACTCTCAATCTCAACTTCCCATCTTGAACATCAATTAGGGCCTTGCCAGTTGCAAGGAACGGTCTCCCCAAAATCAAAGGCAGCTCCATATCCTCTTCCATGTCGAGCACCACGAAATCAGCAGGAAAAATAAATTTATCCACTTTCACTAGCACATCCTCAATAACTCCCGTGGATACTTGACAGATCTGTCTGCCAGCTGCAAAGACATCCTCGTTGGCTTAGGTTCCCCCAACCCAAGTTTCCTAAACACAGACAAAGGTATAAGACTAATACTCGCACCAAGATCACACAAAGCTTTATGGAAAACAACATCACCAATCATGCAAGGAATAGAAAAACTCCCTGGATCCTTAAGTTTTGATGGGATCTTGTTTTGCACCAAAGCATTCAGTTAGATATACCATCATGTGATCCTCCAATTTTCTCTTGTTTGCTAAGATGTCTTTCAAAAATTTAGCATAACTAGGCATTTGCATCAAAGCATCGGCAAAATGAATATTGATATGCAATTTTTTAAATACCTCAAGAAACTTACCGAATTGTGCATCAAGTTTTGCTTTTTTCAGTGCTGCAAGGAAAGGAAGAGGTATAACAATTTTAGATTGTGCAGTGGGTGCTGGTGTAGAGTTAGAAGACTTTCCTTTAGATGTCTCAGTCTGTTCATCCGACACTTGATTTTTTTCTTTTTCTCTCGACTCTAAAATTTTTCCACTCTTCAACTCAATGGCCTTCACTTGATCTTTTGGATTGGTCTCGGTGTTACTTGGCAAGGTGCACGGCTCTCTACTTGCTATCATCTTTGCTAACTGTCCAATCTGATTTTCTAGCCCCTTTATTGATGCATCTTGATTTTGGAGTCTAGTTTCGGTAGATGAGATGAACTTAGACATCATCTGCTCCAAATTGGACTTCTCTTCTCTAGGAGGGTCAGATATGTACATCGTTTGTTTCCCATATGGTTGTCCTCCTTGTGGTCGATTCTGACTGTTTTGACTACCCCACGAGAAGTTGAGATGTTGCCTCCATCCAGGATTATATGTGTTCGAATACGGATCATTCTTTGGACGGTTTTAGACTCCCACTTGATTCACCGGTGCCTCATTTTGCACATTGAAGGGATTGCCTTCTTGACAGTCCTTCACAAAATGTTCACCCACACACTTATCATAGAATATCTCTTGAAGACGCATAGCCGTGCCACCCATATTCAAGCCATCCATTTTCCTATTCAAGACATCAAGTTATATAGTAATAGCAGAAAGGTCAGTTACCTGGTGAACTCCTGCACTTCTCTGCTGGTTGTTCTATTCAGATTGAGGATGATAGCTGCTAGCAGCCATCTCCTCCAATAACTCATATCCTTCCTCAGCAGTTTTTCTCAATAGGTTCCCACAAGCAGCAGCATCTATCATAGTAAGATTAGGAGTAAGCAAGCCATAATAAAAGGTTTGAACAACTAACCCAAGTGGCAGTTCGTGATGAGGACATCTTCGTAATAGATCTTTGAAGCGCTCTCATGCCTCATATAAAGACTCCTGCTCGAATTGAGCAAATGTTGTGATGTCTGCCCGCAGCTTCATGGTCTTAGATGGAGGGAAATATTTGATGAGAAACGCTTTTGCCATATCCTCCCATGTGGTGATCGAACCTACATGCAAACAATTTAACCATGCTTTAGCTTTATCACTTAAATAGAAAGGAAATAAACGCAACCTAACAGCATCATCAGAAACTCCATTAAATTTAAAAGTATCGCAAATTTCAAGAAAATCTGCGATGTGCGTGTTTGGGTCATCTACTGCAGATCCTCCAAACTGGATTGTATTCTGAATCATCTGAATTATAGCTGTCTTGATTTCGAAGTGGTTTGCCCGCACAATAGGCCTCACAATGCTGGGGCGTGCACCATCCAAAGAAGGCTGGGCATACTCTAGCATTGGTATGCGGCGTGGCATCTCAACATGTCTATCTTCATGGTGTTCCTCCTCATGCTCGTGCTCGTGCCTCCCCATCAGTTCCTTCAGTCTTTGCTGCTGTTTCTCCTGCGAAAAGTTCTTTCAATTTCAGGGTCAAACTGCTCAAGCTCCACATCAAGTGACTTTGGCATGCACTGGAAAAAATATCTGTAATAGAATATGGAATGTTAGCTCAAAAAAATAAAATAATGCTAAAGAAAATAACTAAAAATAAAATTGTGAATTAACAGTCCCCGGCAACGGCGTCAAAACTTGATCGAGCAAAACTAGCACTGTGGAATCCTTACTAAAAATATGATTTTGTATGCTCAAAAATTAATCGCAAATGCACGATGTCAAGTAATAGTATAATGTACGTGAGTACGACTATCGCTCCACTGAAGACTGTATTTGACAATTATTATTTTCAGTTATTTAATCTTTAGTAACGAAATTTGATTGATTGTTTTAGTACTACTATGCTCAAATAAATATGCAAATAAAATTATTCAGGAATTAAATAATGAGATATAATATCTAGGATGGTTGATTAAAAATTCAATGAGAAATGAATTTTTTGGGAATATCGGTTCACCTACCCCTCGTTAATTAATTAATTCGTTCGATAGTGATTGTATGCTTCCGACAGGATTTCCTATTCAATTGAACACACTCTCTCGAGCTATGCTAAACTAATTCTACTCAGTGAAGTAATTAAATTTCTTTAATTATTTATCAAGAGTGAATCGCCTATCGATCTATGAAATCCCCTAGTTTTTGACCCTTAGGACTATAACTATCGGCACGTATCCAATTTCATATGTCTATGCAAATTGAAGATCCACGGATTATACTACTCGTTCCTATCACAAGCTATTCTCTCGAACTCACTCGCAATATAAAAACGTTGTTAAAGTCAGCTATGCTCTAACAACACAATGAAAAACAGTAGCACGTTCAAGAATAAAGCAACAACCGAAATATAAATTAATTAAATCAAAGTTTGGGGTATGATCCCCTTAAATCCCAACAAATATTTTAGGTTTATCTACTAGAATTCATGGTAGAAATAAAGACAACACAATGTTTAAATGATAAAAACTAGATCAGAAATACTATGCGTGACGAAAGTGCAAGGAACGACGCCCGGAAAATATTTGAATCTCAAACTCCAGGCGTAAAATCCTCTCTAAGGCTTGTGGTGGCTGATGAATAATGTCTGAATGCCCTAAAAATCGTCCCCTCAACCTCTTCATATCATCCATATCCTGAAAATAAGGTAAGAAATCGGACAAGAAATCTTCCCAAAAATAGGTGGCGCTCGGGCGGTCGAATATTACCACTCGAGCGCCACACCTTCTGTACTTTTGCTTGGGGAATGCGGCAGTCACGCTCGGGCGGTAGAATTTCACCGCCCGAGCGCCGAGTCTTCTGTATGTTTTCTTTTCGGAGGACAAATCTCGCGCTCGGGTGGTGAAATTCTACCGCCCGAGCGTCACACCTTTTGTAAATTAGCTACCCGAATCACTTCTTGCGCTCGAGCGGTAAATTTTTGCCGCTCGAGCGCCGGTCTTTCTGCCCATTTTTTGCACATTTTGCTCCGATTTAAGTTTTCCGGTCATTTTTCCTACAAATTCACCACGCCCAAGTGAGACTTGATAACATGCATATGCTTACTCTAAAACGAACAAAATGTAAATGAAATGTACGCATGCACAATGCAAACACACACAAAACTAATGCAGTAAAACACGTAAAAACCATACCTATCGACTGCTCAAACTGCGTTTTCTGAAAAATTATGTTATTGATGTGTTCTTGAAGTTTTATTGTTGCAGGCTTCGTTGGAAAATGACGAGTGATCATTGCTGTGTTTAGGTATGTTTAGTATGATGTTGGGTTGGTATGTGGTATGCCGGTTAGTGTCGATAGGCACTTGAATTCATTAGAAGTCGTAGGAAATGATTGGGTGTCAACTTCCGTGGTTTGAGTTGTACTGTGTCGTAGGTTAGATGCCGTTGTTTCGAGGTGCTTGTACCGATGGTGTCGATGTAGTATCATCCTAGGATGGATCTCGAGGTGTCAGTTCATAGTCCGTGCAACCGAGTTTAGAATGTTAAGCATCACATGTATTGAATTTTCGTGGGTTTACAATAACGCAGGTACACGGATCCTCACACGGACCCTGGCACGGGGTCCGTGCCTTTGCTTTCTTCGAAGTGTCTAGTTGCAGTACCTACACGGACCTAGGCACGGGGTCCGTGCCCTCACTTCTTTTCGAGTAAGCTTTTACAGTACCTACACGGACCCAGACCCGGACCCGGAGGGGTGCACGGGGTCTGTGTACTCGAGATGTTTTGGAGAAAATTTTTATTGGGTTCCTAGGGATTTATGTCATGGTTTAGTACGATGATTAAATGAGGTCAAATCCCGAGTAATCTAGAACGTCATAAGCTATTTATTTGATTCGGTGGTGAGCACAAATACCTACGTCTAAGTTATGCAAGTTAAGTGTTGAAGTAGCCCCAAGCGAGATCCAACGAATCCCTCAACGCAAAGTAAGTATTTTCGACGTGCAAAGAAAATACTTTTAAGTTTTTGAGGTATGCTAAATGTCTTGTGACCAAATTATGTATTGGATTGGAAAGCGGTAAAGTATGATCAGGGACCAATCCACCCCGTTAAATTATGAATGGGTTTAGATAAGGATTGAAAAGCGGTAAAGTATGACCAGTGACCAATCAACCCGTTAAATTATGAACGGGGATCTCATGTATGTGGCAGTAGATCTTCCCTGTCAGCCCAGTACTGTGGTTTAGTCTGATCAGGCGTATTTATGTATGGGTCACTTGCTTTGAAACATGCCTCTACGCAAAAATGAAGAAGTTTGTGTATGTTCAAGTATGTACAAGTATGCAAGCATGTTTAAGAAAATTTTCACGTTATGACACGTCTATGAATGTACGTAAATTCAAGATTTTATATGCAAGTTCAAGTTTCAGCATGTACGTCCTATTTTAAAGTTGCATGGGATATTATTATGTAGTACTCATTATTTCCAGTTTATACTTATTGAGTCTTTAGACTCACTAGGCTTGATCGATGCAGGTAAGGATGCATTTGAGAAGACGAGGGGTGAGGACCAGTGAGCTGGCTTGGACTGAGCGTGAGGCTAAACCCGAGGACCGTCATATTTTACAAATTTATGAAATGTCCAATACTCTGATTTACGTTACTAGTTATGATATTTTTAATCAAATACCTTTGACAAACTTTATTTTTAGATCTTTTGTTGCAACCACTTTCGAAACATACTGTTTATCTTATCAAATTTAGAAGGTTCACGATTTGTTTATGAAATTTTTTATTTTTTCGCAAATTTTAAGTAGTAAAAAGTATGGTACGTTACATTGGATACTCAAAGAATAACTGAAATAATGAACACAAAGATTTCATGGATGTTTGGAAGCTTCAAATACCCCTACGTCACCCCTTCTATCACATGGATATGTCTTTCACTAAAAGACTTTGATTAATTACAGAAGTTGTAATAACCTACTTCAGTTTGGAGTTAAACACTGTCAAACTGAAACTCTTAGTTCTTTTACAATTTATCAGTATAACTGATGTAATAACCCTTCTTATACTAGGTTATTGTGCCTATCTTGCTACACAAATAATTATATCAAATTAAAAACTTTCAAAACCCTAATCCTACTACACAAACACACGTACACCTCACACAAAAGCACTAGGACTCTCCATATACACCTTGAATATTTTCGTTTTTATGGCATAACATGAACAAAACTAGAGTTCTCATTTTTTAAAACTCTTGCTTTTGATGCACAGAGGGGATGCCGTGGTAGGGTTATTAGATGTGATGTTTTTCCACATGTTTAAGGGTCATGAGGCGCATGTTAAAGGGCTGGACAAGATATGGTAGCAATATGAACGAAAATTTGAGTTTCAATGGGCTAGGGTTTTCGGCTAGGGTTCCTAGAAGGACACGTGTAGTGCCCAAATTCAGTACACGTATAAACCATGTATTTATTTAACTATTAAAGCATTTATTTAATTTTTTAAAATGAGTCTTAGTGGTGCATGATTTATTTAAATGCATTATTCTAAATTATTTACGTTTATGTGATGCACGTTAAAATGTATTTTTCGAGTTTCATGTTTCAGTCGATTATTCGATGCGGGATCGAGGAACAGAGACCGGTAACGATGTTGGCAAATATTTTTACGTGGTATTTTATTTTAAATTAGGATTGGCATTTTAAATGACTTATAAGTTTTAGTATTTTAAAGTCTAATTTATTTATTTAGTGAATGAAGGGTTTAAAATTTTTAAAGTTTGAAGCATGTGTATTTTATTTCAATTGTAGGAATGCTAGTAATTTAGTGGAGAATGAGTATTTTAATTATCATGAAAATTGCTTATTATTTATTTAATTAAGCTAATTAGCCCTTAATTACACCTAATTAATCACACACACACGTTACACACACTCACACACTTACATGTTTTTACACACACCATCAGCACACACATGTCATTCTATCTTCTTTCAATTCCTTGAGAGCAAAATACTAGGGTTCCTAGAGCACCAAGTGCAGCCGCCCCTCTCCCCTATATTTTCCAGCAAATTTCGTTGATTTACTTCAAAGAAAATCGAGCCACCATCGTCTTGGATCAACCTTCGCTCTGTCTCCGCGTCGGTATCGTCGTTTCGGTATTTTTAAATATCAAAAGGCACGTATATTCTTTTGTTTATGCATTGATCTTGTCATATTATGCGTTGTGTTGTTATTTATACGTAAAAATACATGTGTGATATGTGGAAGTTTGAGCAATGATGTTTGGATCAAGTTTGAAAGGGTTTTTGAATCAAAAATCACGTTTTTGCTGTCATTTTAAAAACTGCGATTTTTCGGTCGAGTTTCTGGAAAAACTTTCAAACATATAAAACGTATTACTCTTTGATACCTTCGATTTGATATAAAATTCGTAATTTTTGGAAGAGAAACGAGTGAGTTATGGTTGTTTTCGTGTGACTGCTCAAACCTGCGATCTTATGAAAATGATGTTCATCATTTTTTGAAGTTTTTGAGTTGCAGGCTTCGTTGGGCACCGCCGGGCTTGTGCTACTGCATTTAGATATGTTATGGGATGAGTTTAGATGTTATTTGGTGGTTCGTTTGGGTCGGGATTGGCTTGGGATATAATAGAAGTCGTAGGAAGCGAAACGATGTCGGATTACTGGTTATTGTTGTATTGAAGTTGCTTGTCAATGCTTGGAGATGTTTGGGGTGTTTTTACGGGTTTGAATCAATGTAATAGCATCCTATAATGAGTCTCGAGGTGTTAGTTCATGGTCCTTAGGCTTGGATTGAGAGAATGAATGAATAAGATAGCGAATTTTCATGAATGTCCAAGTCCAGAGGCTACCCGGACCCCTTCCCGGACCCTGACACGGGGTCCGTGTCCTTTTTCCTTCAAAAATACGAATTTCCAGAGCCTACCCGGACCCCTACACGGGGTCCATGTACCTCTCTTTAAAAATTTTTTTTTTTAATTTTTAAAATATGAATATAAAGTATAGGAAGTGTTTTGTGGTTATGAATATAAAATATAGGATTTGTTTTGGGGTTCTATTTCAGAGTTTAGTATGATGATTAAACGAGGTCAAGTCCCAAGTGATTTAGAATGTCGTAAGCTATTTAATTACTTCGGTGGTGAGCACAAGTACCTACGTCTAAGCTATGAAAGATAAGTGTTTGAACTCATGTTAGTATGCAGCAGTGGCCCCAATCGAAGTCCAACGAATCCCACAACGCCAAGTAAGTATGTTTGACGTACAAGAAAATATTTTAAGTTTTTGAGGTATGCTAAATGTCTTGTGACCAAATTATGTTTAGGATTGGAAAGCGTTAAACTATGAACGGGGACCAATCCGCCCGTTAATTTATGAACGGGTTTAGATCGAGATTGGAAAGCGTTAAATTATGAATGTGGACCAATCGGCCCGTTAAATTATGAACGGGGATCTCATGTATGTGGCAGTGGATACGTCCTTGTCATCTCAGTACTGTGGTTAGTCTGATCAGGCGGTTATGTTATGGGTCACTTGCTTTGAAACATGCCTCTACGCAAAATGATGAAATTATGTATGTTCAAGTACGTTCTAGTATGCAGCATGTTTAAGAAAAGTTTTCACGTTATGGCACGTCTATGTTGTGTAAGCATGTTCCAGTTCATTTCAAGTTCAAGTATGTATGTCCTATTTTGAAGTTGCATGTGGTTTTATTACGTATTATTCGTTACTACCAGTTTATGCGTGTTGAGTCTTTAGACTCACTAGACTTGATTGATGCAGGCGAGGATGTTTATGAGGAGGCTGGAGGTGGGGACCAAGGAGCAGGCTTGGACTGAGCGGGAGGATAAACCTGAGGACCGCCATGTTTTAAGTTTTATGAAAACATTTATTTCTTATGTCAAACTTTAAATTTCAAATCTTTTGTTGCAACAACTTGAGAGACGTACAGCTTTACTTCTTTTATCGAATTTTGAATGTTCACTTTTTATTTAAGAAAATTTTAAATTTTTCCGCAAATTTTAAGTAGTAAAAGTACGGTACGTTACAGTTGGTATCATAGCGGTGTTCTTATAAAGGGTTACGTCTACTGCCAGTCGCAAGAAGCTCACGAAGTCACACCTCAAGTCTGTAAGTTTTAAAGTTTTGCATTATGTATGTAGTAAGCATTGAATCATGATTTCAGCATGTCCATGTTTTAAGTTTAGATTTCGTGCATCTTATGATATTGCTATTATCTTCATGCATATTGGGTTTACGTGTTGGGTAAATCGTTGGAACAGTATGCCTCCCAGACGTGTGATTAACCGGGAAGTTAGGGACGAGAACAGAGAGCATCGAGATGAGGAGAGGGTCACTCCTCCTCGTCCACCTCCAGATATGCAGGCGCAGATGCTTGCAGGTATGATGCAGTTTTTCGCGCAGTTTGCGGGGAACCAGACTGCGGTTAATGTAGAGGCGAGGCCCCGATCAGAGGCTGTGTACGAAAGGTTTAGGAAGATGGATCCTAAGGAGTTCTCGGGGACTACTGACCCGATGATAGCTGAGGGATGGATTAAGTCCATCGAAGTAATCTTTGATTTCATGGAGCTGGCAGATGCAGACCGAATCAGGTGTGCCATATTCCTTCTAGCAGGGGATGCCAGACGGTGGTGGGAGAGTGCATCAGTGTCAGTGAATTTGCGAACACTGACTTGGGATGGTTTTAAGGAGGTTTTTTACTCCAAGTACTTCGCTGAGGAAGTACGCTCCCGATTGACTAGGGAGTTCATGTCGCTGCGACAGGGAGACAGCAGCGTGGCAGACTTCGTCCGGAAGTTTGAGAGGGGGTGTTACTTTGTGCCCCTGATAGCTAATGATACCCGGGAGAAGTTGAGGCATTTTATGGATGGATTGCGGCCGGTCTTGCGCCGTGACGTTTGAGTTGCTGGTCCTACTACTTACCCAGTTGCCATATCGAGAGCTTTGGCGGCAAAGCAAGATCAGTGAGACATTGAGGCTGACAGGCAGGGCAAGAGGCCCTATCAGGCACCACCGCAGCACCAGCAGCAGCATCAGCGACCCCAGCATAAGAGGCCTTACCTGGGGCAGCCAGGGAAGAAACCTTATCAGGGACTGCCTAAGGGCAAGGGTCCGATTCAGCAGCAGGGGGCGCCTCAGAAGCCCGTTGTTTTCCCAGTGTGTCCTAAGTGCAACCGCCAGCACCCGGGGCAATGTTTATATGGATCAAGCAAGTGTTTCAAATGTGGAGCCAGTGACCACATGCTGAAGGAGTGCCCACAGTGGAAGCAGCCAACTCAAGGAAGAGTGTTCCCCATGCATGCACAAGAAGCAAACCTAGACACGACTTTGCTGACCGGTAAACTTTTCTACCTAAGCTCAGTATTATTTTTTCCTTGCATGTTTTAAATATTAATTGGGATTGTTAAGGTGCTAGTAATATTTTTCGAGTGATTTGGGATAATAATTTTCTACTATGCTTGAGGTTAATGTTAGAATTTTTGGGGATATAAGTTTGTGTTGTGCTAACGTCCCTCAGGAAATATTTTTTTTAAGAGAATAGCCACTCAGGCCCTGATAGACTCAGTAGCCACCCATTCTTTCATATCAGAGACGTTCTCCAGTCACTTGGATATCAAGATGATTGGTCTCGACGTGAATTACTCAGTGACAGTCCCATCAGGGGAAGAAGTATCAGCTACTAGTGTGGTCAAGGACATTGATCTGGAACTGCAAGGCCACCATGCCGACTTAATCGTCTTGCCAATGCCGGAATTCGATATTATCTTGGGTATGGACTGGTTGACAAAGAACAGAGTCTTGATAGACTTTCAGAAGAGATCAGTTTTGGTTAGACAATTGGGCATGGAGCAGTTTCTGTTTGAACCAGCCAGATGGAGAAGTTTCCCTCGTATGATCTCTTGCATGCAGGCTAGGAGACTTATTTCTAAGGAATGTCAGGCTTTCTTGGCCAGCATCGTATCCACACCTGACATGACCACTCAGTCGTTATCAGACATGCCAGTAGTCAGAGATTTCCCAGACGTCTTTCCCGATGACGTCACAGGTCTTCCACCAGAGAGAGAGGTGGAGTTTGCTATCAATCTTATGCCAGGCACAGTGCCAATCTCTAAGGCACCATACCGACTAGCTCCAGCTGAGATGCTAGTACTTAAACAGCAGATACAAGAGCTTCTTGACAAGGGATTTATTCGCCCTAGTTTCTCTCCATGGGGCGCACCAGTGCTGTTCGTAAAGAAGAAGGATGGGAGCATGAGGCTGTGTATCGATTACCGAGAGCTGAACAAGGTAACGATCAAGAACAAATACCCACTTCCAAGGATCAAGGACTTGTTCGATCAGTTGCAGGGAGCTTCAGTGTTCTCTAAGATAGATCTTCGATCGGGGTATCATCAGCTGAAGGTGAAAGATGCAGATGTTCACAAAACAGCCTTCAGGACCAGGTATGGGCATTACGAGTTCTTAGTGATGTCGTTTGGATTGACGAATGCTCCAGCAGTTTTCATGGACCTCATGAACCGAGTATTCCAACCTTATCTTGATAAATTCGTCATAGTGTTTATTGAAGATATCCTTATTTACTCGAAGAGCCATGAGGAGCACAGTCAACACTTGAGGACGGTTTTACAGACCTTGCAGAGTCGCAAGTTATTTGAGAAGTTCAGTAAGTGTGAGTTTTGGTTGGAGAAAGTAGCGTTTTTGGGGCATATTGATGAAACTTAAAATTAATAATTTATTATATGTTAAAACCTATATTTTAAAATTTAAGTTTCATTAAAATTATAAAATTATGTTATTTTAGTATTGTGTGTTTATATTTAAATGTCTTACTAAATATGTTTTATTTTCAGGTTTTCTACGTGTTGGTAAAATAATGATAACTCAAGCTAGAAAATTCAAATGGAGGTGATTCAAATATTTTTGGAATCCTTGAGAAATTATCTACAACTTTGCAGAAGACATGATTGCCTAAAAAGTTGGTTAAGATGATCAAATTGTGAAAATATCAAAAGGAGGACAAATTTACTTTCACCATGACCAGCATATAGTAAAAAAATCATAACTATTTCAATATTTAACCAAATGAGGTGAACCAAGTGGCCAAATTCATCTACAGACAATTCCCCACATGTTTGCTGTTTTGAGCTGAGTCAAATTCGGTGATTAAAGTCGTGGAACAAAGTATTGAAAGAAAGGGCATGGAATTGAAGTTGGAGGATACAAAGACTACTATTACAACTACATTGCATTAATAGAATTTTTGACCCTTTCTCTCATTTGGCCTATAAATAGAGGCCTTGTGCTAGCTTGAGAATCATTCTATCTCATTGTAAAATATAGTGTGAGTGTGTATAAAAGTTCTAAGTTCCAATATATTTTTCATTTTCCAAATTATGAGTGATGTTTTTAGTGTTGATCAAAAGTAAGTTCATGGAAAGCTAAATCTATTATGTCAAGGTGAAGAGGATGAATTCTTGGTGAAGTAAGATTGTTTATATTTTGTATATTCTTTCTTTATTTCTTTTCATTTTGCTAATTTCTTTTTATTGTAGGTATAAAAATGAATTATTTGTTGTTATCAATTTACATCAAATGCTTGATACCATTGAAGTGGTTATCTTGATTTGTTGTTTAATTTTGATACAATAAATATTTCATCAATTATTATTGTTATATTATACATACATATATATATATATATATATATAATTATATCATATATTTCATTTAGACGATAGCGTGGCTCTGCCGGTTGTTCTAAATGAAATATTATGATATCTAACAATCTAACATTTACTTTATCGCAACTAACTTTTACTTTCCGCATCTAACATTTACTTTATCGCAACTAACTTTTACTTTCCGCATCTAACATTTACTTTATCGCAACTAACTTTTACTTTCCGCATCTAACATTTACTTTATCGCAACTAACTTTTACTTTCCGCATCTAACATTTACTTTATCGCAACTAACTTTTACTTTCCGCATCTAACATTTACTTTATCGCAACTAACTTTTACTTTCCGCATCTAACATTTACTTTATCGCAACTAACTTTTACTTTCCGCATCTAACATTTACTTTATCGCAACTAACTTTTACTTTCCGCATCTAACATTTACTTTATCGCAACTAACTTTTACTTTCCGCATCTAACATTTACTTTATCGCAACTAACTTTTACTTTCCGCATCTAACATTTACTTTATCGCAACTAACTTTTACTTTCCGCATCTAACATTTACTTTATCGCAACTAACTTTTACTTTCCGCATCTAACATTTACTTTATCGCAACTAACTTTTACTTTCCGCATCTAACATTTACTTTATCGCAACTAACTTTTACTTTCCGCATCTAACATTTACTTTATCGCAACTAACTTTTACTTTCCCGCAACTAACTTATTAAATCATATATTTCATTTAGGCAATAGCGTGGCTCTGCCGGTTGTTCTAAATGAAATATAATGATTTAATTTAACATTTATTTTATGCAGTTATATATTTATATAGTTATATATATAATCATAGGTACCATATATAAAATATCGGTGAATTCGGTATTTTCTATAGTGGGAACTATATTATATTAGGTGTGTGTTTAAATATTTAATTTTCTTGGAACCATTATTTATGGTGGTTTCCTTTGTTTTACTTTTAGTTAAACAATATTGCATAAACCAAGAATAAATCCTCGAGCCTTGACAAAATTTATAATTTGTAAACTTCGTTCTTGCATTTGGTAATCTATAAATTAATAAATTTAAACTTAAAATAACCTCTCTGTGGATCGATCTCGTACTTACGAAATATATTACTTGCAGACAACCTACACTTGGGTGAATTATAATTTAAGTAGTAGCAAGTTTTTGGCGCCGTTGCCGGGGAGGTATAAATTAAGTTTATATTTGTTAATTATGTTTTTTTTATAAGTATTGTGTTTTTTTTGTATGAGTATTTGGAGTCGAAAAAAAAGTGGTAGACTTATTCGAGTATCTGAAAATAATTTAAACATGGATGATAATTCAAATAATCAAGATAATGATAACAATAATAACAACAATAATAATAATAATCAAGAACATGATCAATTAAGAACACTTAGTTACCATATGAACCCTATTGGAACTAGTGCCCCATCTTGTTTAGTTTTTCCTCCTGATGCATCTAATTTCAACTTTAAACCTCGAATTATTCAACTTTTACCAAATTTTCATGGCTTAGATTCTGAAAATCTATATTTACATCTAAGAGAATTTGAGGAAGTTTGTAACACTTATAATGATCAAAATTGTAGCATGGATATAGTTCGATTAAAGCTTTTCCCTTTTTCTTTAAAAGATAAAGCTAAAACATGGCTACAAAATTTGAGATCAAGTTCAATAAGATCATGGGAAGAAATGCAACAACAATTTCTCAAAAAAAATTTTCCTTCCCATAGACCAAACTCTTTTAAAAGACAAATTACTACTTTTTCTCAAAAACAAGGAGCAACATTTTATCAATGTTGCGATAGATATAAAGAATTACTTAATACATGCCCACATCATGGTTTTGAAACATGGAGAATAGTTTCTCACTTTTATGAAGGTCTAATACCTAAAGATAGGCAAATGATTGAATTCATGTGTAATGGAACTTTTGAAGATAAAACCCCAAATGAAACTATGGAGTATTTGGATTCATTAGCAGAAAATGCTCAAAATTGGGATAATATAGGCACAATAGAACCACCAACAACTAAAATCAATAATTCAACAAATGGGGGTGATATCTATAATCTTAAAGATGATATGGATATTCAAGCTAAACTTGCATCTTTAGCCAGAAAAATTGAGTCATTAGAAATGAAAAAGAGTGGTCAATTAAAAAGTATTCAAGAAATTGTTTGTCATATATGTGATACACATGATCATGCTACAAAAGATTGTCCAACATTACTTTCATTTAAAGAATGTCTCCATGAACAAGCAAATTATGTTAACAATTATAAAAAACCAATACTAGATCCTTTTTCAACATCATATAATCCTGGATGGAAAAATCATCCTAATTTTAGTTGGAGGAATGATAATAATGCACAACCCTCACAACAATATTTTCAAAATAACCAAAATCATCAAGGTTATATTCCTTATGTTACACCTCCAAGAAAAAACTTTGAAGATGTAATTCATGCATTTATCCAAAAGCAAGAATCTATCAATATTCAAAACAGTCAATCTATGACTGATTTGAAAGAAACTCTTGCAAAATTTGCATCTGCACTTAATATTCATGAAAAAGGAAAATTTCCATCTCAACCTCAACCTAATCCTAAAAATCAAAATCAAGAATTAAAAAATGAAAAAATTGATCAAATAAAATCTGTTATTACCCTTAGAAGTGGTAAAATAGTTAATGATCCATATAGTAATGAAAACAAGGATCATTTAAAATCAAAGAGTAAGGATGATAATCCTGATACTTTTGAGAATGATGATACCTTAAATTCTAAAAATAATATGTTGAATGATAAATCATCTGAAATAGTAAATGAATCAAATAAACCTCCACCATTTCCTCATGCATTAACAAATCATAAAAAACAAAAAAATGATTCTGATATCTATGAAGTTTTTAAACAAGTAAAGATAAATATTCCATTATTAGATGCTATTAAACAAGTACCTTCATATGCAAAATTTTTAAAAGACTTATGTACTGTGAAGAGAAAATTGCATGTGAAGAAGAAAGCATTCTTGGCTGAACAAGTAAGTTCTATTCTTCAAAATAATTCTAGTTTAAAATATAAAGATCCTGGTTGTCCAACAATTTCATGTATTATTGGAGAAAATAAAATTAAAAAAGCTTTGTTAGATTTGGGAGCAAGTGTGAATTTACTTCCTTATTCAGTTTATGAAAAACTTAATTTAGGAGAATTAAAACCCACTTCTGTTACTCTCTTACTGGCGGATAGGTCAATCAAAATACCTAGAGGTATTGTAGAAGATGTGTTGGTTCAAGTTGATAAATTCATATATCCTGTAGATTTTATTGTTTTGGATACACAACCAATAGAAGTACATAATGAAATTCCAGTAATATTGGGACGACCATTTCTAGCAACTTCAAATGCTTTAATTAATTGTCGAAATGGAATAATGAAATTGTCTTTTGGAAATATGACTCTAGAACTTAATGTGTTCAATTTATGTAAACAACCAAGTATTAATGAAAATGAATATGATAATGAAATTGAAACAATTGTGGAAGAAAATATACAAGAAGAAAACTTAAATCAACAATCTGAAGTTTTTTCAATAGAAAGTTTTGAGTCTGAAAATAATTTTAAAGAAGATGATAATACAAAACTTGAATTAAAAGTTTTACCATTCGAATTGAAATATGTATTTCTTGGTGAAAATAAAACATTTCCTGTTGTAATTTCTTCCACTCTTCTACCAAATCAAGAAGAAGATTTAATTAAATTACTTAAAAAATATAAAAATGCAATTGGATGGACTTTGAAAGATATAAAAGGTATAAATCCTTTAATTTGCACACATAAAATTCATTTGGAAGAAAATGCTAAAACATNCATTGCATGTAGAACTAATGATCATAAAGTTGTTATAAAATTTTTAAAAGAAAATATTTTTAGTCGATTTGGAATACCTAGAGCAATAATTAGTGATGAGAGAAGTCATTTTATAAATAAATCATTTTCTTCTTTGTTAAGAAAATATGGCATTACACATAAAGTTTCTACCCCATATCATCCTCAAAGTAATGGTCAAGTTGAACTTGCAAATAGAGAAATAAAACAAACTTTAGAAAAAACAGTTAATGCAAATCGAAAAGATTGGTCTTTAAGATTAACTGATGCATTATGGGCATATAGAACTGCTTTTAAGACATCATTAGGGATGTCACCATATAGGTTAGTTTTTGGTANGCAAGCTAAGATTCCATCTAGTTGGCGTAAGTGTATTGATTATAGAAAATTAAATGATGCAACTAGAAAAGATCATTTCCCACTACCATTTTTAGATCAATTCTAGAAAAAGTAGCAGGAAATTCTTATTACTGTTTTCTTGATGGGTATTCGGGGTATTATCAAATACCTATATCATTAGAAGATCAAGAAAAAACTACTTTCACTTGTCCTTTCGGAACTTTTGCATTTAAAAGAATGCCATTTGGTTTATGTAATGCTCCGGCTACTTTTCAAATATGCATGTTAAGTATTTTCAGTGATATGATTGAAGAATTTGTAGAAGTTTTTATGGATGATATAACTGTTTTTGGAAACTCATTTGAAAATTGTCTTAAAAACCTAGAAGAAGTATTAAAACGATGTGAAGAAAAAAATCTTGTTTTAAATTGGGAAAAATGTCATTATATGGTTAAAT
>NC_133316.1:6913368-6913809 GCF_012295235.1 Primulina huaijiensis | reverse complement strand
ATATATATATATAATTGTGTGTGTTTTCAAATAAAATAATTTCTAAACTTTTTATGATAATATAGTTAAAAGATATGGTTTGTATGGTTGTTAACATGTATAATTGAAAGAATTCTTTTTGTTAAAGTATAATATATACTCACACATCTTTTGTGAGTAAGTGGTGAGAAATGAGAAAACAATTAATAAACTTTTATTGATTATTAAAAAATGGTTAATTATAAGAATATAACTCCCCTATAAAAAAAATATTGATTATAAAAAAAAATAGAAGATAAATAACGGACTGCAAAGTTCTTTGTTCATTGTAATTGTTTTTTTTAGATTTGATTGATGTACTATAAATGTGTTCTGAAAAAAAATATATATCCATCAATCAATATGTTCTAAAAAAAAAGATTTGTTTGTGTTGGATAAGTTTCAATGTAGTCGAATGTATCC
>NC_133316.1:6859729-6912810 GCF_012295235.1 Primulina huaijiensis | reverse complement strand
ATATATATATATATAAATCGGTATATGAGTTTGTTTTTAAAATGAATATGTTTGTATATTTGAATATATAAAAGGAATAAAGAATCTAGGTTGTGATTTTCCGATAAATTTTATTACTAAGGGACTAGTAATAAGATAGTGTGGGGGTGTGATGAAACTTAAAATTAATAATTTATTATATGTTAAAACCTATATTTTAAAATTTAAGTTTCATTAATATTATAAAATTATGTTATTTTAGTATTGTGTGTTTATATTTAAATGTCTTACTAAATATGTTTTATTTTCAGGTTTTCTACGTGTTGGTAAAATAATGATAACTCAAGCTAGAAAATTCAAATGGAGGTGATTCAAATATTTTTGGAATCCTTGAGAAATTATCTACAACTTTACAGAAGACATGATTGCCTAAAAAGTTGGTTAAGATGATCAAGTTGTGAAAATATCAAAAGGAGGACAAATTTACTTTCACCATGACCAGCATATAGTAAAAAAATCATAACTATTTCAATATTTAACCAAATGAGGTGAACCAAGTGGCAAAATTCATCTACAGACAATTTCCCACATGTTTGATGTTTTGAGCTGAGTCAAATTCGGGGATTAAAGTCGTGGAACAAAGCATTGAAAGAAGGGGCATGGAATTGAAGTTGGAGGAGACAAAGACTACTATTACAACTACATTGCATTAATAGAATTTTTGACCATTTCTCTCATTTAGCCTATAAATAGAGGCCTTGTGCTAGTTTGAGAATCATTCTATCTCATTGTAAAATATAGTATGAGTGAGTATAAAAGTTCTAAGTTCCAATAAATTTTTCATTTTCCAAATTATGAGGGATGTTTTCAGTGTTGATCAAAAGTAAGTTCATGGAAAGCTAAATCTATTATGTCAAGGTGAAGAGGATGAATTCTTGGTGAAGTAAGATTGTTTATAGTTTGTATATTCTTTCTTTATTTCTTTTTATTTTGCTAATTTCTTTTTATTGTAGGTATAAAAATGAATTATTTGTTGTTATCAATTTACATCAAATGCTTGATACCATTGAAGTGGTTATCTTGATTTGTTGTTTAATTTTGATACAATAAATATTTCATCAATTATTAATGTTATATATATAATTATATCATATATTTCATTTAGACGATAGCGTGGCTCTGCCGGTTGTTCTAAATGAAATATAATGATTTAATTTAACATTTATTTTATGCAATTATATATTTATATAGTTATATATATAATCATAGGTACCATATATAAAATATCGTTGAATTCGCTATTTTTTATAGTGGGAACTATATTATATTAGGTGTGTGTTTGAATATTTTAATTTCTTGGAACCATTATTTATGGTGGTTTCCTTTGTTTTACTTTTAGTTAAACAATATTGCATAAACCAAGAATAAATCCTCGAGCCTTGACAAAATTTATAATTTGTAAACTTCGTTCTTGCATTTGGTAATCTATAAATTAATAAATTTAAACTTAAAATAACCTCTCTGTGGATCGATCTCGTACTTACGAAATATATTACTTGCAGACAACCTACACTTGGGTGAATTATAATTTAAGTAGTAGCACATATAGTGTCTAGCAGTGGTATTGAGGTAGATCCAGCTTAGGTAACAACCGTTAAGGAATGGGTCTAGCCGAAGAATGATTCAGAGATCCGCAGTTTCCTAGGCCTAGCAGGCTACTACAGGAAATATATTCAGGGATTCTCTTCGATAGCAGTGCCACTCACTTCACTGGCAAAGAAGAATGCAAAATTCGTGTGGAGTGATGAATGTCAGAAGAGCGTTGATACATTGAAACAAGCTCTTATTTCAGTGCCGGTATTAGCCATGCCAGCAGGACAAGGGGACTTTGTGTTGTACACCGATGCATCTAAGCTCGGTTTAGGCGCAGTATTGATGCAGCATGGTCGGGTTATAGCTTATGCTTCCAGGCAGTTGAAAGTGCACGAGAAGAACTACCCGACTCACGATCTTGAATTAGCCGCAGTAGTCTTTGAGTTGAAGATTTGGAGACACTACTTGTATGGCGAGAAATGCCAGATATTCAGTGATCACAAGAGTCTCAAGTATTTCTTCACACAGAAGGAGCTGAATATGAGACAGAGGAGATGGTTGGAATTGGTAAAAGACTACGACTGTGAAATTAGCTACCATCCGGGAAAGGCTAATGTCGTGACGCCCTGAGCAGAAAAGTCGCAGCCATAGCACAGTTGTCAGTGTAGAGACTTCTTCAGTCTGAGATTCAGAAATTTGGTCTAGAGATTTATCGCAAGAGCAAAGCTCCGAGGCTGTCTAATATGATAGTCCAATCTTCTTTGCTAGACCGTATCCGAGTAGGTCAGTCTTCAGATGAGCAATTACAGAAGTGGAGGCTGAAGGATGAAGCTAAGGGCAGTGTACTTTACACAGTTTCAGATGGCATTGTTAAATACATAGGTAGAATGTGGGTGCTTAGTGTTAATTCGATCAGACAGGATATTCTGACAGAGGCACATGCATCTCCGTATTCAATCCACCCAGGAGGTACGAAGATGTACAAGGACCTGCAGATCTTGTATTGGTGGCCAGGGATGAAGAGAGACATCCGCAGATTTGTGTCTGAATGCCTAACTTGTCAACATGTGAAGGCGGAACACCAGAGGCCAGTAGGGATGCTTAAGCCACTCCCAATCCCAGAATGGAAATGGGAGAATATTACTATGGATTTTGTTATTGGGTTGCCAAGGTCAGTCAGAGGATCCAATGCCATTTGGGTTATCGTGGACCGATTCACTAGATCAGCGCACTTCTTGCCAGTGAAGACGACTTTCTCCATGATGAAGTACGCGGAGCTTTATATCAGGGAGATCTTTCGGTTGCACGGAATCCCAGTTACCATAGTGTCTGACAGAGATCCGAGGTTCACATCTTCATTCTGGAAGAGCCTACATGCAGCCATGGGGACGAAGCTACAATTCAGTACAGCTTTCCACCCGCAGACAGATGGCCAGTCGGAGCGAGTGATTCAGATTTTGGAGGATCTATTGCGAGCATGTATGATCGATTTCCAAAGGACTTGGGAATCGAAGCTACCTCTAGTGGAGTTTACATGCAACAACAGTTACCAAGCATCTATAGGTATGGCTCCCTATGAGGCATTGTATGGAAGGAACTGCAGATCGCCGATTCATTGGGATAAAGTCGGGGAGAGAGCAGAGCTTGGGCCAGAGATAGTTCAGCAGACTGCAGATGTGGTGGTCAAGATTCGAGACAGAATGAAGACCGCCCAGAGTCGTCAGAAGAGTTATGCTGATAAAAGGAGGAGAGATCTCGAGTTTGCCGTAGGTGACCACGTTTTTATAAAGATAGCACCCATGAAAGGTGTTATGAGATTTGAGAAAATAGGCAAGCTGAGTCCGAGATTTATTGGACCTTTCGAAATTCTTGACAGAGTTGGGACACTAGTGTATCGTGTTGCCCTTCCGCCGAATCTGGCCGGGGTACACAATGTGTTCCACGTCTCAATGCTGAGGAAGTACCTAGCGAATACTTCGCATGTTCTGAGTTATGAGCCGTTGCAGTTGGCTCCAGACCTGTCTTAAGAGGAGAGACTTATCCAAATCCTAGACAGACAGGAGCGTAGACTTTGGAACAAGGTGACGAAACTAGTCAAAGTCCGGTGGCTGAACCAATTAGTGGAAGAGGCCACTTGGGAGACTGAGGCAGATATGAGGAGTCGCTATCCAAAACTGTTTGGTAAGATTTAATTTCGAGGACGAAATTTATATAAGTGGGGGAGGAACTGTAGTGCCCAAATTCAGTACACGTATTAAAACATTTATTTAATTATTAAAGCATTTATTTAATTTTTTAAAATGAGTCTTAGTGGTGCATGATTTATTTAAATGCATTATTCTAAATTATTTACGTTTATGTGATGCCGTTAAAATGTATTTTTCGAGTTTCATGTTTCAGTCGATTATTCGATGCGGGATCGAGGAACAGAGATCGGTAACGATGTTGGCAAATATTTTTACGTGGTATTTTATTTTAAATTAGGATTGGCATTTTAAATGACTTATAAGTTTTAGTATTTTAAAGTCTAATTTATTTATTTAGTGATTGAAGGGTTTAAAATTTTTAAAGTTTGAAGCATGTGTATTTTATTTCAAATGTAGGAATGCTAGTAATTTAGTGGAGAATGAGTATTTTAATTATCATGAAAATTGCTTATTATTTATTTAATTAAGCTAATTAGCCCCTAATTACACATAATTAATCACACACACACACACGTTACACACACTCACACACACTTACACATTTTTACACACACCATCAACACACACATGTCATTTTATCTTCTTTGAATTCCTTGAGAGCAAAATACTAGGGTTCCTAGAGCACCAAGTGCAGCCGCCCCTCTCCCCTATATTTTCCAGCAAATTTCGTTGATTTTCTTCAAAGAAAATCGAGTCACCATCGTCCCGGATCAACCTTCGCTCCGTCTCCGCGTCGGTATCGTCGTTTCGGTATTTTTAAATATCAAAAGGCACGTATATTCTTTTGTTTATGCATCGATCTTGTCATATTATGCGTTGTGTTGTTATTTATGCGTAAAAATACATGTGTGATGTGTGGAAGTTTGAGCAATGATGTTTGGATCAAGTTTGAAAGGGTTTTTGGATCACAAATCACGTTTTTGCTGTCATTTTAAAAATGTGATTTTTCAGTCGAGTTTCTGGAAAAACTTTCAAACATATAAAACGTAGTACTCTTTGATACCTTCGATTTGATATAAAATTTGTAATTTTTGGAAGAGAAACGAGTTAGTTATGATTGTTTTCGTGTGACTGCTCAAACCTGCGATATTATGAAAATGATGTTCATCATGTTTTGAAGTTTTTGAGTTGCAGGCTTTGTTGGGCACCGCCGAGCTTGTGCTACTGCATTGAGATATGTTATGGGATGAGTTTAGATGTTATTTGGTGGTTCGTTTGGGTCGGGATTGACTTGGGATATAATAGAAGTCGTAGGAAGCGAAACGATGTCGGATTACGGGTTATTGTTGTATTGAATTTGCTTGTCAATGATTGGAGATGTTTGGGGTGTTTTTACGGGTTTGAATCAATGTAATATCATCATAGGATGAGTCTCGAGGTGTTGGTTCATGGTCCTTAGGCTTGGATTGAGAGAATGAATGAATAAGATAGCGAATTTTCGTGAATGTCCAAGTCCAGAGGCTACCCGGACCCCGACACGGAGTCCGTGTCCTTTTTCCTTCAAAAATACGAATTTCCAGAGCCTACCCGGACCCCTACACGGGGTCCGTGTACCTCTCTTTATAAAAAAAAAATTTAAATTTTTAAAATATGAATATAAAGTATATGAAGTGTTTTGTGGTTATGAATATAAAATATAGGATTTGTTTTGGGGTTCTATTTCATGGTTTAGTATGATGATTAAACGAGGTCAAGTCCCGAGTGATTTAGAATGTCATAAGCTATTTATTTACTTCGGTGGTGAGCACAAGTACCTACGTCTAAGCTATGAAAGATAAGTGTTTGAACTCATGTTAGTATGCAGCAGTGGCCCCAATCGAAGTCCAACGAATCCCACAACGCCAAGTAAGTATGTTTGACGTGCAAGAAAATATTTTAAGTTTTTGAGGTATGCTGAATGTATTGTGACCAAATTATGTTTAGGATTGCAAAGCGTTAAACTATGAACGGGGACCAATCCGCCCGTTAAATTATGAACGGGTTAAGATCGAGATTGTAAATCGTTAAATTATGAACGTGGACCAATCAGCCCGTTAAATTATGAACGGGGATCTCATGTATGTGGCAGTGGATACGTCCCTGTCATCCCTGTACTGTGGTTAGTCTGATCAGGCGATTATGTTATGGGTCACTTGCTTTGAATCATGCCTCTACGCAAAATGATGAAATTATGTATGTTCAAGTACGTTCTAGTATGCAGCATGTTTAAGAAAAGTTTTCACGTTATGGCACGTCTATGTTGTGTAAGCATGTTCCAGTTCATTTCAAGTTCAAGTATGTATGTCCTATTTTGAAGTTGCATGTGGTTTTATTACGTATTATTTGTTACTACCAGTTTATGCTTGTTGAGTCTTTAGACTCACTAGACTTGATCGATGCAGGCGAGGATGTTTATGAGGAGGCTGGAGGTGGGGACCACAGAGCAGGCGTGGACTGAGCGGGAGGCTAAACCCGAGGACCGCCATGTTTTAAGTTTTATGAAAACATTTATTTCTTATGTCAAACTTTAAATTTCAAATCTTTTGTTGCAACAACTTGAGAGACGTACAATTTTACTTCTTTTATCGAATTTTTAATGTTCACTTTTTATTTAAGAAAATTGTAAATTTTTTCCGCAAATTTTAAGTAGTAAAAGTACGGTACGTTACAACACGGCTCTTAGCTGCTGTTAGGGGCATGTTCAAGGGTCCTAAGAGAGGTTATTCAAGGTCCTAGGCTGATCACATGAGGGCTGGTTCGAAGGCTAGGGCCTGGGAGTCGCACATGGCTTCTTACGCACGAGTGAGACTGGGCCTGCGTGGGTCATTAGGTCCGATCTAGTAGCTTGTCTAGGGTTCAGTCATGGTCCTAGGAAGGGTTAATAGGGGCTGGTCTTGTTGGTTGAGGGCTAGGGCCGAAGGGGTGCATGGCAAGGTAAGCTAGGGTTATCAAAAAAATAGGGGCAAACTTCAGTAGTTGTTCTAGGCATGTTCAGTGGTTTTAATGGGCTTGATTTGAGTTGTACATGGTATGGTTAGGTGTTATTAAGCTATGATTCAAGTTTGGTAAGGTTTGGTTAAGTTTTGAGTCAATTCGGGTTAAACTCGGGGTGTACGTTTAAATTTTAAAAAGAATTGGGAAATTGGTCGAGGAACTTAAGTTTAAGTCTAAGAAATATTTATGGGTGTATTTTAAGGTGTTATGTTAAGTTGGATGATTTGTGTCTTCGTTTTAAGGTATAAGGATAAATTGGAAAAGTTAAGATTTCATGGGCAAAACGGTCATTTTACACTGAAAAATGTTAGACGTCCTGACAGTGCCATGAATGTTGTAATATTTTTATGATGAAACGTTAATGCTAAAATATGTGTTGCATGCTTAGTTTTAAAAGAAAAATAATATATATATATGTATGGATTTTTATAAGTCATGGAAATAATGAAAAGTTGAAGAAGGTGACTTGATAGTGACATAATGATATGATTGGGGATATCGTGAGGGAAAAGACCTCAGAGAGAGCCTGTCTATGAGAGAAGGCCCCAGAGGGAGCCCGGATGCGGGAAAAGGCCCGAGAAGGAGTCCATGTAAAGGAGAAGGCCCCAGAGGGAGCCCAATGATCATATTTCCATCGAAATGATAGGCAAAGGCTCAGTCGAGGGCTGAGAGTATCGCTGATGTCCACGTCGCCTGGTACCATGGTTATACGTAGATGGATCCATCAACCTACAGCTGAAACGAAGTCACAATTGATGATCTGAATTCAATAAAAATGAAAATGTATACGTATATGATGAATGGAAAAAGTTTATGATGAAAAGAAAAAGGTTTAAAACTTATGCCTATTCATGAAAAACTATTTTTAGTAACAGTATTTTATTGATGCATGTGATTGTATATGTACTACTTGTTATCATGATTAAAGTTTGCTGAGTCATTAAACTCACTAGATGTGATCAATAGGTGGGCATGATGTTGATGGATGACTTGATGGTTGAACTAGCTGGACTGATGGTGCACATAACTCGAGGACCTTTGCTAGTTTTCCGCATTATGTTTATGATTTAAGATTTCTATGAAGATTTTATGACTTTTTATGTTTTCGAGTGGTTTTGAGATGATTTAAGATGCTTACACTTTATTTTGAAAAATACTAATTTTAGGTTTGATTGACATTTACTATTTCATGTTTTGAATGGTGTTTTTAGATTTTCAAATAATTAGTTTGTTGATTTATTTTTAAATGGTGCAAAATATTTATATATGTATATATGTGTTTTCGGCCGAAAGCATAGATAAAAATTTAAGAAAAAAATTTCTAATACATTTTAAAGAAAAACGTATAGTGGATGTTTCCGGTGATGACCTGTGTTGGAGCACGTACCTCTCCAAAAATTGGAAACCCTATGATTTACATATATACAAAGATTAATCTAGATTTCGTTGATCACCAAGAATTTAAATCATGCATTGCATATTCACTAAGTAGATATTTTTATCTTATATGTGTGCTTTTATTATTTTCCTTCATACTTAGTTTTGTACTCATTGATTTTTGGATTGTTATCTTCTTTTGTCTATGGGCACGACAAAAGGTAACATGAGATCAGATGATCTACTGGAGGGCAGTTGGAGGATAGGGAGAGAGAGATGTTCAGAGTGAGATGTCCAGATCCTAGGATTTTATCATGTTTGTTAACATGATTATCTTTTATTGATTAGAAGCATGTTTAGAACTATTTTCGGATATGTATTTAATTTTGTCGGGCTGTGTTCCGATGAATGTGTTATATTTTGTGGAACATGCTTTTTTTTTTTTTTGAAAATTATGTTTTCACTGTATTATATTTTTTGTTATGAATTTTATGTTGGTTTTTATATCTGCATTTTAGACAAAATTCTGTCAATTTTATTTTAAAACAAAACAAGACATGAATATAAAGGAATAAATAAAATTTTAAATTTACCCGTTTTATTTTCTATCATATTAGCGGCGTCGGATCCGAGACCCCTTTATTTAAAATTACTCTATTTACAGTTTAAACATGTTTATTAACCAATGTAATTGATTTCAAATTCCTAAAAATAGAGTTATTTGAAATCATCCTGTTAAAATTTTCAATCCTAAATTAAAACCTTGATTTTTAAAACAAGCGGGTCCTCATCTAGATTAACGTGGAACCCAAGGGCCCAAATGCTTGTGGATATGTGAGGTCGTTCAACGATAATTTTTATATTTCGAACCGATAGAATAGTATAGCAAGGCGAGCATCAAACCCAAACCCGTTTCATTATTAATTATTCATTTAGCCTCCGTGTGATTGGTCGAGTAAGGCCAATATTGCTGCCTAATTCGAATACACCCAATGTTTGGCTGTTTATTTTTGGGAAATTAATTATTTTAGTCCATTTCAAATATATATTTTTAAAAATTATATTTTTTATTACATATTTTGTATTATGTCTTATATAATTTAAAAAATCCTAAAACACTTTTTTTCTATGAACACACATGTTCTATTTTCGTGATTCATTTGTTTAATTATCTATTATTTTTCTTTAAGAGTTGATTTAATATTTGTTTTGTTTTATTTAATTTATAATATATTAATTTTTTTTAATACCATTCCGACTTTTTTTTTGGTATTTTGCTTTTTTTTTTACCTCTTGTTTGAAGATCAATAAAAATATTTTAATAAAATTAAAAATTGTTACTTTGAATTAGTGCATACGAAACCACCAAGGTTATAATATTCTAATTACGAGTGTTGTTCATACAAAATAATATAAATAAAATCACCAATCGCCATGGTTATGAAACATGATAATTACATCAATGTGAGTTTACACAAATATAAACAAAAAGTCTGATGGCCTCAATTAAGTCTCTATCTTATTCTATGCTAAGTTTATGAGTGTGCATAACAAACTTTCAACAAAAAAAATGTATAAAAATGCAACTCGACAAAAGAATTATTTCAAATTATCACCACTCTATGTCCAAATGCATGGAATTCATAAGATTATTCGAGAAATTGCGAAAATAAATAAAAACAAACCAAATCCTAGTGAAACAATAATCCTATTCGAATAAAATTTTAAACATAATCAAGTCAAATCAAAACTGGATATAGAGCAATGACGCATACGAGATATTTCACCTGTGGATCGTATCCTTCTCGTTCGTGGTCTTCCACGTGATCTCCTCACACATGGAGGTAGAATAACCCTTCTTTGAACTTCTTCTGGAATCAACCAATCTATTTGGTTATCTACAGGATGAATTGGCTCAGCATAGGAGATTCTCCAACATGTAGTTTCTATAATATTCAGAGCACAAACTATAAATTGAAATCCCTCTTGAAATTGCAGCAACAAGGGCATGTCTACATGGAATTTTTAATATGTCAAATTTCTTACATAAACATGTCAGTTGTGCAATATTCACAACATCCATGTTAGTCTTATCCAAACCAACTTGAAAGTCGTGTGCTCTTATAGGATTTCCTATGAGAATTGAAGAAACATCAAGTATCTTGCGCAACATTTCTTCAAGCTTTGAAGTCAATTGTGTCGTGCATGCTTTTGCTTCTACACTACGCTCATAAAACCATTTTTTCATAATTGATCGTATGTGTTCAATCAACGCAATGATCGGATAATCCCTTTGATATTTTAACAGAGAAATCATAAACTCGACATTATTTGATGTCATAATATTATAGCGGTTCTCTTTAAAATGAACTCGTGACCAAGAATCATAACATGCATCCTCCAAATATTTTCCAAGTTTCTCATTCTTTCCGTATATTTATGTCATGTAATTTTCAAACTCAGACATTCGGTAAGCTTCTGCTGCAGATTTGAACAAAGGTATGAGACCCTTTGTATGAAATTTTAATTTAATATTCTGCGTTTCAAATGCAATAGTCATGATGAGATTGTGGTAATATCACTCTGATTGCTTTGGCAATATTCTTGTGTTGAGACGATATAAATACCAATCGGTTGGAGTCACCAATTTGTTCTTTCAATTTTGACATAAACCACGAACATGAAAAATCATTGTCAGAATCCACAATTCCCAAGCAATTGGATAAATTTGTCCATTGGTAACTTGACATGTTGCAACTATCAATGTTCACCAGTATTTACATTTCAGAAAAAGTACCATTTACCCATATAAGTGGTCGCATGGAAGAATGGAAACCACGTATACTTGGTCCTAAAGACAAGAAGAAGTACAAAAAATGGTTACCTTGATCTGTCTGAATATACATAGTTGTTTCAGGATTATTCTTCTCCAAGATATAACAATATGATGCCAAATTCCCATAACGTGACCCTCTAATAAGCTCAAGGTGCATGCTCTTTGGCCTTCCATGCCTTTCGATAACTCAAGTTTATACCAAATTCTCTACGTATATCACCAATTATGGTAGATGACTTATACGATTGGTCAAGATCTTGCAATCTTGACTTGATGTGTTGACCGATTGCCCAATTACTTGCTTGCATGTGTCCATTATGCCGGAAATCCAATGAACATGTATGCTTAAATGTATATTTACGAACCTAAAAGTAGTCTGAATCTTCTAGCTTTGTGGCCCTCATACTCCATTTGCAGTTATCATCAACAAAAACAAGTGAAATGGCAGACTTGTTAGATTTTTTAACTTTGAATTCAAATTTCTTCTTCAAGGCAAGCATGTGTAACTTTGATTGTAACTCTCTTTTGTTTCGAAACAACTGATCAACTTGAACATCAGATTCATCATCAAATGATTCAGTTGACCCCACTTTCTCTAACCTTCTATACTTTTTTGAGCGACTTGATGAAGCTCCAACAATGTTCTCATTCATTGCCATTGGTACAACACGTGTGCTTCAATTTCATTGCTATTCTGAAATAAATCATCAATGCCTTTTTCATCTCTTGAATTCGGTACAGAAGCAGGAATGACATTTTGGTGGGCTTCTGCAATCACATAACCAGTAAAATAATTGTCTGCACTACCACCGTTACTATCTCCATCTTCCAATTCGTCATAATTTTGTTGTATTTCAACAAATTGATCAACATCCAAAACATGATTTGACACCACTCTTCCTTCAACATCCAAACAATGCACAACATTTTCAATTCCAAAATTTTATAATGTATCATTAACACAAGGAGAAGAATGATTACCAACAGTAATTGGTTGGTTGACATCTGGAGTTAAATCAATTGATGTTTTCTCTTCAAGAGATATACAAAGAGAAACTTGTCCATGAATAGAAATAAATCAATGTAGATCATCATTGGATAATATTTCAACGGGAGAAACTAGAATGTGTATCATACCTGGGACAACAAATTGCATCACGATCTTATGAGTCAAATAATTAACATTCAGAAAATCTTGAACATTATCGTACAACTCTATGTATGAAATTGTAGTTGTTACCAGCAAAGACTTTGTATGTTACCAAGCAAAGACTTTGTAGTTGATAAATATATTTTTGTAAAATCAATTGTATGACAAAACTATAGATGTTCTTGCTTAATATCACAATAAGTGTAGATAGATCAAATAATGAGGAAAAGAAAATTGAGAAGTAAGGAGAATGTTTTGGTAGAAGGGCAAATCGTATAATTTCAACAAATACTTCGATGACTGTTTTTCTAATTTTTTTATCGTTCAAAATCAAACTATCCATCATCCCTCAATAATCTTGGTGAAACGTCTGCTTATTCGTTTTCTTAAAACGTGCTAGAAATTTTTTTTTTTTTACCTTACATAGCATCGGCCGAATCATACACATTTGCATAAAAAGATTTTAGAACCATTTTAAAAAGTTAAAACTACCAACTATATATTTGAGAAATACAGCCCATAATATAATCTCTCAAAAATCACTCAAAAGCATAAATAAAAAGTCGTAACAATATCTTAACATAACTTAAAACCATAAATAATAACTAGTGCGGAAAACTAGCGTCGGTCCTCGGGTTATGTGCACCTTCAGTCCAGTCAGATCAACTACCAAGACCTCCATAAACATAATCATCTGCATCAATCACACCTAGTGAGTCTAAAGACTCAACACGTCATATCCTTGATAACAAGTAATACGTAATACAGTTCACATACAACAATGAAAAATACTTGTACTTAAAATATCGTTTTCATGAAGATGCATAAATTTTAAACAAAACCGTTTTCATGATGCATAAACTTTAAATAAAAACATTTTCATAATGATGCATCCTCTTTAAACATAAACATTTTCATAAACATTTTCATATCAACATAAACATATTCATATTCATATCCATATCCATATTTGTATCCATATTCATATTCATGTTCATATTCATGTTCGTGTATGTTGAATTCAGATCGTGATTGTGACTCGTATTCTTAATCTTAATGGGCGATGGATCCATCTAAAGAAACCACAGTACTGGGCGGCGGGGGACACCAGCAACACTCTCACCGGTCAACTGGGCCCTGGCCAACGTATTAACATATTCGTATTCGTATCACGTATTCGTATTCGTATCCGTATCCAAGGAAACACGATCGTCGGGCTCCCACTGGGACCATAACCCTCACGATATTTCCAACATGTAGTAGTCACAATCCCTTCACGTCCTTCAACATGTCGTATTTCCATCACTTAACAAAAATATGCATATAATATCGTTTTTCTTTTAAACCAAGCATGCAACATATCTTTTAAATGTCAATGTTAAATCATAAAAATCCATAAACATTTAAAAATCAACGTTTTAACATATAAAAATCATTAAAAGCCATAAACGTTTTAAAATCAACATTTTAACATAATAAACATTTAAAATAACCTTTTGACATTTAAATCATAAACCTTTAAAATAACCATTTTAACATATAAAAATTTTTAACATTTAAAATAGACATATTAACATATAAAAATTCATAAACATCCATAATCATTGAAAATAATCATATTAGCATATAAAACATCATTCAGGACACTGCCATGATGATTACTAATTTCTAGGTGTGAAAAGACCGTTTTACCCCTAGACGTAAAATTTCACGTTTTTGACATTTTCTTAATTCCATTGACTCTAACATGTCCCAAATAATTATTTAAGCTTACATGAATTTTCCCATATTTTTATGTAGCCTAAAACGAAGACTTTTAAATTAATCTTTAAATGTGACGTATTAATGCGTTTAAATCCCGAATTAAACCAAAACTTAATATAAAATTCTCAAATTAAAAACGTAGACTTATAATAATTATTCAAGCTTAAATCTAATTTTTCATAATTTTATAAAGCTTAAAACTATGGGTATCAAATAATTCGTTAATTAGCGTTTCGTGCGGCGATTAAATCCCGAATAAATTCAAAACTCATTATTTTGATCCCAAATTTTAAACATAACATTTTTAAGATTTATTCTACCCTTCCAAGTCATGATCCACCCACGTGGACCCTTGGATCAATTTGTCTTTCTTAAATTTTCGTTTTTGACACCTTATCGAACGCACCGAGCCATCTTCTACTTTACCCGAGCCACGCCCGAGCCACCTTGAACCAAAACCTAGCCAACCCATCTAAGGACCCTACTGTGCCAGCCCAGCCCGTAAAACAAGCCCTAGCCCGCTCAAAAGCCCCCTTGAACTTGACCCAAATTCTGCATGTTTTTGTGTGTGTGTCTCCTAGGATATTTAGGACTCCTAATTGAACTAGGACACTTCCAGCCCCTAACCACTTGACCCCTCATGACCCTAACCTTCCCTAGCCCACACCCAGACAAAGCCCAGACCGACCCAGCCCCTGGACCCTGCGCACGAGCCACCTGAAGAAGGCAGCAACCTGTGCGTGACTCTTATGATGCAACCCATACGTTTCTGTTGTTAGCCACCTACCCAACGAGCCAACCCCTAAACCAGCTCCTCAGGCACCCTCTTAGGACCCTTAGGACCTAACCTAGCCCCTGTCCAGACCCCCAGGCCGAGCCTCTTCTGCACTGCACCAGCTGCCAACCTGCGCACACCTTGATCACCATTCTCGGTTGGAGTCCTAGCTTGCTAGGACTCCTCCCCTACCATGCCCAGACCGTCCTAGCGTGGCTAGGACTCTTCCACTGACCCATAACAGTCCCTAGCTCGCCCTGGCCCCATGCCCAGACCGACCCAAGCCCTCAAGCCCCAAAGCCGAGCTCCTTGAACAACAACCCACACTCACGGTTCTTTTATTCTTTGTCCTACGTTCCAGCTTGTTTCTTTTTCTTATGCAGCCTTTTGGGGTGTTTTAGGACCCCTTAAACTTGTGCAAAACATGGCCCTAACCTATCCTAATCATGGCAGCCCCTTAGGTAGAAGAATCTCATGGTTTTTGAGATCAAAACACATGTTTTAAAATCACATAAGATGCATGTGCGAAAATATTAAGATGTGTGGTTGTTTTCATAGAAAAACATGTTCAAATAAATACTATGGTGTGAAAGATTTGAAAAGGAAGAAATATGACTTGCCTTTGCGTTTTAAACGCACGAATAAACGTTGACGATTGCGAAGAACGGCGACGAACGACCAAGGTTTGAAACTCCCTCGAAGCTAACGAATTTTCTTTCAATTGTTGAAGGTGTGTGTCGTGTATTTGTGTTCGAGGGGGAGAGTTTATCAATTATTGGGGTGTGGGGCGTGAGTTATGAGAGTGGGGGAGGGTTGTTTAATATATTATATACCTAATTAATCCATTAACAAAGCTTAGGCCCATTAATAAATTTAATTAAGTCCACTTAGTTCATTAGTGTTTAACTAAAATATTTAAAATAATTTTGCTTAATAAAATTTGTGAATTTATTAACCGGGTTGCCAAAACATTCGTATTTTTGTTGAAAAACCAACACCGATAAAAATTACAACCTGGCGTATAAAATCCCCTCAAAACCCCATATTTTCAAAGATAAGAAATAGCATCACCCTTAATTTAAATAATTAAAAACAATTATTTAATAAAATTTTTTATATTTTTCAGCCATCGGTCTCCGTCCTCGATCGCAACTCGAATAATCTTTAACAAAAATACATTTTAATGCAACCATGTAGAAAAATATATTTTAAACATGCAAATAGGCACAACATAATTAATTCATGCAATTAAAACAATTAATTAAAATATAAGAGAATTTAATAATTGCATGCATGTGGTTTGCGTGGACCTTTAAATTTTCGGTGCGTTACACTTGGAGGGGTATAAAATCAATTTATCAGTCCATCATATTAACTGCCTCAAGTCAAATCAAATGCACCTAAATGATACTATTATTAAATCAGTATTTTTCATGGTACATATCATTTCAATAATCGCAATATATTCTATAATTTGGCATATCACATCAAGTACACCCACAATGTATCAAGGGATTGTTCATTGAGTCGAATCGCCCTTCTCAATGTAACGAAAAGTTAGATATCTTGTAAAACTATAGTAGTGACACTGGACGTCAAAATCTGTTCAGTAGTCTAATTTTCTGCAGAAATTCACTATATACGGTACTTTTCTAAAGTTTATCAAGCCGCCACCAACCAATTTTTGAATTGATTTCGAACGAGGCGACATGGTACTGCTAAGTAAAACTTGGGCAGAAGTTAAGAAGTTACCTCAGGATAACTGGATATCATTCATGTTTGAGAACAATCCCCTTTCTTATAAGCATATGAAACACCTTATCAATCTTCTCAGGGTCAACTTTAAAAAGGGTGTGTGCATCAGAACTCTTAGTAACATTTCCATTTGATATCTCCGTTGTCATGGTTTGCACCATGTTGAGGTAATGTATTGGTAGGATTCTGATATCCCCACATAACTGTTTTTCCTGCACATATGGTTCAAAAAATCACTAAAATTCAGATAGTTTTCGAAAAGAGCCAGTTGGGAAATTTAAATGGTAAACATGACTGACAGTTGAAATTAAGGCTACAAGGAAGGACTTTTACATCTTCTGAAAGTTCATCAGCTCCAGGAAATCCAGTGATACTCCATTTCTCTGAGACACCAAGCCCAATAAGTCCTGCAGGTGTTGATGTGCTTTTCTCACCAGAATGTGATATAGTGTGGCTCTTGATACCTAGCCCAGGGATGGCACGTTTTTCGCCTTTACGCCGATTATCTCTTAAATGAAAATTGGCATCGGGACCACCCTGGCTGGGTTTTTCCTCCATTTCTTTCTTCCTCTTCTGTTCAATATATCTTTCTGCCTCAGAAGACGTGACACAACCAGCAGCCCGAGCTTCCTGCACCGGCAGAACTTTCAGCACTAATTTAGAAGCCAACGTTGACACTAGTTTTGTTAAAAACTGTGCTCTTCAGGTGGTAACAAATCAATAATGTATCTATCTCTAATAAAGTAGTTTTCGACATCGTATTCTGAAAGTTTCATAAAATCCTATATTCAGCTCAAATAATTATGCTCTACAGAGAAAATGAAAACAGAACACGCACTATTTAAAGTGGTTTCCAAGCTGAAGAGGAAACAATCTACCCACCCTGCCCCAACTTTATTTTTTATGATCACGCCTCTTTCTGTTATCGTGACGTTGCATTTTTATATTAAGAAAATAGCATAGTCATATGCATCATACCTGAAGGTCTTCTATTCTCTTCAAAATCCTACGTTCCTCAATAACACTCCTCAGCAATTCGTCATGTTTTTCTTTAGAATGAAATCGCGTAAACACCTTGAGTTGGCCAGACAATTCTCTTTCATCCAACGTAAGGTCCTTTTCAGAAGGATAGGAAATCAATAAATTTCTATCCAATACGAAGTCTTTCCTTTGTTTTCTTTCATCAAGTCTGCCACATTGATACACTTGAATAAGGAACAATCAAATGAAACATTTGCCAAAAAGGTTTAACCTGGTTAAGATTACAGCACGTTTACCACTGAAATGAATGTGCGTGTATCAACGACCATTTACAATCCGAAGGTCCAATGATTGCAAGAATGATATTGTAAAAGTCAAAAGGAAACTAGAGATGTTTTAAAGAAACAGAAGCTCTTGAATGTGAAATCCTGAGCAAAATAGGGCATTTAAATACAAGAATCTCATAAAGCACTAGCAGAGTACTCAAAAGTGAAACTCTAGATTCCGCAACCATGCAACACATTTCTTTGGCCATATATTATAAAAATCTACAAATACACAACGAACATGCGTAACATGATGAGTGATTGGGTTGCTGATACAAAGCAAAAGATTTTCTCCAACCAAACCAAAACTTGCTTTACCCACTTTTTCCAAAACGCACATATCAGGAAGCAGTTTCATCTGCCAAGAACAATAGGTCTTGGTGCTTTAGTCCTTGGCAATGGAGTGTAGTTCCACAAAATGCAACTAAATTTTCTATTACTGCGTGTCTTCATCGCTTGCAGCATTTAATCAAAAGTTTACCCTGGTTTCTAACCATTCCTTATATTATGTTGGTAAGCTGTAATATGTGAAGTTTAGAGATGGCATGTCCACTAAAGCCTCATTAAATTTCTAGTTTAGATAAATTATATGACAAAGTGATTTTACCTGGTGCAAGCAACAAATATACCCTAGTTTTAATGGTGGTTTCAAGCCTCTTATAACGTAATGAACCAAGATGCCTTGTAGACCATGAAACAAGGGCATGCGAAGAACAATTAAAGCAATCATAGAGGCAGGATACACCGATAGAAAGAAAACTTAAAGACATCTTCAAGCATATATTACAGTTATTTTCTTTCTAATTAAAAAGTTGACATGATGAAAAAAATAGAAATGATAAATTTACAACTAAGAGGCATTCGATTAACATATACTTCAACCATCATAAGTGTCACATGTAAAGATACTGAAGGCCTGAAACACCTGCTACAGTTCCAATTCAGTGCAAAAACTCTAAGAAAGCAAAGTAGAAGAAAAATAAGTGACATTTTTTCATGACACGTGAGCCAGGAATCATCAACTGGATGGCGTGCATAAAGAGGGGAAAAAATATATCAAGAACAAGAAAATGAGGCAACTCAAGAAATATAGAGAAACTAACAAGAAACTAAAATTTACCTTCTATTGTATGCATG
Organism: Primulina huaijiensis; assembly: GCF_012295235.1. Lineage (NCBI taxonomy): Eukaryota > Viridiplantae > Streptophyta > Magnoliopsida > Lamiales > Gesneriaceae > Primulina > Primulina huaijiensis. The sequence continues at coordinate 6,893,957 of NC_133316.1, read as the reverse complement.
CAACATTTGTCGTTTCAAAAAGTGCTCAGTGTCTGTATCACTATCCTTAAATTCCATATCAGCCAGTATTGTCTCAGCATCGTTATCATATTCAATCTCGAAATCTTCCCTCTTGGAATTATAACCAAACAATTCTTTCACAAAAACACCCTTGCCACCTGATATTTTTGGTTTTTGCTCTCCAATGAGTTCATCTTGAAAATCTGGAGATATAACATATGAGCTGTTTAAGCATAATAAATGGACTCGTTGAGACATCTTTATTAGCATATAATGATTCATGAAATGATGGCAGCTGGGAAGTAAATTTAAACAATCGGTCTACAAGTAATATAAAGTGGAAATTAAATGATTGCACCTCCTGCAAAGCACGTACTCCAATTACCTCACAACCTAGTCACTAAAGGAAATCCACAGATCTAGATGGCAACATTCTCACAATATGGTTGTGTAATGGGTAAGAATTAAGAACAAACTGCTGAAATCAAGGATGAAGTAGTGGAAGATTCAGAAATAAGGAATTAATTTGAAGGATTTTATTTAGTTTCTTTTTTTATATTGCATGCATTCTAGCCATTGATAAAGGAATTAGTGCAGATTTCTTTCTAGGGAAATTGATTGTCATCTTTGTATTTAAATGGCTATTGTTGTAAGGATTAAGAATATTCATAATCCTAAAATCGAATAGTAAATGTGAGATTATGAGGTTCTCTCAAAACGAGAATCGAAACCCTATCCAAAATACATTGATCATTTCATAACATGATCCAAACCTGAGACCATAACAAGTTGATATCAGAGCCAGAGCCAGTCGTCATGGGGGATTCCAAGCACTACAACAATTTGAAGCTTTTGTAAAGCTGTATCAAGAGGACATGGCAGCCAATAAAAGAAGGCAGCAAGCTCTTCTTGATCAATTGGAGGAGATATCAAAATCTCTGGCAACCATGCGATTGGAAGAAGATCGGGGCAAAGACAGCAGCAATCAACAGGGTACCACCGACCAGCATTTTGAAGGACAGCGAGACGGCGAGAATGACTTATCAAAAGCACTTCAAAATTTGAACAATAGCCAATTAGACCTGATGAGATATCTTTGTGAAAAGTTTTTTCGACACTAACACAGAACGGAGAAAGACAGGGAAAGATTGGCCTCTTTCCACTTTGAGTACGATGGCGAACTCAGGTTCCTCAATGGGAACGAGATCGTCCAAAGTTAAAGTGGGAAGAATTTTTAAGAATTACCGCCATTTGCGCTTAATCCTTGAGATAATCCTACAACAATTGTTCTTGAAGTGGTGGAGAATTTTTCAGAATAGCAAGAGAGCGGCAATAATTTAAAGATCCTGGAATCTCTCTTTTTCGTACTTGAGGACACACACGATTTCCAAGGGGAGGCAGATGTAATGGGTAAGAATTAAGGACAAACTGCTGAAATCAAGGATGAAGTGGTGGAAGATTCAGATATAAAAAATTAATTAGAAGGATTTTATTTAGTTTTCCTTTTTAATATTGCATGCATTCTAGCCATGGATAAGGGATTACGGCAGATTTCTTGCTAGGGAAATTGATTGTCATCTTTGTATTTAAATGGCTATTGTTGCAAGGAATAAGAATATCCGGAATCCTAAAATCGAATAGTAAATGTGAGATCGCGAAGTTCTCTCAAAAAGAGCCTCGAAATCGTTCTCTCAAGACGAGCCTCGAAATCCTATCCAAAATACATTGATCATCCCGTAACATGATCCAAATCTGGGACCATAACAGGCTGACCCAGCCTACACAATTTGGAACCATTAGTGAAACTTGGGAAAGTGTTTTGTAAGGGTTAAATACTATAAATACATGATGTAAACCTACATGAGTCCAAGACCCAATTAAGGAGTAACAGAAAGTAGCAGCACCATCCCTTGGAATTTTTGGGTGATAATGGTGATGATCAAGTGATTACAGAGATCAACGAACAAAAAATTGAAGATGATCAATTTGTAGCAGAGGATTCTTAAAATGTTTGACAAATAAAATTCATTGATGTCGATTGTTCAAAACGACATACTTTAGTACGTCATACATTATAAACTACCAAATAGATTGAAATACAGAACCAAAAAAAAAACCAGATTACTTTGTCTTAGAGTAGATTCAAACAAAGAATCGCAAAATGGTTAGGATCCAACCGTAGCAGTGTGATGGCAGCCATATACCACAACTATATGCAAATGTTTACCTCATGCTCATGGAAGATATTCAAGGCATATCCTTCTTAATAATTAAAATATATCAAACCAAAAAATCAGTTTAATAACTATTTATTTGTTTTCTTTATTTTGGTAACTGCACTTGTTGTTAGACAAGCATATAACAAATTATATATAATACCAGATCACCCAACTGAAAACGCACGAAGTTAGAGTTCACTATGTGACATACTGATAACCATCATACAAAAAGATGACCAGTTCATCAAGAACAGTAGCACTAGAAGATGAATAGGATGTAACTCAGTCAAATCAGACATAGGCTGAGCAAATTAATTGAGTAATAAGCCTTTTGCAACAAAGAAGCTATTCACCTTCTACTTTAATAGCCGATGCACTTTTGCCAGATTCTGATGGCATATTACCGCAGCTAAAACCTCCACTATGTCCAGCCTCTGAGAGCAAAGAATGCCAAAGGGTGGAAATCGCAATAGTCATGATTCGAAATACAAAATATGTACATTCCGTATCTGTGGTGTGACTTTCTGTTTCAGGATGGAGAGCTGGAGCGCCCCATATGAGCTAATGGTTGTACCAGAAGGGGTGTTGCTTGAGGAAGAAAGTCGTACCGCACCTTCTTTTCCTTGATTTTCTGACCTAATGACAAAAACCAACAGAAATCAGATTGTTAAGGTAAAAGAGATCCTATAAGAAAATGAACTAAAATTTTCCAAATATACTTGATGCTTGCTGAAAATTGGGGCACCTCTTTACCATCAACTTCTCCAGAAGTAGAAGGCGCTGAGAAAGTCACATTGAATAGCTTAAATATGGAAGGAATTTTGTACAAACATAAAATGAAGTACATAACCTGAAGGACAGAGTCACATCTGTTAACTTAGAAGGAATAAATAAGCAGTGTCTCTCTTTAACAGATGACCATGTTGAAAAAGGGACACACAGGCAGGATATTTTATGAGTTTGTAGTTCTCCTCTAACAAGTTTATCAAGTTCCAGTTAGCAAAAGATTCAACAGAATGGGCTGACCTTCATTGATTTCACTGACTTCTCGGACCATAGCTTGGAGCTTCTGTTTATTGTTTCCCAGGACATAAGACATGTCCTAGGGAATTCAACATTAAACTATTGTTAAGGTTATATTTTATCGAATTGACCTTTTTGAAGTACAAATGAGTAGAGAAAATATAGCATACCGGAAGAGGGAAGCATGGGGAGTTCATATACATCATGTTGTAATGATCAACACATTGTGATTTACTTTTTGTTCCTACATGTTCTGCGACTTTACTCCAATTACTTGGTCCATAAATTTCAAGACCCTGCGAGAGAAGCATATCCTTGCTAATACAGGGAAACAAACCTGCCCTCCTCAATAGCATACTGATCCATAATAATTATTCAAGGAACCATAAAGTGAGTGATTGTATAAGAATATACTTGAAGTACAACCACCATACTAGGACTTCATCACTGAAAACATTATTACTATTTGATATAATAATGATGAGTTGGAATAAGAATTGATATGATTAAGCTAAGAGCAAAATTTTATATGATCTTATTTATTGGGATTTAGTTGGAGTGATTTCCTCTACCAGATTTATCCCTAAATATTCTCTCAGTTGTACAAAGGAATGATGACTAAACTTTCAATTAAGGGAAAAAGTACGAGTTTGGGTCCTTGGGAAATTTACCCATGGTCGTCGGCCCTATCGGTCAAACAACATATATCATGAGTTCCGTCTATTTTCTGTCTACTTCCTCTCCGTCCAATTCAAAACCTCATTTAAATTTACAATAACAAAAATAAGAACTTAGATCAGTAAAAAGATGCAAAATACCTCCAGAAGTATAATTTCCTCATCAACATTCCACTCAGCACAGAAAAAGGGGAAAGCCAGGGTGTCCTGATGAGGAAAAATGATGAATAACAGCATCGCAAAGTGATTAATCTGATGGCACTAAGAATATCTTACAAGAGCAAGATAACAAGGAAAGAGAAAGAAACAAAATTGTGGATACAACAAAAGCAAATACAAAAACAATAAAATGTCTATAATCTGAATGTGGCACCATTAAAACAAAATAGCTTCAGTTGAATGTGAAAGACAAGTAGTTTAACGCATATAAACGTCCCTAGGAAAGGGCAGAGAACAATAAAAACAAGTCAAACAAAAATTTCAACAATTACTGCTCTTGAATGGCCAGAAAGTAAAGCACATACACAAACTTGGAGGTTTTATTAGCATATGCATACATTTTTATAAATAAATATTCTACATCTACCAAAATATATTTTAGGATTAAATTTCAACTTTGTGCTAACTTTGATTTATTCCAAGTTAGGTAGAAGCCAACTCTCTTATTTCTGTCCCGTTGGATTCCTGAAAGCTACTTCTCCTAAATCGAACTATTGCATATAGTTATCAAGATTAGTAAACTAATTAGCCCTTATACGCTCATTTTCTCTCATATTTATATGGAAGTTAAATCCGTTGCAAAAGCTTTAGCCAACTGGAGCTTTTATAATAGGAATCAAATTACTAGTTTCACTGAAATTCCTCTAAGATATATTCATGCTCGTAATAAGTTAGATAGGATTGTTTCTTTTTTACTAGGGATCGGTACCTATGATGAGATTGTTTTGTATTTCCATCGGTTCTTTTACCTAGGCCCCAACATAAATAACCATTGCATTTCCAAGCATTTTATTACCTGTTTGGGACATTTCACAGCAACAAGCACCAATGTCTCACTGTCCATCATGGCTATACAAAATAATTAAGATATGAGAATTCAGTAAGGCGGCTAACCATGATTCTATATGGATGATTATTCTTGTGAGGTTGGACCTCTGCTCCAACTGAGAAGCATTCAACACAGAGGTAAAAATCAGAACACACTGCACACTTGATGCGAATCTTCCCAGAAATGTCTTTATAGCAATAGCTACAATTGCAGAACGTCTTCTTTACATCATCTACTCCTGGAACTTTTTTCATTAGAAAAAATAATTATGACAATATAATATCAATTTTTTTCAGTCACAGTGATTTTAATTGATCCTCATGTTATGTTCATACTAAAAGTCCCAGTGTCAGTGTTCTCCAGAATATCAGAAATCCTTCTATTCTTTGGCTGCCTGGAATTGCAACAGAAACAAAACATATAAGTGTATGTACGCTCAGGCATCAAATTTCATTTTAAACCACAAAATAAGAACATATACAACATCAATCAACACATTAACATTTCTCAGTCCGTTCCAAGAATAAGCCGGAAATCTTTGCTCGTTCATCTGAACTGTATATTGATGCTACTATAGCCTCCTTCAATGAATCAATCATTTCGTGCATGGCCATTCCAACGCTGAACTAACTCAAAAAAATCGAAAAAGAGTAAATAACCACAACTTCAATCAACAAGTTAGCATTTCGCAGTCCTTTTCAAGTTTAAGTCCAATATCTTTGATCGTTCATCTCAGACAGTACTCTTTCCTCCATTAATGAATCAATCGTCTCGTACACATTCACCTCATCAAATACAAGCCTGATAAAACAAGTTAAAGCCGAAAATAACAAAATCACTGGTCGAACCTCAGGCTCGTATCCTTGGCGGCGCGTGAGCGACCCATTCAACTGGAGCGAGCTGCGATTTATCCAAAGAACTACGATCTTAGGGTTTCCATATCTGGAGAAATGAGAGGCGAAAATGCACAAAACAACACTGAATGGCTATTCGCGTGTGATTTTATAGTCCGTTGGAATAGAGCGCCAAAAATATCAGTTGAAGACTTAAAGTGCACTTCCTGTATTTGCAATCGAGGACCTTAAACTTTTGATATATTTCACCATTCAAGTTCAAAGATGATTAGAATTTTGGGGATGACGTTGATAATAAAGTCTAAAACGTTCGAACGAGGTAATTTGATCGGGGCATTTTTTTTTTTAACAATGGAACGAAGGGAAATGAATGCATGAAGAAATGGTAAAATAGCTAGGGGGTGGTTTGGTTGGACCCGATTCCCGGCCCATGTAGGAAATATAGACCAATTATCCGCCACACCACGTTTAAATATGTTTCGAACCCCACCCCGAATCACAAACGTGGCGGGTTAGACCGCGCATAAACAACGTGCTTTGCCAACTCACCAAGAAGCACCAATTGGCTGCGAAACCAACCGCAGCTTCGATATACTTGGTAGCAGCGAAATCGGCGGTCTTTTCCATATTTTTCCCCAATTTCCTCGCACACTCGGCCACGTTGATCAGACTGTTGCATTCTGATTTGCAGCGGCTGTCCATCTCATCCTCGAACTGGCGGAACTCTGCCATGGCGGAATTCAGATACTCTTCGAACTCCTTCGATGGTTTGATTTGGCTGCCAGGGTGCACCTGCTTCAACACCTTGAAGATGTAGATCTTCAACACATTTGTTTTATTTCCAACAGCTTCCGTTTATTTTGTTATTTATCCAATTTTTTTCTTGAAAGAGTGAGAGAGCATGCTATAGAAAGAATTAAAGAAATGAATAAAAACTTCAAAAAATATCCTTAAATATTTAAATATATTACATATGAGACAAGTTTGGGGTGGGTCTGATATGATCCATTACTCGCCTCATATTCTTCGCAGAGGTCTGAAAATTGGACTAAAAACCTATCCCAAAACCCAATTAGTGTACCCCAAATCCACTCCCAGGTAGGGGTGTCAATCGGGTCGGATGGGTCGGGTTTCGGGTCAACACGTGAAATTTTTTTTTTTCCAACCCGAACCCGAAGGAAACCGAAAATCCCAACCCGAACACGAACCCGTCTAACCCGAATCAACCCGTCTAACCCGCATAACCCGAAATTTAATTTTTTTTTATTTTTTTTAAAAAANTAATATTTTCAAAAAAAAATAAATTCGGGTCAACCCGCGACCCAACCCGACCCAATCCGAAACCCATCTAACTCAGCTCTAACCCGAACCCAACCCGAAAAACCCCAACCCGAACCTGATTTTTTTCGTGTCGGGTTGACGGGTCGTGTTGCATTTTGACACCCCTACTCCCAGGGCAGGTCCATTGCGGCTGGGCAAAACATGGACCTATTTTGAAAGGTCCGATTATTAAAATTTAATTTATTATCAATTAATAATAATTAAAGTAAATCTGCAACGAAAAATAATTTAAAATATTTTAAAATGGATCTAGTCTTATAAAAATTTCGGCATGACCTATAATAAATAGAACATATCAAAATTTTAAAATATCTGTAGAAGAAAATAACTCAAGGACGACTCTGCTGAATTCATGAATAGTCACATGTAAATATTGGCTAAACACAAACTAATAATCAACAAACAGAAGTTCAAATAAGCCGACAAGGCTCCAAAAGAAACGAAATTAAGCCCAAACAGACAACAACAAACCCAAATAATCATACAGATACACAGTATATGTAACATCCCGAAAATTTAAAGGTCCACGTGAACATCATGCATGCAAGTTATCAAATTTCTTATGTATTTTAATTAAATTATTTTAAATGCATTAAATGCATGATTATGACATGAATATGTGTTTTTATGACATGGTTCATTAAGATTGCATGTTATAAGACTTTTAGCAGTATTTCACGCTCGAACGAAGAACGGAGACCGAAGACAATTAAGGAAAAACGTTTTCATCAAATAATAATTTTTAATTATTTAATATATGGAGTAAATAAGTGAAATTTTTGAAAATGGACCTAGGTGGAATATTTTTATTCGTCGGGTCATATTTTAAACAGGTACACAAATTTTAGCAAGTCGGGATGAGGGTTAGGGTAATATTTTCAAAAACGTACATAAACGAAATATTTTACGAGTATGTTTGTAGAGGCCTGTATTTTATATTTGTAAATTTGCGGAATTATTTAAAATTTTTCTTTAAAAGTAAATAGCATGCCTCATTCATAAAATATACTAATAAAAAGATTTAATGTCAAAATTGTAGCGGAAGTGAATATCTGTTTCAAAACAACAACTTAAAATAATTCATCGTGATAAAATGTGTTTTGAGCAAAAAAAAAGTAAATGAACTGAAGCATGAGGTCATCGGGTTCCTACTACTGCCTACTCAAGATGGCTCACTGGTTCCCGCCCTCAGTCCCGACTTCATCAGTACCTACAACAATCAAGTCTAGTGAGTCTAAAGACCCAACATGCATATATCGTGAATAACGAGTATATATATCATAAAATTGCATGCAAAGTAAAAATATCATAACATAAAACGTAACGTGAAAATCGTGTCATGAGTAATTATAAATATGTGCATAACTGAAAGTAGTACGTAAAATGTTTGCTCGATAGAGCCCTGTCATAAAATAGCATATCATAATTTTTCTGTAGAGATAATGTTCTACGCAAGTGGCCCATAACATAACATGAATCGTCTTATCAGACTAACTGGGTGGTAGAGATCATCACAGCCCTTGGACTGGATATCCGTACCCATACATAAACATAACCTGTCGTAGGTCACCGGGTGAAGCAATCCCATAAGCGTAAGGTGGCCACAAGACATATCGCATATATCTCAAAAATAAACATTTTATATTTTATGCACGTAATATAATTAAAAACCCTGTTTTATTTTACCAATTGAGTTGGATCGTTCCCTGGCTCGCTGCGACCTAATCCTATCATGAGAAACGTGCAAATAATTTTTCTTGAGATTAACTTAGTAATTGAACCCAAAAACGGGGCCAACTAAACCAACGACTTAATTTCTAACCATGACTCCATACCAACCCGAACCAACATCGAACCATCGTTTATTCATGGTCGAAATATGCCTAACATGATGAAATAATGCTCCTAAGAATTGTAATACTCGAAATTTGGCGAATGGAGGCCAAAAACATGAAACGCTCTTTCGAGAGTCACTTTGGCACATTGCACCGTAAATTCCCGTACGACCTCTATACTCAACCAAATCACAAACGGCCAAAAACATGACTTTTCTAACTCATTGAGGTACTGTCCAGTCCAAGGCCATTGGCTAAAAGCCAACCAAGGGCTCAAACAAGCCTCTTGAATCGAAGCCCAAGCAGCTGTCAAGAGAAATACAGCAGCAGCTGTTGTGCTTCCTTGCTTCGTTTATGAGGCTATTGGCCATTGGGGCTTGAACCACTGACTAGAGACTCTTACCTACATCCTAAGGTATGGCTTGGACCATGGCTAATGGCTACAAGCCAACCACAAACCAAGCAAATCCATAGGACAACGCCAAGCTCCACCCGAGAACACCATGTGCTGTACGTGGGGGGTGTTGCTTTTATTTTGCTGTCATGTATCATTCTAGTGGCCATGTGATCAACCATGGCATGATATAGACATCATGAGGTATTGTGTGAACCATGGCTAAGGGCTAGAAGCCAACCAAGATCCACCCAACACCATAAAATCAAAACTTTACTCACGCAGGAACAAGGAAAATCGAAGGGGGTACTTGTCTTGTTTGTTTTAAAAACCGATGGGACTATGAATTAAGCCATGAAAGGTCATCTTGGTCACGTCCTAGAAATGCTAGGCAAGGGTTCAAACCATGGTTATAGGCCCTGGGCCAACCATGATCCAAGCTCTCCCCTTAGACAACCAACAAAGAAATCGAGATTCATAAATTGCAAAAAGGAGAGTTGCTGTCAAAAATGATTTTGTTGGGGTACATGGACTGCAACCAATGGACCAACACCCTCCTAACACACTCTATTACATGCCTAGATGCAGCCTTGAACGCCTGGAACTGAGGCAACCCCTGAAATCACAAAAATAATACCAAACGTGAAGCACAGGTGGGAGCCAAAAATTCTGTGCAGATTTTGTTCAAGTTGATGTCCAAAAATCAGTTTCGCTTCATGAATAATGTACATGTGATGTTTTAAAATAATTATATGACTTGATTGAAGAGAATTAAAGGATATAAACATGCCTGGAAATTGTTTTCGAAAAAAAACAAACAATTACGACGAACGCGGCGCGGCGGTGACGAAGCTCCTTTTCTTTTCTACTTTTCTCTCTTATTTCTCTCTTTCAAGTCACGATTTTTCTACTGAATTCTCTCTGAAATTTTTGAGAATATGGGGAGGAGAATGGCTAGGGAAATGAAGAGAAAGTGTGCAAGATAAAAGGGAGAAAATAAATCTTGCTATTCTTTGAGTTTGTGAGATAAGGAATGATAATGATATCCAGGGATTTGAGGGATATTTAGGAGGTGAATGGACGATTTCTTGCTTAACAAAATAAGGGAGAATATTGCTTAATTGCTAATTATGGGTGATTAAAATTGAGGAAATTATCTTCCAAGAAAAGATAAAGAAATGAATTAAAAATGGTGAGTTGACAAACTTAATTAAATCTACCAAGGAGGTGGCCGAATTCTATGATAATGGGGGAGAAAAATATTGCTAAATCTTGTATTTTAAATCTTTAAAGTTTTATCTACCCATTAAGTATTTTAGTGAATTAAATAATTAATTAGTTTAGGATAGTAATTATCTTGCATGTATGGCTAATTCTTTTAAAATAAATTAATAACATGTTAAGTTACAATTTCTTAAATAAGCCTAGATTAACTTATCTCAATTGGTCACACAATTTAATTTAGGATTTTAATTAATTATTGGACATAAAAGAATTTATTTACTACTTATCTCTAATTACTTAAATAAATCCTTAAACTACCTTTTACATTAAAATAAATTATTCTTTATCTTAAATTAAGTCTAGGAATATTTTCTTATCATTAAATTTTATCTCAATACTCCAACTCCAGTCTGACCTCGCTTATTTACCGAAAAGGTAAAACTAACCTACTGCGTAAAATAGATAATCATAACTCAACAATTTCAAAAGAATGAATTTAAATCCTCATGCATAAAAATCATTTTAATTTAAATAATAGTAATTATGCATGACTTATACGTAGTCTGATTTAACGGGTTCTACAATGTTAGTGGGCTTAATGAACCTATTTTAATTTATGTTGGGCCTAAACTCGTTCACCTATTAATTATTTTATTAAAAGCCCATCATACAATCTTTTTATATCAAACCCTACCCCAAAACCCTAAACCTAATCCTCACACACACTCGGCCACCCCTCATCACCTCCAACAGCTTATCCTCGTCCAGCAGCTGAGTGGTGGTCTGCCTTTGCAAGAAAAATTAGGTAGAAACGTTGCCCCGTCCTCTGGTGTTCGTCTCTCGTTCTGTTGATCATCGTTTCGCATATGTTTTTGCATTAAGACACGTCCTATACCCCTTTTTTCTCATCAATCACGCTACGGTATGTACGCTAATGCTTTTGCATGATACTTTATTGAACTTTCATTTTGCATCGAATTTACATGGCCTTTACATGAAACTTGTGTTTTTCTTCACTTGCTCCTCACGGTTTTGCTTGGTTCGAAGGGCTGCCAGGTTCTCGCCATTAATGGCTTGTTTTGCATCAAGTTTGGAAGGTGTCTAAGCATTAAGACAGTACTGGACTCGGTGCTTTGTAAGAGGATCGATAAGGTTGCGTATTTGAGAAGCTTGGGGCTTCGGTTGGTTAGGGTGAAGGAGCGGCGATGCATGGGCACTAGGTGCCCAAGGACCGCTGGTCGCAAGGATTAGGGCTGCGGTTTAGGAGTTTGGTCGTGTTGGACGAGGGTGGATCGCGCGGGGATCTTGTGCATTCCTGCTGGTCTAGCTCACGTCGGATAGTCTAGATAGGTGCTCTTGGGTCTGGTCTGGGTCCGAGGTTGGGTGGTTAGGGCATGGTCTTGGTGGTTTGGGGTTAGGGCCGAGAATTAGGGCTTAAGAGCAAGTTAGGGTATCGGTCGCCGTGTGTAGCATTTTTCAGCAGTTGTCCCGTTGTGTTCGAGAGTCTTAGGTGATCTGACTGATGCGGTTTAAGGTGAGCGTGACGTTGTGGAGACTGGAGGTGCTGAAGACTGGGTAGGCGGAGCTTAGTGTGGGCACATTAGTCTGAGGACCATACTTTTCCGCCTCATACATTTATGAGTCAGGAGGAAAACATTGTTATTTTTATACATTTTCATCTTACTCTATGTTGATGGATTTGCAGAGTTTTTGGATGTTTCATTTGCGTTCCTTTAAAACCATAGTCTAGGAGTTTGATGAGATTATATAATTATTTAGCTGCAGTATCTTTTTGTGGTGAATGATCTATTTAAAAATGCTTATGTTGGTTGCAATTTTCGAAATTTAGCTTGCCAAAAAAAAATATTTCTAGCAGTATTTTAGTAGTAGACGTTTCAGTTTCATGTGATGCCCAGGGCCGAAAAGGGCGAGAGGTGATCGTCGGTACCATGATATTGCATAGACAGTGAGGGGCTCCTGGTAGGCTTCTAGGTGGAGGGAATATGAATGAACCGATCTAACATCGGAAGGAGAGAGATTCGAAAACTGTTCAGGTATGGGACTGTGCAGTTGAAGAGGGCTTAAAAGATTTTATATGTACTGCTCATATCAAGAAGTAACATCTTCGTTTCGGTAGCTTATCACATAAGAACTCCAAAGTTAAGCATGCTTGACTTGGGGTAATTTTGGGATGGGTGACTCCTTGAAAAGTTTCCTAGGGTGCGTGTGAGTGAGGACATAAACACGATGGAAAGACTCGTCTTGGTACAATGGGGACAGTCGTCGAATCTGGGGCGTTACAATTGGTATCGGAGTCGACATCTCCTAGTACGGTGTGGTTTGAGGACGGACCAAGCGGAAGCTGGTGGGCATGTGAGGCCCGGGGCCGAAGAGGGAGGGGGTGATCGCCGATGCCATGAGACTGCACGGACAATGAGCGGCTCCTAGCAGGCTTCTAGGCGGAGGGAACATGAATGAACCGATCTTACACCCGAAGGAGAGGGATTTCGAAACTGTTCAGGTATGAGATTGTGCAGTTGAGGAGAACTTAAAAGATATGTACCACTCATATCAAGAAGGTGCATTTTTTTCAGTAGCTCATCAAGTAAGAACTCCAAAGTTAAGAATGCTAGACTTGGGGTAATTTTGGGATGGGTGACCCTCTGAGAAGTTTCCTAAGGTGCGTGTGAGCAAGGACATAAGCACGCTGCAAAGACTCGTCTTGGTACAGTGAGGACAATCGTCGAAATTGGGACGTTACGGTACCTCTTCTCGAGAAGTAAAATACGACATAAAACTGACAAGGATTTCAATACATATATATAAACTAATTAGGATACTTCAACTCTAACCACCAAGAAATCCGACCTCACTTACGAGCTCCATTGGGAGACCCTCTGCCTGGTGCTATAAAACTACTCGGAAAAAAAAAATTAAGCCCAAACAGACAACAACAAACCCAAATAATCATACAGATACACGATACATCTTCTCGAGAAGTAAAATACGACATAAAATTGACAAAGACTTCAATACATATATATAGACTAATAAGTATACTTCAACTCTAACAACCGAGCAATCCGACCTCACTTACGAGCTCCACTGGAAGACCCTCTGCCTGGTGCTACAAAACTACTCGGAAAACCTACCATGATACCCGATAGCAGCCACAACAACCCCTATAGTAAATGACTGAGGTTAGGATTATGGTATGAAACAGTTAAACAACAATAACTGAGGTTAGAATTATGGTATGAAACAGTTAAATGACTGAGGTTAGTAAATAACTGTTCAGGTATGGGACTGTGCAGTTGAGGAGGGCTTAAAAGATTTTATATGTACTGCTCATATCAAGAAGTAACATCTTCTTTTGGGTAGCTTATCACATAAGAACTCCAAAGTTAAGCATGCTTGACTTGGGGTAATTTTGGGATGGTTGACTCCTTGAAAAGTTTCCTAGGGTGCGTGTGAGTGAGGACATAAACACGATGGAAAGACTCGTCTTGGTACAATGGGGACAGCCGTCGAATCTGGGGCGTTACAATTGGTATCAGAGTCGACATCTCCTAGTACGGTGTGGTTTGGGGACGGACCAAGCGGAAGCTGGTGGGCATGTGAGGCCCGGGGCCGAAGAGGGAGGGGGTGATCGCCGATGCCATGAGACTGCACGAACAATGAGCGGCTCCTAGCAGGCTTCTAGCGAAGGGAACATGAATGAACCGATCTTACACCCGAAGGAGAGGGATTTCGAAATTGTTCAGGTATGAGATTGTGCAGTTGAGGAGAACTTAAAAGATATGTACTACTCATATCAAGAAGGTGCATTTTTTTTCGGTAGCTCATCAAGTAAGAACTCCAAAGTTAAGAGTGCTAGACTTGGGGTAATTTTGGGATGGGTGACCCTCTGAGAAGTTTCCTAAGGTGCGTGTGAGCAAGGACATAAGCACGCTGTAAAGACTCGTTTTGGTACAGTGAGGACAATCGTCGAAATTGGGACGTTACAGTACGTCTTCTCGAGAAGTAAAATACGACATAAAACTGACAAGGACTTCAATACATATATATAAACTAATTAGGATACTTCAACTCTAACAACCAAGAAATCCGACCTCACTTACGAGCTCCATTGGGAGACCCTCTGCCTGGTGCTATAAAACTACTCGGGAAAAAAAAATTAAGCCCAAACAGACAACAACAAACCCAAATAATCATACAGATACACGATACATTTTCTCGAGAAGCAAAATACGACATAAAATTGACAAAGACTTCAATACATATATATAGACTAATTAGTATACTTCAACTCTAACAACCGAGCAATCCGACCTCACTTACGAGCTCCACTGGAAGACCCTCTGCCTGGTGCTACAAAACTACTCGGAAAACCTACCATGATACCCTATAGCAGCCACAACAACCCATATAGTAAACAACTGAGGTTAGGATTATGGTATGAATAGTTAAACAACAACAATAATAATAAATTATGCATAAACATAGATAAAATGAGATATACAATGAATGAACATTTCTCAATAACTACGAGGCAACTAGAGCTAATAATCGATACGATAACTACATGAGTACTGCTCAAGCAACATCACACATGAGAGATACATCGTCATGCAGCTAAACCGCCCTATGAAGTATGCGAGGTATGTCGTGTTGAGCCATATAAACTCCCATTACTCGGCCTCTATACAGCTGATAACTATACAACAAGAAGACACAATAACGAACAATGTATAATATCAAGATTCCAAGAGCATGTCACACAGAAAATGCATCAAGAAATAAACAATCATATTTTCAGCTTCAGGGATAACTAGGCCCGGAAGCCAGTAGTTGATTCCGAAATAAAAACCACATTTGTCAGGGATACAATAAACAGAACAACGAGTAACAAGAACGATATGGCTCAACATGTATGTCATAATATCTTGCCTTATGCTAAATGTCATACAAAATGTCAAATAAATGAATATATAGTCAGCAAAGCATTTAACAAACTCATATAATCCACACAATCATATAAACAATCATAACAACATATAAATATATTTAAAATGTAAGTTATTCTTTACTGTCATATGTTACCGAACTGTAACATACCTGTTAGAATATTTTAAGTTTCAGAGTTTGATAATTATTCGCAAGAGAACTGAAAAACCAAACTGAGTAGACAAATCGTAACTGAAAGAATACTTTAAACGAATCGATATTTAGAACTGAAAAATTAGTTAACTGAACTGAAAGAATCCTCATCAACTGAAGTATCCCAAACTGAAAGGACATCGGTTTGAACTGAAAATGTCCAGCTAAACTGATCCGCTGATCAGTTGACTCCTGATCAGTTAGCCACGATATTAGTTAAAGTATCAACCAACAGACTCACAGTTCATACAAAAGTAGAACATATGTAACAAAGCAGAACAGTCTGATTCTTCGTACCATTGTTAGATAAAGTCAAACATCTTGAAATAAACGACGATTCAACGAATATTTTTCATTAAATGCATTATATACGACATTTGGGATCGAAGACTATATATAGCTGATCAACTCAGTTGAAGAAAGTTCGTGAAAATACCGAACACATTATTGACGATCATCGATCAGTTGCGGTAATCTCTTCAAGCATTTTCTAAACCTACAAATCACACATCTTCGCTCTTATTCTCATTGTATTAATTCATAGTAGTCAGGCTACTTGTTAAAAGATAATCAGTTTTTTGTTGTAAGAAATTCGAAAAACTAAGAGTTTTAGTTTGACAGTTTATAATTCCAGCTGAAGTTGATTATTACAATCTGTTGAAATATATCAAAGTCTTTTAGTGAAATACCAATCTTTGAGATAAAAAGGGTGACGTAGGAGCATTTGAAGACTCCGAAAATCCTCAAACTTTGTGTGTTTTAGTTGATTACTTATTCATTTTTCACAATATTCTACACTGAGTATTCAATATATATTTTAGTCTATTTCTGCATTATAATCAGTTGACTTATTTATATTGACATACAAGAATTCTGGATAAGTCCAATACAAAACTGATTCATACTTAAAATATTTTTTAAAAAAAGCCCGAATGTTTATTCAACCCTCCCTTCTAAACACTATGACTGTATTAACCAATCCTCACAATACCTATACAAACTTTGAACAACAAACAACGAAAAATTTAATCTCTATAATTCCACAATTCATCGACATAAACTAAAATATTCCAAAAAATTCTCAAAATCACTGAAGTTGAGTTATTTTTCTAAAAACCAACTTAACGAATTAATTTTCCAAAACTGTGTTCCAAAGCTCCCACAAGTCAAAAAGTTGTGTGATGATATCAAAACTCGCAATATGAGAATAAAACCCCCAAAATATTCAACAATTCGTTTAAATTTCCAACTTTGAAACCAAATGATTATTTGATGAATTTCTACTCCAAATTATTCCAATAATAAATGTGTTGGAACATTTCATGTTCGCAATCTTTATTTTGATGTTAACAAAACTTGTTATTTTGTTTCTAATAATTTACTGTAGTACGCAGGAAGCTGGAACTTATCAGACTTCGAACTGATCAGTTAATTGAGCTAAAAACTGAAGCTACCAAGATGCAACTAAAAGTGTCAGCTGATTGCCCAAACTGAATCAGCTCAACTGATATATAAAAGAACAGTTCAACTGATTGTCTAGCAGATATGTGGTTCAGTAGGAGAACTTCAGAAGCCCGACCAGTTGATGAAGAGCTCAACTGATAAAGAGCCCAGCTGACATGTTCAACTAAAAGAGTGAAATCAGTTCAACTGACGAATCAACTGATTTCACCAGCCCAACTGAAAATCAGTTCAGATGACCAGTTAGGAGCATCAGTTAGGAATCAATCAGTTGCAGATCAAGACAAGCTTATCTTAGTGGATTCCAGCTACGCACAAGGATACAAAGCATATGTACTATTGACAGTACAATAATGGACGTTGCAGCAGAGCATAAAGCCAAAATGTTCCAGAAGACTGTCGAAAAAGTCGAGACACAAATTTCAAAGAACACGTTCAAGCTGCAACGGATACATTTATTGAGTCTCACTGTACGATCAGGTTCACGCCTATAAATAGAAGATCAGTGAAGACCAATAACACAACAAGAAGAAAAGAAGTGTGTGGGAAAAACAAGAGAGAAAAGAAAGGACACGCATATTGCATATCAGCTTACTAGAAACAATTTGCCCAGAGGGAACATTTCACCGTGTTATCAGCTTAGATTAGAAATACAAAGTGGTCATTGTTCAGTTCTCATACACACACACACCACCACCCAAATACAGTCTTGCACAAAGACATTAAACTTGTGTATGTAGTCTTTGACACACATGCGTTAAACAAGTATTGGCTGGGAGGTGCTGCCTTCAGTCTAGTCTAAGAGTTCAGTTAGGCAGTGGGTAAGTCCTAAGCTGGGTGGGTTTGTACAAGGTGTTGTATAAATCAAAGTCTTCTAGTGTATCCTATCCGATGAGGTAGAAGAGGTGACATAGGAGCAGTTGAAGTCTCCGAACATCCATAAACATATCATGTATTCTTTAATTGTTTAACTTTTGTTTTCAACCGATTTGATCAGTTAGAGCATCCGTCAGTTCAGTTGTCACCATAATTGAACTGATATGTGCCACAACTGATTCCCTTAATTTCAGTTATTCAGTTGCACAACATATAAAATATATCAGTGTCTCTTAACGAAGAATTAGTTCGAGTGTTTTCCGCTTGATTCTTTTTCAAACTCGATTTAATTTATCGGCGTAAACATTCTTAGAACACGAGCTATTGCAGCTCTTGCGAGCTATTGCAGCTCCTGGAGAATATTTTGTTTGAAGCACCTCAAGATGCCCAGCAAACAATCCTTCAAAATGTTGTAACCATAATTTTCAATTTATACACATTTACTCATTCGATACTAATTCTCGATCGAATAATTATACCTCAAACAAGTCTACACGCTTGAACCTACAATATAAAACCGATATATACGTCAATACAATGCAATCTAATCTACTAAAACGAATTATACCAGAACGATTAAAAACATGAAATCTGGTAGCCTATAATAAAACCAAATGCTTAATTTTTGAGTCCGAAATTTACCAAGAATCATAGCTAGATTGTACAAAGGTTGTCTCGCAGTAGTACGGCGCTTGAACGTCTCTGGGAAACTCATTGGAGAAGCTCAAATATCGGCTGAAAAATTGATGGAAACTGTAGGGAAAACATGGGATAATCTAGCTAACATACTAAGCTCCAAATCCTAACAAAATACCATGATTTACCAAGAAATTGAACTAAAAGCTCACCGGAAATCGGAGGAAGAAAAGCAAGCAAAACAGCTTGCGACAGGGCTCTGTGCAGCTCTTTTTCCCCCGATTCAAGTCCTAAACAAGTTTCTGGGATCAACGGCTACGTGCTGCAGTGGTCAGAGCTTTGGTTCTAGGAGGCACAATGACCTACGATGCGCGGAGAGAAGGTAAAGGGGACATGAGGTGAGGGTTGGGGTTTCCATAAATTGAAAGGTATAATATATGTATATGTGCATTTTTTTTTTGTGTATTGGGTTACTAAAAATAGTAACTCTTGCCCATTTAACCTGAATTTTTTATTTATTTTGCTCTCTGTGATATTTTAACTCAAAATGTATTTTATATCATTTAAATTCTCCGATATTAAAAAATACATTTGTTTAACACACTTTCTAAATTATTTGACATAAATAATTATTTTAATTAAACAATTCAATAATTATTGTTATACAAAATTACCGGGTAATTAATTTTAGAGTCTTATATTTCTCCACCCATAAAAACAAAATTCGTCCTCAAAATTTCGCTTTACACACATACATCTTACATA
Organism: Primulina huaijiensis; assembly: GCF_012295235.1. Taxonomy (NCBI): domain Eukaryota; kingdom Viridiplantae; phylum Streptophyta; class Magnoliopsida; order Lamiales; family Gesneriaceae; genus Primulina; species Primulina huaijiensis. The sequence goes on along the minus strand of NC_133316.1, from coordinate 6,874,444 downwards.
CAAAATAATAAAACAAACCCAACTGAGAATCAAACAGATATGGATAAGATGCTCTTATCTTCTCTTCTATCTCCCAAGTTGATTCTTCTACCTCATGTACAGACCACTGAACTCGAACAAATGGTATAACTTTGTTATGGAGAAATAAATCCTTGCGAGGTATAATGCAAACATGATACTCGATATACGAAAAAGTGAGATCAAGTTCAATCTCATCAGGCTGAATCACATGAGACAGATCGAGCTCATACTTGTGCAAGAGAGAAACATGAAACACATCGTGGACGGCAGATAACAACTATGGCAAATCCAAATGATTAGCGCAAGTCCCAATACACTCAACAATCTCATAAAGGCCAATGAAACGAGGTGACAGTTACCTCTCACACAAAAACAAACAACGCCCCTATACGGGATATTTTCATAAACACGGGATCTCCAACATGAAATTCAAAAGTTCAACGATGCTTATTAGCAAAGCTCGTCTGACGATCCTGAGCATCTTTCATTCTCAGCTGAATCAAATGAACTTTTTCATGCATTTCTTGAACAATATCAGGTCCAATCAAATGCTTTCCAGAAAACTCATCCCAGCAAAAAGACGATCGACATCTTCTGTCATACAACTCCTCGAAAGGCCATACCAATATTCTTTTGAAAACTGTAATTGTAAGAAAAATATACTAATGGTAAACCATCATACCAACTCTCATTGAAATCCATAACTAGAGTTCAAAGTAAATCTTTGAGTGTCTAGAGTGTACGTGTGTCTGACTATTTGTCTGAGAATGGTACACAATATTCATCGCAAGTTGTGTACCAATTTTTTTAAAAACTAGTCCAGAAATTTGAATTGAATCGAGGATCACGATCTGAAAATATTGCAACTGGAAATCCATACAGTCTCATTATATTATCTATAAACAACTGAGTCGTATTCTTGTACAAATACACTCTCTCATATGGAATAAAACGAGCTGATTTAGACCATTTATCTACCATAACCAAAATGGCATCGAAGTAAAATGAAGTACAAGGAAAATGAGTGAAAAAGTTCATAGCCACGTGCTCCCAGTTCCACAGAGGAACTTCAAGACTATGCATGATCTCATACGCTCTTCTTTGACTTGCTGATTAATCATACAACATGATACGAACTCAACCACATCTTTTTTCATGTTCTTCCACCAAAACCAAAACCTTAGAATATGGTACATTTTCCTAACTCCAGTGTGGAGCCATTGGAATGGATTGGTATGAAAGTTATGCTCGTTTATGTGATGGCCGCAGATGGTATATTTGCAGGCTTTATCAATGGATGGCCATGGTGTAATGGTAATCCTAACATAATTATTCATTAAGTTGTGAGTTAGTTTATTAACACATTTGCTTCTTTGGTTCTATTTGAGCTGAAAGTGGAAATGAATTACAAAATATTGAACTACCTGAAAATTTAGTTTTTGCACATATGAAACCCGAGCATTTACATAGCTGACATTAGTCTACAACTCTAGGTATAATATCATTACAAAAATTAAGAGTTTTTGTTATTGTGGGCAAATTGACCATGAAATTTGCTTCATATTCGATAGTGTTTGCCATCTTAAAAGAATCTTAGTACTATTTTTAACATTTGTTTTATCAGATTAAACCCACGCCGGCCATGATTTTGTGATTAAAAACTTGTGTTTGCAGATTCATCGGATTCAGAAGCACATCTTCATTGATGTTTGGCATTCTACTGTATGTTATCTTTGCTGAGATATTGTTTTGGGGCGTTGGTGCTGGATGTTACACTGGTGGGCATGTTAGAGTAAGTATTCAGCGAGCCAACTTGTGATTTGGACTGTATTAACTTTAATATAAAAACAATCTTTATTATAATAAAATTTTACGTTTTTATCCAATTATGGTATTTATTTTACTGTATATGTAGTGCCAAAATTCTGTACACGTATAACCCATTCATTTATTTAATTATTAAATCATTTGATTAATTGATTTTTTCCATGCATGATTTATTTAAATACATTATTTTAAATTACTTATGTTATATGATGCACGTTAAAATGTTTTTCAAGTTTTATGTTTCAGGCGATTATTCGAGACGGGATTGAGGAAAAAGACCCGGTGACGATTTTGGACAATTTTAATGGGGTATTTTAATTTTAGTTAAGGATGGGGCATTTTAAATAATTTATTTAGTTTTAGCATTCTAAAAGCCTAAGTTATTTATTTGAGTGAGTTTAGAATTTTAAAACTTTTAAAGTTTAGCAAGTGTGCTTTTATTTTTAAATTAGGGACTTGGTTTGTAGTGAGGATTAACATTTTAATCAGCCTTTTTATTAGCATTTTTTAGTTAATATTTTTAATTGTGTAATTAAGCCATTTAATTCCCTAATTAAACTCAAAACTCACACACACACACACTCTTTTACACACACCTATACACGACACAACACACACATGTTTCATTCAAACTCTTATTATTTTGAGAAGAGAAAATTAGGGTTCCTAAGAACCCTAGCAGCCGCCCCACTTCCCCATTGAAATTCCAGCAAATTTCGCTGGTTTCCTTCAAAGAAAAATCGAGTCAAGTCGTCCAGGATCGACCTCGCTTCTTTCTCCGCTTTGGTATCGCCGTTTAGGTAAAGTTTATCATCATAAGGCACGTATATTCTTTCATTCCTGTATCTATCTCATCATATTCTGCGTTGTGTTGATATTTATGCGTAAAAATTCAGGCGTAATGAGTAAAAGTTTGAGCAATCATGTTTAGATCAATTTTGAAACGATTTTGGATCACAAATTTACGTTTTTGCTGTCATTTTAATTACTGTGATTTTTCGGTCATGCTTCTGAGAAACCTTTCAATACAAAAATCGTAGAAATTTTTGATACCTTCAATTTGATATAAAATTCAAAAATGTTGAATGAAAATTGAGTGAGTTATGATCGTTTTAGTGGGACTGCTCAAACTGCGTTTTTACGAAAAATATGTTATTGATGAATTCTTGAAGTTTTATTGTTGCAGGCTTCGTTGGGGATCGACGGGTGATCGCTGCTGCGTACAGGTATATTGTTAATGATGTTGGGATGGTTATTGACGTTTCGATTTGTGTCGTTAGGCACTTGGGAGAACGAGTAGTCTTAAAAACTATTTTGGTGTCAAAATTTGGGTTCACAGGTTTATTACGTTGTGTGTGGTGCGTCGTTTCTTTTGGAATGTTTGGGACGTTTTGTGGAGTCAAGTTAGTGCCATGGTGTCCTAAGATGAGTCTCGAGGCGTTGTTCATTGTTTGTGTAATCGAAGTTGGAGAAAATCAGCTTCTAAGTCGCGGGTCCAGTGCACTCGGCGCCCGAACGGTAATATAGTACCGCCCGAGCGCCACTCCTTCTGTCCGAGGGTAGCGTCCAGTATACCTGGCGCTCGAGCGGAAATATATTACCCCCCGAGCGCGGCCCCATCTGTAGGAAATGTTTGGTTTTCATTTAGTTGTAGGTTCAAATAGTGAGTTCATGTCTTTTATTGTTGGGAAATGTTCACACGTCATTTTAGAGTTTTTTTCAGGGTTTGATGTCATGGTTAGTATGATTAAACGAGGTCAAGTCCCGAGCGAATTTAGAATGTCATAAGAAATTGTCTTTCGGGTGGTGAGCACAACGAATACGTCTAAGCTATGAAATATTAAGTGCGTGAATCATGTTATTATGTGCAGCAGTGGCCTTAAAGCCAGCTCCAACGAATCCTTCAATGCCAAGTAAGTATGTTCGACGTGCAAAGAAAATATTTTCAAGTTTTTGAGGTATGCTAATTGTCTTGTGACCAAATTAAGTATGGGGTTGGAAAGAGTTAAATTATGAACGGGGACCAACCCACCCCGTTAAATTATGAACGGGTTTAGATCAGGATTGGAAAGCGTTAAAGCATGAACGGGGACCAATCCACCCGTTAAAGCATGAACGGGGATCTCATGTATGTGGCAGTTGATACGTCCCTGTCAGCCCAGTATTGTGGTTTGTCTGATCAGGCATTTATTATGTATGGGTCACTTGCTTTGAAACATGCCTCTACGCGAAAATGATGAAGTTATGTATGTTCAACTATGTTCAAGTATGCAAACATGTTTAAGAAAAGTTTTATGTTGATGGCACGTCTATGTATGTATGTACGTATGTTCAAGCTTTTGATATGCAAGTTCAAGTTTCAAGTATGTAAGCTCTATTTTGAAGTTGCATGTGGTTTTATTACGTATTATGCGTTACTTCCAGTTATACGTCACTAGACTTGATCGATGCAGGCGAGGATGTTTATGAGGAGGCTGGAGGTGGGGACCAAGGAGGAGGCTTGGACTGAGCGGGAGGCTAAACCTCAGGACCGCCATGTTTTAAGTTTTATGAAAACATTGATTTCTTATGTCAAACTTTAAATTTCAAATCTTTTGTTGCAACAACTTGATAGACGTACAGTTTTACTTCTTTTATCGAATTTTGAATGTTCACTTTTTATTTAAGAAAATCTTAAATTTTTCCGCAAATTTTAAGTAGTAAAAGTTCGGTACGTTACAGTTGGTATCAGACGGTGTTCTTGTAAAGGGTTACGCCTACTGCCAGTCGCAAGAAGCTCACGAAGTCACACCTCAAGTTTGTAAGTTTAAAGTTTTGCATTATGTATGTAGTAAGCATTGAATCATGATTTCAGCATGTCCATGTTTTTAATTCAAATTACGTGCATCTTATGCTATTAGTATCATGTTCATGCATATTGGGTTTACGTAGTGGGTAAATTGTTGGAACAGTATGCCTCCCAGACGTGTGATTAACCGCGAAGCTAGAGAGGAGAACCGAGAGGCCCGAGATGAGGAGAGGGTCACTCCTCCTCGTCCACCTCCGGATATGCAGGCGCAGATGCTTGCAGGTATGACGCAGTTCTTCGCGCAGTTTGCTGGGAACCAGGCTGCAGCGAATGCAGAGGCAAGGCCCAGACCTGAAGCGGTGTATGAGAGGTTTCAGAGGATGAATCTTAAGGAGTAAGTGATCTTTGATTTCATGGAGCTGCAGGATGCAGACCGAGTCCGTTGTACCATATTTCTTCTAGCAGGGGATGCCAGGAGTTGGTGGGATAGTGCGTCGGTGGAAGTTAATTTGCCGACTTTGTCTTGGAATGGGTTTAAGGAAATATTCTTCTCCAAGTACTTCACTGAGGAAGTACGATCTAGACTTACCAGAGAGTTCATGTCGCTGCGACAAGGAGACAGCAGTGTGGCAGACTTCGTCAGGAAGTTTGAGAGAGGGTGTTACTTTGTGCCCCTGATAGCTAATGATGCCTGGGAGAAGTTGAGGCATTTTATGGATGGATTGCGGCCGGTCTTGCGCCGTGACGTTCGAGTTGCTGGTCCTGCTACTTACTCAGTTGCCGTATCGTGAGCTTTGGCGGCAGAGCAAGATCAGAGAGATATTGAGGCTGACAGGCAGGGCAAGAGGCCTTACCAGGCACCACCGCATCAGCAGCAGTAGCATCAGAGGCCCCAGTTCAAAAAACCTTACCAGGGGCAGCAGGGGAAGAAGCCTTATCAAGGACCACCGAAAGGCAAGGGTCCTATTCAGCAGCAGAAGGCGCCTCAGAGACCTGGGAATTTTCCAGTGTGTCCTAAATGCAACCGCCAGCATCCAGGAGAGTGTTTATACGGATCAGGCAAGTGCTTTAAATGTGGAGCAAGTGACCACATGTTGAAGGAGTGCCCACAATGGAAGCAGCCAACCCAGGGCAGGGTATTCGCCATGCATGCTCAGGAGGCTAACCCAGGCACTACACTGTTGACGGGTAATTTATTTAATTCAGTACAGTATTAGATTTTTACATTGCATGCTTGTTTTGTTTTGGGATTATTAAGTTGCTAGTTGGAATTTTGGTATATTTTGTTGCATAAGATTTGTGATAGAGCTTTTGGGATATAAGTTTCTTGTCGTGCTAACGTCTCTCAGGAAATATCTTCATTAAGAGATTAGCCACGAAGGCCCTGATAGATTCGGGAGCCACTCACTCTTTCGTCTCAGAGGCATTCGCTAATCATTTAGACATCAAGTCTATCGGCCTTGATGTGAAGTATTCAGTGACAGTCCCATCAGGGGAAGAACTGTTAGCTACCAGTGTGGTCAGAGATATTGATCTAGAACTGCAGGGCCACCTGGTGTATGCCGACCTGATACTATTGTAGATGCCAGAATTCGACATTATCTTGGGAATGGACTGGCTGACAAAGAACCGATTCTTGATTGACTTTCAGAAGAGATCAGTGTTGGTCAGACCGATGGGAATGGAGCAGTTTCTATTTGAGCCAGACAGATGGAGAAGCTTCCCTCGTATGATCTCCTGCATGCAGGCACGGAGACTTATTTTTAAGGGGTGTCAGGCTTTCTTGGCTAGCATTGTTTCGGCACCTGATGCGCCCACTCCATCCATATCAGATGTGCCGGTAGTCAGAGACTTCCCAGACGTCTTTCCTGACGACGTCACAGGTCTTCCACCAGATAGAGAGGTGGAGTTTTCCATTGATCTTATGTCAGGCACAGTGCCAATCTCCAAGGCGCCGTACCGATTAGCTCCAGCTGAGATGCTAGAACTTAAACAGCAGATACATGAGCTTCTTGACAAGGAATTTATTCGCCCTAGTTTCTCTCCATGGGGCGCACCAGTGCTGTTCGTAAAGAGGAATGATGGGAGCATGAGGCTGTGTATCGATTACCGAGAGCTGAACAAGGTAACGATCAAGAACAAATACCCACTTCCAAGGATCGAGGACTTGTTCGATCAGTTGTAGGGAGCTTCAGTATTCTCTAAGATAGATCTTCGATCGGGGTATCACCAGCTGAAGGTGAAAGATGCAGATGTTCACAAGACAGCCTTCAGAACCAGATATGGGCATTACGAATTCTTAGTGATGCCATTTGGACTGACGAATGCCCCAGCAATTTTCATGGACCTCATGAACCGAGTATTCCAACATTATCTTGATAAATTCGTCATAGTGTTTATTGATGATATCCTTATTTTCTCGAAGAGCCATGAGGAGCACAGTCAACATTTGAAGACAGTTTTACAGACCTTGCAGAGTTGCAAGTTATTTGCGAAGTTCAGTAAGAGTGAGTTTTGGTTGGAGAAGGTAGCGTCTTTGGGGCATATAGTGTCTAGCAGTGGTATTGAGGTAGATCCAACTAAGGTAGCAGCCTTTAAGGAATGGGTCGAGCTGAAGAATGCTTCAGAGATCCGCAGTTTCCTAGGCCTAGCAGGCTACTACAGGAAATTTATTCAGGGATTTTCTTCGATAGCAGTGCCACTCACTTCACTGGCAAAGAAGAATGCAAAATTCGTGTGGAGTGATGAATGTTAGAAGAGCTTTGATACATTGAAACAAGCTCTTATTTCAGTGCCGGTATTAGCCATGCCAGCAGGGCAATGCGATTTTGTGTTGTACACCGATGCATCTAAGCTCGGTTTAGGCGCGGTATTGATGTAGCATGGTCGGGTTATAGCTTATGCTTCCAGACAGTTGAAAGTGCACGAGAAGAACTACCAGACTCACGATCTTACATTAGCCGCAGTAGTCTTTGCGTTGAAGATTTGGAGGCACTACTTGTATGGCGAGAAATGCCAGATATTCACAGATCACAAGAGTCTCAAATACTTCTTCAAACAGAAAGAACTGAATATGAGGCAGAGGCGATGGTTGGAGTTAGTGAAAGACTACGACTGCGAAATTAGCTACCATCCGGAAAAGGCTAACGTTGTGGCAGACGCCCTGAGTAGAAAAGTCGCAGTCATAGCACAGTTGTCAGTGCGGAGACCTCTTCAGTCCGAGATTCAGAAATTTGGTCTAGAGATTTATCGTAAGGGCAGAACTCCCAGACTATCTAATCTGACAGTCAAGTCTGATTTGCTAGACCGTATCCGTCAAGGACAGTCTTCAGATGAACAGTTACAGAAGTGAAACTGAAAGATGAAGCCAAGGGCAGTGTGCTCTACTCAGTGTCAGACGGTATTGTGAGATACAGGGGAAGAATGTGGGTGCCTAACGTAGATACGATCAGAGAAGATATCTTATCAGAGGCACATGCATCTCCGTATTAAATCCACCCAGGAGGTACCAAGATGTACAAGGACCTGCAGATCTTGTATTGGTGGCAAGGGATGAAGAGAGACATCCGCAGATTTGTGTCTGAATGCCTCACTTGTCAGCAGGTGAAGGCAGATCATCAGAGACCAGCATGATTGGTTAAGCCACTCCCCATCCCATAGTGGAAATTGGAGAATGTTACAATGGACTTTGTGGTTGGTTTGCCGAGGTCAGTCAAAGGATCGAATTCTATTTGGGTGATAGTGGATCGACTCACTAAGTCGGCACATTTCTTGCCATTGAAGACGACTTTCTCCATGACGCAGTATGCGGAGCTTTATATCAGGGAGTTCATTCGATTACATGGAAGCCCAATTACTATTGTGTCCGACAGGGACCCGATGTTTGCTTCATCCTTTTGGAAGAGTTTGCATGCAGCCATCGGGACAAAGTTGCTATTCAGTACAACTTTTCACCCACAGACAGATGGCCAGTCTGAGCAAGTGATTCAGATTTTGGAGGACTTATTGCGAGCCTGTATGATCGATTTCCAAGAGACTTGAGAATCTAAGCTACCTCTAGTGGAGTTTACATACAACAACAGTTTTCAAGCATCTATTGGTATGGCTCTCTATGAAGCATTGTATGGAAGGAAGTGCAGATCGCCGATTCATTGGGATGAAGTCGGAGAGAGAGCACAACTTGGGCCAGAGATAGTTCAGCACACTGCAGATGTGGTGGTCAAGATCCGAGATAGGACGAAAACCGCCCAGAGTGGCCAAAAGAGCTATGCTGACAAAAGGAGGAGAGATCTCGAGTTTGCCGTGGGTGATCACGTTTTTATAAAGATAGCACCTATGAAAGGTGTTATGAGATTTTGGAAAAGAGGCAAGCTGAGTCCGAGGTTTATTGGATCGTTCGAGATTCTTGACAGAGTTGGGACGCTAGCGTATCGTATTGCCCTTCCGCCGAATTTGGCCGGAGTACACAACGTGTTCCACGTCTCGATGCTAAGGAAGTAACTAGCTAATCCTTCGCATATTCTGAGCTATGAGCCGCTACAGCTTACTCCAGACCTGTCTTATGAGGAAAGACCCGTCCAAATCCTAGACAAGCAGCAGCGCAGACTCCGGAACAAAGTGACCAAGTTGGTCAAAGTCCGGTGGCTAAACCAATCCGTGGAGGAAGCCACTTGGGAGTCAGAAGTGGACATGAGGATTCGCTACCCGGAGTTGTTCGGTAAGATTTAATTTCGAGGACGAAATTTTTATAAGTGGGAGAGGAACTGTAGTGCCCAAATTCTGTACACGTATAACCCATTCATTTATTTAATTGTTAAATAATTTGATTAATTGATTTTTACCATGCATAATTTATTTAAATGCATTATTTTAAATTACTTATGTTATATGATGCACGTTAAAATGTTTTTCAAGTTTCATGTTTCAGGCGATTATTCAAGGCAGGATTGAGGAAAAGACTCGGTGACGATTTTGGGCAATTTTAATGGAGTATTTTAATTTTAGTTAAGGATGGAGCATTTTAAATAATTTATTTAGTTTTAGCATTCTAAAAGCCTAAGTTATTTATTTGAGTGAGTTTAGAATTTTAAGACTTTTAAAGTTTAGCAAGTGTGCTTTTATTTTTAAATTAGGGACTTGGTTTGTAGTGAGGATAAACATTTTAATCAGCCTTTTTATTAGAATTTTTTAGTTAATATTTTTAATTGTGTAATTAAGCCATTTAATTCCCTAATTAAACTCAAAACTCATGCACACACACACTTTTACACACACCTATACACGACATAACACACACACATGTTTCATTCAAACTCTTATTATTTTGAGAATTGAAAATTAGGGTTCCTAAGAACCCTAGCAGCCGCCCCACTTCCCCATTGAAATTCCAGCAAATTTCGCTTGTTTCCTTCAAAGAAAAATCGAGCCAAGTCGTCCCGGATCGACCTCGCTTCTTTCTCCGCTTCGGTATCGCCGTTTCGGTAAAGTTTATCATCATAAGGCACGTATATTCTTTCATTCCTATATCAATCTCGTCATATTATGCGTTGTGTTGATATTTATGCATAAAAATTCAGGTGTGACGAGTAGAAGTTTGAGCAATCATGTTTAGATCAATTTTGAAACGATTTTGGATCACAAATTTACGTTTTTGCTGTCATTTTAATTATTGTGATTTTTAGGTCGTGATTCTGAGAAAACTTTCAACACAAAAATCGTAGATATTTTTGATACCTTCGATTTGATATAAAATTCAAAAATTTTAGATGAAAATTGAATGAGTTATGACTGTTTTAGTGGGACTGCTCAAACTGCGTTTTTCCGAAAAATATGTTATTGATGAATTCTTGAAGTTTTATTGTTGCAAGCTTCGTTGGGGATCGACGGGTGATCACTGCTGTGTATAGGTATATTGTTAATGATGTTGGGATGGTTATTAACTTTTCGATTTGTGTCGTTAGGCACTTGGGAGAACGAGTAGTCGTAAAAACTATTTTGGTGTCAAAATTTGGGTTCACGGGTTTATTATGTTACGTGTGGTGCGTCGTTTCTTTGGGAATGTTTGAGACGTTTTTTGGAGTCAAGTTAGTGCCATGGTGTCCTAAGATGAGTCTCGAGGCGTTTTTCATTGTCTGTGTAATCGAAGTTGGAGAAAATCAGCTTCTAAGTCGCGGGTCCAGTGCACTCGGCGCACGAGCGGTAATATAGTACCGTCCGAGCGCCACTCCTTCTGTCCGAGGGTAGCGTCCAGTATACCTGGCGCTCGAGCGGTAATATATTACCGCCCGAGCGCGGCCCCATCTGTAGGAAATGTTTGGTTTTCACTTAGTTGTAGGTTCAAATAGTGAGTTCATGTCTTTTATTGTTGGGAAATGTTCACACGTCATTTTAGAGTTTTTTTGGGGGTTTGATGTCATGGTTAGTATGATTAAACGAGGTCAAGTCCCGAGCGAATTTAGAATGTCATAAGAAATTGTCTTTCGGGTGGTGAGCACAACAAATACGTCTAAGCTATGAAATATTAAGTGCGTGAATCATGTTAGTATGTGCAGCAGCGACCCCAAAGCGAGCTCCAACGAATCCCTCAACGCCAAGTAAGTATGTTCGACGTGCAAAAAAAATATTTTCAAGTTTTTGAGGTATGCTAATCGTCTTGTGACCAAATTATGTATGGGGTTGGAAAGCGTTAAATCATGAACGGGGACCAACCCACCCCGTTAAATTATGAACGGGTTTAGATCAGGATTGGAAAGCGTTAAAGCATGAACGGGGACCAATCCACCCGTTAAAGCATGAACGGGGATCTCATGTATGTGGCAGTGGATACGTCCCTGTCAACCCAGTACTGTGGTTTGTCTGATCAGGCATTTATTATGTATGGGTCACTTGATTTGAAACATGCCTCTACGCGAAAATGATGAAGTTATGTATGTTCAAGTATACAAGCATGTTTAAGAAAAGTTTTATGTGGATGGCACGTCTATGTATGTATGTACATATGTTCAAGCTTTTGATATGAAAGTTCAAGTTTCAAGTATGTAAGCTCTATTTTGAAGTTGCACGTGGTTTTATTACGTATTATTAGTTACTTCCAGTTATACGTGTTGAGTCTTTAGACTCACTAGACTTGATCGATGCAGGCGATGATGTTTATGAGGAGGCTGGAGGTGGGGACCAAGGAGGAGGCTTGGACTGAGCGGGAGGCTAAACCCGAGGACCGCCATGTTTTAAGTTTTATGAAAACATTGATTTCTTATGTCAAACTTTAAATTTCAAATCTTTTGTTGCAACAACTTGAGAGACGTACAGTTTTACTTCTTTTATCGAATTTTGGATGTTCACTTTTTATTTAAGAAAAATCTTAAATTTTTTCGCAAATTTTAAGTAGTAAAAGTACGGTACGTTACAGTATACTCATGCAAGCTGCATATATAGAGTCTTTGAATATATAATAGGTACGATGACGTCTGTCTCTCAACGTAAGATCGTGAAACTCATTAGAAAGTGTACCATATGTTCTGAACAGGTTTTTAGTCGAATCAGTCGCCTAAAATAAGGATAAAGGTCGCTGGAGCTTGAGACTAACATCTGTGATGTAAACGTCATGTTTCATTGGCAAGGGCATAGAAATATCTATTCATGCAAATCGGTGATCATTTGATAATTCACTGAACAACACTCCCTCGTACTATCCAAGTGGTTATCATTTATCGAACAGAATAGTTCGCAGTTATGGTTGTACACTTTTAGTCTTTAGACCCGAGAAAACGTAGAAGCTCTACGTACTAACATGCACTTTGATCTGTTTACTGTCTCCATTTAGAGTAATCAGATGACGAGGTTGTGTGTAGTTTCAATATACGTGGGAGCAAATGCATTGTTGTAACGCCCAAATTTGACGACTGTCCTCACTGTACAAATACGAGTCTTTCCAGCGTGTTTATGTCCTCACTCACACGCACCCTAGGAAACTTCCCAGGAGGTCACCCATCCCAGAATTGCCCCAAGTCAAGCACGCTTAACTTTGGAGTTTTTATGCGATGAGCTACCGAAAAGAAGATGCATCTTATTGGTATGAGTAGTACATATCAAATCTTTTAAACCCTCTTCAATTGTACAGTCCATTACATTGAACAGTTTCGGAATCCCCCTCCTTCCGACGAAAGCTCGGTTCATTCATGTTCCCTCCGCCTAGAAGCCTGTATGGAGCCGCTCATTGTCCGTGCAACCTCATGGCACCGATGATCACCTCCCGCCCTCTTCGGCCCCGGGCCTCACAATTGTAGTTTGGGATGCACCGTTTGCCTATGGATGAAGATATCATATGTAATCTAATGAGTTAATAGTGCGAGAAATATCTGGCCAGAGTATGATATGTGCATTTTGGAAATGTGTTTCCTTAGTTGCACATACCATGTCATTATTATTGTAGTGTTTACAAACTTGAGTCTAGATTCCCTCTTCGAATTCGATGATTAAACACGTTTTAGAATTGAGCGCAAAATCAACAAAAACAAACGAATACACAACACTCGAGATTTACGTGGTTCGATCAAGAATATGATCTACATCCACGGAAGGTGCTTCCACTATATTGAACCAGTATACAATGAACAATTTACAATGCAATGTAATATCTCAAATTCACTCTTTTTCTCTTTTATGTATTACATAGAAAACTCTATTGTTTTTGAATGAGAAACTTGTTGCCTCTTGTTCATTTCTTTTCGGATGATCTCAGAACTTTTTCACGTGCCTTTTTCTTGACTCCATCTGCTTATATATCTCGCTACACATGAGACAATCCACTTATTGGCTATAAGCTGTGATCAAGTGTTTGTACTGATCTTGTTCAACTACTCATCCTTATCCAACCAACTTTTAGTTGTTTTAACTGATTCTCCAACGGTCCAATGGATAGCTGACTTAGTTGCTGACATACCACAATTCTCCACCTTGTCTGCAACAAAGTTTTCCATGAACACACCTCTTTTTGCTTCTTGTTTTAAGGAAGCCTGTAGCTGGTTATATTAACCAGTTCTTTGCATTTCTCGAACTTGTTTGTCCCTATCACTTTGGTATACATATCATCCGAATTGTCATTGGTATCTATCTTCAGAATTTGAACATCTCCAAATGCAATCACTTCACGAACAAAGTGTAGCCTCACATCTATATGCTTTGTCCTCTCGTGGAAGACTTGGTGTTTTGATAGGTGTATGGCACTTTGGTTGTCACAGTACACAGTTAATGACTTTTGTTTGTAGCCTAGCTCTTCCATGAAGCCTTTCATCCATTTAGCTTCCTTGAATGCTTCAATTACTACCACATATTCAGCTTCTGTGGTTGAGAGTGCTACCACTGGCTGTAGGTTTGCTTTCCAACTCACTGTTGTGCCATTGACTGTGAAGATGTAGCCAGTTAAGGACTTCCTAGTGTCAACACTACCAACATAGTCTGAGTCCACATACCCTGCTATTAAGTTGTCAGTTTTCCTTGAATCTTTAAAGGTTATACCGGTGTCAATCGTTCCTTTAAGATACCTTAAAATCCATTTGACTGCTTTCCAGCGTTCTTCAACAGGATTTGACATAAATCTGCTCACCAAACTTACTGAGTATGCAAGGTCAGGTCTTGTACAGACCATAAGATACATTAAGCTAACTACTGCACTTGCATAAGGCGTTAGAGTAGGTGCCCGTCGAGCCAAGTGTTGGCCGAGTGTTCACAATGAAACTCTATGTATAAGCAATCTTTATTTTAATAATATTTGAAATTATTATTTTGGCACATCTTTATCTGTATACACATGCTAGTTGCATAGATAAAGCCCTTGAATATACAAATAGTAGAAAGAATATGAGATGCTCATATGATGAGTATCATGAAACTCATATTTGGAATACTGTATATTCTAAACAGTTCCTAGTCGATTCANGCTACCCTCCATAAAGGACTTTCCAAATGGTTCTCATTTATCGAGTGGAAACGTCCTAGTTTATGGTTGTACACCATTAGTCCTTATGACCCGGGACAACATTGAGACTCTATGTGCTAGCATTACACTTTGACTTGTTTAC
>NC_133316.1:6820283-6859204 GCF_012295235.1 Primulina huaijiensis | reverse complement strand
TTCTATGAGAGAAATGTAACTTTTAATTTGTGGAAGTGTTCCTAAATTAAAAGTTGGCCAAATAAATAATGTATTTGAAAATTGTGATTTTCATAAACATTATTATGGACTAAATTAAATTAATTCAAGTGTTGAATTAATTAAACACTAGTGAGCCTAGTAGAGTCTAAATAATTAAGTTAATTCAAGTGTTGAATTAATTAAATATTATTGGGTCTTGTAGAGCCCAATAGAAAATAATTATTTAACTAGTGGGCTTGAGTAAAATCAAGTAAAGTTTAAATAGTCTCAAATGTGTTTGAGATATTTAAAATAAAAGTCCATGGGCTTTGTAAATGTTACATGCCCAAATAATATAATATGCATGGGGAGGTGAAGAGTTGGGAGACAACCTTTTTCAATTAACAAGGCATGTGTCTCTCATGCTCACTTTAACTTTTTCACGGACCAAGAAAAGTCATACTCCACTTCACTCATACCATGGTGGCCGAAACTTCCTTAAGATTTCTCCTTCATTTTTGGTTCTTCAATTGTTGAAGAAACTCTCTCTTCTCAAATGAAAAATGCTCTAATTTTTCTAGTGCAAAATTAGAGTGGTTCTAGCTAGTTGGTGGTGGGCCTAATTTTGAAGGAAAGAAGGAAGCTTGTAGATTGTCTACCTTCAAGAGCTAAGTTGTTTACAACTTAGTTGGAGCCAAACATCAATCTCAAGAGATTGATAGGTATATTTCTATAAACACCATATATATGACATTTTGGTGTTTTTGTATTTGCTACACATCCTAGTATATGAGGTGTTCGATTTTTCTTCTTGAAAAACAATTTTAAAACTTCCGTTGCGTATTTGAACACCCGTAATCGATCCCCTTTCATAAGGAACTTTCTTCATGTACCCTTTTTCCTTTTCAGTGTTCGGTGCTTGGTTTATTGAGAGTTTTAAATGATAAGCCATTGGTCCTGCTACTGGTCTTGCATTTAGCATTTCAAATCTCTTTAACACTTTCAAAGCATATCCTTGTTGCACCAAGACTAGCTCCTCTGTCTACCTATTTCTTTTCATTTCCATGCCCATAATCGTTTTAGCTTTTCCAAGATCTTTCATCTCAAATTCGCTACTTAGGTCAGCTTTTAATGATAAAATTTCATTTGTATCTGAACAAGCAATTAACATGTCATCCACATATAGTAGTAGGTGCATGGTATTTCCAGATTTTAGCATCTTGTGATATACACACCAATCATAGTTGTTTCTTAAGAATTCATGACTTATCATGAAGTCATCGAAGCATTTATACCAATGTCTAGGTGCTTGCTTTAGACCATAAAGAGATTTCTTTAACAAGCATACCAGTGGAGTCTCACTTTTGACTTCAAACCTATGTGGTTGTTGCATGTCTATTTTTTCTTCAAGTTCACCATGAACAAAAGCTGTGGTGACATCTAATTGCTCAAGCTCCATATATCCCTTTGCTGCTAGAGCCAGTACAGTCCTTATTGATCTATGTTTGCCAACAAGGGAGAATACTTCTTGAAATTCTATCCCTTTAACCTGTGAAAATCCCTTGTCAACCAATCTCGCCTTGTAACTTGGTTTTCAACTCTAGGTATACATTCCTTTCTTTTAAATATCCATTTATATACAACTATCCTTTGGTTGTTTGGTTTTGGTACCAACTCCCAGGTGTGGTTCTTTTCCAAGGAGTCCATTTCTATTGTCATGGCTTGGTACCAATTTTCCTTAGCATCAAAGCTCATTGCGTTTTTTAGGCTTACTGGATCAGTATCACCTATTTGCGATGCAACTGAGAATGCATATGAGACCAAGTCTGCATGTCCTAGTCTTTTAGGTGGTTTAATGACCCTCCTGTTTCTGTCCCATGTCAGCTGATAGTGTTTCAGGTTATCCTTGTCTTGCGCGATTCCTTCTGATCCATTATCATCAGATGTGTCTATATCAGTAATCAGCTGGAGATTATCAGATAGCTCCACCTCAATCTTTGTGTTCTTTGGATTGTCATGTCTTACTAAAGAATCATCAGCATCAGTTGAGGTCTTGTAAGGGAAGTGGTCTTCCTTAAAGGTGACATCTCGGCTTTGTTTTCCAGGTTCTATACACCAAAGTTTATAGCCCTTGACGCCTTCAGGATATCCCAAAAAAATACATTTGATTGCTCTTGCTTCTAGTTTTCCTTGTTTTACATGTGCGTATGCAGCACAGCCAAAGACCTTGAGATCATCTAGAAGTGGTGGTGATCCAGACCACCTTTCCATGGGTGTTAAAAATCCTAATGGAACAGAAGGGGACTTATTGATTAGATAGCACACTGTAGTTGCTACTTCTGCCCAATAACTCTTGGGAACACTTGAGTGTGACAATATGCATCTCACTCTCTCAAGGATAGTCCTATTCATCCTCTCGGCCAGCCCATTTTGATGTGAGGTGTATGGGACAGTGAAGTGCCTTGCTATTCTTTTACTCCTACAAAAACATTGAACTCTTTCGAGCAAAACTCTAAACCATTGTGTGGGGACCCGGACGCTAACTCATATTCTTAATCATTCTTGGGATTAAATGGATCAAGTACATAAACTAGGTCGAATTTTTTATTTTTTATTTTAAATTGAACACTTCATACACAAGTGTTTAAATACTACAACAAGTTAAACTCCGCATTATTTAAGGTACAAGATCAAGTGAAGTATCTACAACATGATCTAAGATACAAAACTTGTTCAAAATAAAATCATACAAACTAGTGTTTATCTTCCACCTAGCAAGTGGTAAGATCGAGCCTGGATCACCACTCTAATCTTGATTTTTCATTCTCTTCTCGACCCTGATCATGTCCCACCTGTTGTCATGCACACATACAAACACAACAACAGCCGGATAACTCCGGTGAGAAATATATTTCCTAGTGTAAACAACGTATACATGCATTTCAGATAAACATATATCAACGCATGAAACATTTTTCAATCAACATTTATCATAGTTTGATAAAACATAAATCAACACAAAACTTTAAAGCAAACTCTTTAACTCTTAATCTTTGACTCGACTCTTCTCTAATCTAGGGATCCCGGTTTTAATAAGAACGTAACAAGTCTCTCATCTATTCTCCCCTTCTAGATGGTGGTACGTTCTTATTCCCGGACTTCGGTACACTATTTCGAGTATCTACAATAGGAGTCGATCTTCTCCTAAGCGCATCGATAGAAACCAAACGTCCAGTGACTTGGCACCTCTGCCAAAGACTCTTTCATGATATCTATCTTTTATTCCATGCTTTTCTATAACTCAATAGAACAAGCACATAAATTATATCAAAAAAATAACAAGTAAGTATGTGGTTTTGGGAAACTCAAGCCATGTCTTACTCGAGTTATCTATCCCGGTTTAACATTTATTTATACCTTTCTTTTCGTGCTTTGCTCGTTCTTCTATCGGTTTCGAAGTTGAATTCTCGAGTTCGAAGCCTTCAATACCAAATCTGGAATGACATGTTTTGATAGCCAATATCAACATACAACTCCAAACAAGAAATCTCAATCGAAGTACGTTTCAACGACATAACGGCGTCATATCGAGATATCCGGCAACTCAAACATCAATAGATACAAATCACAACTCATAACCAATAACAAGTACAACCCACAATATCAAAATCTGCACAATCTCATTCAACCATAATCTGGAAAAATGATAACAATTGCTTGCACTATCCGTTCTTCGATCCGATTTCGATTATATGTTGATTATAATCTCAAGAACACATAATATAAATCAAAGTCTGATTTCTCCAACACCAATTTTTCAAACCATGCAAGAATATAAGAAAACTTACATCCTTTTGAAGCTCTTGACGAGAGGAGCACGGAACTATGCTCGGATCGAGATTTTCACAAATGGATTTCGAATCATTCATCAAGATTTTCACAAATGGATTTCGAATCATTCATCTTGAAAGCGAAAAATTCACCTTTGAGATAAATCCTATCTTGCAGCGATTTTGTCATGTACAAGGATTCAAGTTTTGCCCAGATCCCTGCGGCTGTTTTTCTGAGGCTACTTTCCGAAGAACTTTGTCACTCAAGTGAAGGGTGAGGGAACTGAATGTTGTGTCCATCATGTCCATCTTCTGCTCAGCGGTGAGAGTTTCTGGTAATTTCTTTTCACCACCTAATGCCTTAGTAATTTTGTTTCCATCATGTCCATCTTCTACTCAAAGATATATCATCGTTATCGAATTCATGTGCAACTCTCAATATACCAATAGTTGCATATTCAATTGAGATATATGAATTGAAAGGTCCGTAATTTACGCTAACCATAACTTAATATTTTTAGAGACACTATCAGTAATACCTAGGGGATCGTGAGGCAATGTTATTAAATGCTCTTACCATGATCCAATGGTGCAATCAGAAAAAGTTCTGACCTTCTTGATTAGCAAAATAAGAATAAATGTTATCCTGAATCACATGAAGATGTGAATCCACGACTAGATTTATCTATGAACTATTGAAGTTCACACAAGTATCGGATTATGTTTTCCCATTGAGATATTCAAAGTTCAAGGAGATGGATTTGGCGATTGTAATCTGATAAAGATCAAATAGAGTGTTTATAAAAGAGTTTATAAGTTGATTCCATAGGATGGAAGAAATTGAAGTTAGCTTAACTGCTAATTGAGTAAGGATAGTGGAACTGTCTGTTTTGTGAAAGATTCACAAAACTGGCAGCTTCCAAAAATGAATCAGAAGAAATTTTGATCTTCGAAATTTGAAATTTTCATTATATGAACAAGATTTATATCCTTAATACATCGACGTTGTCAGATCGTCGATCAGTTATGAGTTCACATCTATTTATTTAGTGAATTTAGAATTTACTAATTTAATAATAATATTAGTAGTCATTACTACTAATACGTATAAAATTCTCATAAAATATTCCAGATGAGTTTAGAATTAATTAATTAATAAGTTAATCAATGAAATTTTTAAATAATATATCTGTGCACATAGTATATTTGCATGTGTAGATGTATTGATATACATTTTATATAAAGATATGTAAAAAATATATATCATGTATATCAAAATTGGTTAACACATGATATAATTATATTAAAATTTAATTAATGAAAATTAAGAGTTCTAAAGACATTAGAAATCCTAATGACATAGTACTTATTTTAATAAACATGTTATAAAAAATCGATAACACAACTCACAACACAAAGACATAAAATACACAACAAAATTCCTCCTCTCCCTCCAAAAACTTTCGGCCATCACATTGTTTGAAGGAAAAAATTTAGGCCGACAGTGCTTTCTTCGCCTCCACCCCGTTGTCGTCACATCGACTCTGGATTTCTGAAATTCTGATATCTTAACTTCAACGCAAAAATTGTTTATGATATCTAGTGCGATCTAAACAAAGAATTCAGTATCTGATAATGAACTTAATTTGACGATCAAAAGAAGAAGATTCGTTCAAAAGAATATACAAGAAATAGTATCTCGGTTTAAAAATAGGTATATTTTGGAGTTAGCATTATATACGTAAAAGGTAACAATTCTAAACTAACTATGGATATTTAAATTCATACGACACCCAAAAAATGTTTCGATATCGAAACAAAATTTTAAAACTTCTGTTGCGTCTTATGTGCGAGAAAACGATACTCCAAACGTGAAAACATAAACAAACAAAATTGGTAATTGAAACACAAAAGGTTTAAAGATGGGTCCAAGGAATTAATTTAACAAGTAAATTGAGAAAAACAATAACCAAAAAGAATGCATATCCTCCTTTCCAATGTAAAGGATAAAATATAAAATAGTATCTCTGGTTCAACAAAAAAGAACATAGTTGAGACAAGCGCATTGACACTTGACAAAACCAAGCAAAAATCGAATTGGAAATACATTAGACAGCATAAGATACTCTTGGATCAATCCTCCTCTTCAGCCTCGTTCTCAGCAATATTGAAATACCTCAATTCATACACACTACGATCTTTGTTGGAAGCTATAACTCGTAGCCAATCACGCACATTATTCTTCTTCAGATATTTCTTTGTCAAGTACTTCAAATACCTTATCCACATAAGAAAACAAAGCATAATGATGAAACGCACTAGCACTATACATAACAAACACGACCATGATATAGATATATTAAATTAAGTTAACTGAAATAACATTAGAATTTGCAAATACCATAAACCATAATGCAAATTCTGGCTATGCCCATGCAGGGTTTTGCAAGAGATCATTCAACAACTCCACGGCCGTTTTTTTATTCTGCTTTCCTTAACTATTCGGTGCAGTGGAAACATGAGAATGAAATGGTCCCAATGAATTGACAAAAAATGTTCTTAAAGTCCAAATCCTACACTACAGCAACAGATGCAGCTGGTTGTGAAATTGTTACACAAAAAGGCACACAAACAAAAATATCTATTTTAAAGACGAGGAACGTCAAGTCCACCTATAAATTGCATAGTTAATTTCCTAAACAAGAACAACACCCCACCCATTATGTGCATAAAATTTATTCAAAAAAGCTGCTCATCATGTTTAAAAAATGTCTTCGTTTTCACTGCACCAGTCCCGAATCATGGATGAATCAGATATACACAGCAGTAGCACTACAAGAGAATTTCCCTATTGTAAAAAGGATAAAAATTATTTGCATTAAAATACTAAAACTTGATGCAGTTATAATAGAGGTCTCAGCTTCTCTACAACATAAAAATATTCTCTTTAAAACCTTCATTTTCATTTGTTTGTATTCCTTCAGACTATCCCCTCTGCTGCCATAAATTAACATGGTCTCCAAAACAATTCAGGAAATAGTTAGGACCCTACCACCAGTCCACCAAATGCTTCCACTAAACAAGAACAATGCAACAAGTTAAAAAAATGTGAAAAAATAAATCGTGGGCATAAATTAAGCTACCTCTTAGAGAAGTTTGTGTCATTAGCGGTAACGGTGATCTTTGTCTTATCCCGGGTGACAGTAACGGCGTCTCCCAGAGCCCCTGGCTTCCCAGCGACCTTGATGCGCTCCTGAAGGAACTTTTCCAGTGAGGCGATGTCCATGATCTTGTCCTCAACCGGCTTCGCGCAGTCGATAACAAACGTCGCGGCCTTCTTTTTCCCCCCTTTCTGAGCGCCAGCCCCTACTCCTTTACTCAGCTTCGCCATAACTTCTACGAATGTATCTGCCAACAGAACAAGAAACAATTGAGATGCAAATCAAAGTTAACTATAAAAAGAGAGACGCAGAAGAAACAGACCTGGAGGAGATGTGAACAGCTATTATGTGAAGAGAGGAATTAGGGTTTATATCAACGACCTGGGCACCTGGCTACCGGGCGTGGCAGGCCTGTTGGGCCTAAAAACCAAAATACAGAACGAAGGTAGGCCAAATATTGAACTTGTAATTACAAGCCCTTAGTCGATATTTAAGGATACAAAATATCATTATATTCAAGGAGCAGCGGAAGTTTTAAAATTTTGTTTTGACGTTCAAAATATTCATTGAGGGTCATATGACCTAAAACATTCATAGGTGTTTATATATGTTTATATTTACGTATTTAAAGCTGAACAACAAACCATTTCAAGATTAGCGGAATTAGTCTTTGTAAATCCATACGAACGAATCTTTCTCTTTCTTCGATCGTAAAACAAGGTCCACGATTAGAAACTGAATTTCTCGTATAAATCGAATTAGATATCTAAATGCAATTTGCGTAGAGATTGGATTGCAGGAATTTCAAAAATTCGACGAGCAGTGGCGATTCACAGTGGAAGTAGTGGCTGAAATGTTTCTTCAAAATTCAAGTTGGTCGAAAACTCTATGTGTGGAGGAGAGAAGATAAAATTTTTGATGTAAAATATCATATTTTATGTAACATCCGAAAATCAGTCCACGTACACCGCATGCATTAAAATTATAAAATTGCTAAAATATTGTAATTAATTGATTTTGGATGCTTGAATGATATATTTTGAGTGACTAAATGATTAATTGTGTAATTTTTCTTGGTTTCATAATTTAAAGATTTTCAGACGAATATAAGTGTTGGTCGGGGATGGAGGACTGAAGACGATCAAGGTGTTAAAGATTTAAAAGCTAAATTTTTATTTTTAGCTAAGAAAATATTTATTTTAAATAATTTAAGAATTTTAGCATTTTTAATGTCAAATATAAATTATTTAATGGGAGCAAGGAATTTTATTTAATTTATAAGGGATTTTTGGAAATAATATTTTTAAATCTTTTAAATTTGAGGTCTAATGATTTTATTAATCTTAATGGACCTAATTTATTAATTAAAAACCATGGTTAATTAAGCCCATTAATTAAGTAATTTAGAAAGCCTTTTGTTTATATATAAGATGCAAGGGATTTGGGTAATCGTTGTTGGAAGAAAGAACGATGAAGAAAATCGAAGAACGAAGAAGAAAAAAAATCGAAATCTTCCCTTGCAAAAGCTCCCAAGTTTCGGCCGTTTCCTCACTTGCAATTTTACGTAAATGTGTGTTTGTGTTTCGGGGTATGTGTGCGCGTTGGGCTAGTTTTTTTCTTCTTCGTTCTTCGATTTTCTTCATTGTTCTTTCTTCCAACAAAGATCACCCAACTCTCTTGCATCCCAAGTTGGGTTTTCGGTGGGGTTTTGACGAGAAAAAAGGGTAGAAATCGTCCTCCGTTCGTCACCGACATTCCACCGCTTCGGTATTCGTATTTCTAATGTTTTAGATGCAAAGACATGTTTTCAAACCCTTTTTCATGCACCATTCAATCCATAATATTTCATGTATGTTGATTTTGTGTGACAAGTTTATAAGGGGTGATGGATTTTAATCTCATACTTGTTCTCTCATGTAATGTACAATCTCTCTATTCTAGCTTATAAGTCATATTTTTATATATTTATACAAGAAAACATATCTAACATAGCTATATTATATTTTGATAAGTTATTATTATATCTAATTTACTTGGTAAAACTATCACAAACACTTGCGGGTAATTGAGAAAATAAATTATTTTCACATAACTATTTTTGATGCTCACTGAAAATTAAGGGCCCGGTTCCAGCAGGTGAAGTGTAACGTACCGTACTTTTGAACAACTTAAAAGTTGCTGAAAAATTAAAAATTTTCTTAAATGCAAAATAAATTTTCAAATTGCCATCATTAATAAACTGTTCATCCAAAATATTTGTAACAAAAGAGATCACAAATAAAATTTGCTAAAGAAAAATACTTGTTTAAACTTCGTAAACAATAACGTGAAATCAGAGTATTTGAAACATTGCATAAACTCTTAAAAACATGGGCGGTCCTCGGGTTTAGCCTCTTGCTCAATCCAAGCCGGCTCATTGGTCCCCACCCCTCGTCTCCTCAAAGTCATCCTCACCTGCATCGATCAAGTCTAATGAGTCTAAAGACTCAACATGTATAAACTGGAGATAGCAAGTAATACATAATAAAATCACATGCATCTTAAAGTAGAGCTTACATACTTGAAACTTGGACGTAATAACATAAACATACTTGAAACATGAACGTAGTAGCATAAGCGTAGACGTGCTATCATCATAAAATTTTTCTTAAACATCCTTGCATCATATATACTTGAGCATACATAACATCATTTTGCGTATAGATATGTTTCAAAGCGAGTGACCCATACATAAATGCGTCTGATCAGACTAAACCACAGTACTGTGCTGGCAGGAAAAATCCACTACCACATACATGAGATCCCCGGTCATGCTTTATCGGGTAGATTGGTCCCTGGTCATGCTTTACCGCTTTCTAATCCTGATCTAAAATCGGTCATGTTTTACCGGGGTAGAGAGGTTCTCGGCCACATTCACCGACTTCCAAACCCGTTCATAATTTGGTCACAAGACATTTAGCATACCTAAAAAACAGAAACATATTTTCTTTTGCACGTCGAACATACTTACCCGAAGTTGAGGGATTCGTTGGATCTCGCTTGGGGTCACTGCTGCACGTACTAACATGAGTTCAAACACTTATCTTTCATAGCTTAAACGTATAGTCATGCTCAAACCCAAAAATGACAAATTTTCTTATGACGTTCTAAATCTCTCGGGACTCGACCTCGTTTAATCATTGTACTAAATCATGACATCAAATCCCAAAAAAATCCCTAAAATTTAATTTAAATTTTTTTTAAAAAAAATGGAGTACATGGACCCCGTGTAAGGGTCCGGGTAGGGGTCCGGGTAGACGCTGGAATTTCGCACTTTGAAGGAAAAAGGACACGGACCCCTTGTCAGGGTCCGACTAAGGGTCCGTGTAGGTGCTGGAATTGTAACCAACGGAGAAACACTACACTTATGGCTTATTCCTCCTAAATCGATCATACGGACCGTGAACCAATGCCTCGAGACCCATCCTAGGATGCTATGGCACTTATTCAAACTCAAACAAATGCCCCAAAACAACTATGCATCACAAACAATGCAACTCAATCCGTGAACATGACATTTGACACCAAAACGCATCCTACTACTTCTACTGTAAACAAGTGTCTATCGATGCGAACCGACACACCAAAAACCATCCTAACATCATATTCAACATACTTAAACACATCAGCGAACATCTGTCAATCTCCAACGAAGCCTGCAACAATAAAACTTCAAGAACACATCAAGAACGCATTTTTCAAGAAAACGCAGTTTGAGCAGTCCCACAAAAACGATCATAACTCACTCATTTCTTAGCAAATTTTTTCGAATTTACTTTCAAATCGAAGGTATTAAAAATTTCTACGTTTTAGATGTTGAAAATTTTTCAAGAAAATCGACTGAAAAATCGCAGTATTTAAAATGACAGCAAATTTTGAGTTTTGAGATCCAAAAATCATTTCAAAAGCGATCCAACTATTTTTGCTCAAACTTTTGCATAACATACACATGTTTTTCATACAATAAACATCAAAATTATTACTATGACAAGTTCGATGCGAAAACGAAAGAATATATGCCTTTTGATATTTAAAATACCGAAACGACGATACCGAAGCGGAACGAGTGCGAGGGACGATCCGCGACGAACGTGGCACGATTTTCTTGAAGAAAAGTGGCGAGAATTGCTGAAATCCTTGAAGGGAGGGGGCGGCTGCTGAGTTTCTTAGAATCCTAGGTTTCTCTCAAAAATAAAAAATGAAGGGTGTGTGTGTGTCCGAGTGTGTGTAGGTGTGGTAACGTGTGTGTGTTAATTAGAGGAAAATTATTGTTTAATTAACTAATTAAAAATGTTAATTAAAAAGTTAATCCACACTAACCTTAACAAAATCCTTAATTAAAATAAAATACACACTTGCTAGACTTTAAAGGTTTTAAAATTCCAAAATCACTAAATAATTGAGTTAGGCTTTAAAATGCTAAAAAAAACTAAATAAATCATTTAAAATGACTCAACCCTAACTTAAAATAAAATATCACATTTTAAAATTATTAAANCTAAATAAATCATTTAAAATGCCTCAACCCTAACTTAAAATAAAATATCACATTTTAAAATTATTAAAATCGTCGTCGGTCTCTTTTGCTCGATCCTGCATCGAATAATCGCCTGAAACATGAAACTCAAGAAAACATCTTAATGTGCATCACATAAACATAAATAATTTAAAATAATACAAATTTCACAAATTATGCATCACTAAATTCATTTTAAACTTAATTAGATAATTTAACAATTAAATAAATGCATGAGTTTTACGTGTACTGAATTTGGGCTCTACATGAATCTAGTCCAAATGCATACCTCGAATTACTCTAGGCCTGGAATCACGAAGGATACAGTTAAAAGAGGGCCCGGAATTGGGTGAGCATTTGGGTAACCGAACCGAATTAGCCATAACTGAACCGAACCGAAATATTTAGTCATAAACGAACCGACCGAATTTATTTTCATAACCGATGAAAACCGAACTGAATTAGAATCGACCGAATTAACCGATTATTTTTTAAAAAAATTGTGATTTAACTTTAATTATATATGTAATTTTGCTTGAACACTACAGTCTACAAAAATGCATAAAAACATAAAAATTAAAAAATATATAAAAATTGATATTGTTGATTTTAAAATTAAGGGTTGATTAGAATTAGAATTAGGGTTGATTTTAAAATTAAAAATTAAAAAATTTTCAAAAATTGATAATAAAAAAATAAATAAAAATTTTATTAAATAATATTATTTATTATATCGATTAATTTGGTTAACCGATTTCAAAATTTTAAAAACCGTAATCGAACCGAATTAACCGATATAACCGAATTTTTTTTAATTGGAAAACCTAATTTCTGAAATAACCGAATCGAATTTTTGAATTGACTCGGTTCGGTCGGTTGATTTGATTTAACCGAAATCTTGCCCACCCCTAGCCGGGAGGGTGTCCCGACGTAGCATCTCCAACGCTCAAGTCAGAGACTGAGTATATAATGAGAGCGCAGCTAAGCGTGCTGCTGAAAGTCAATATAATGAATGAATGAACTGGACGTTCAAACTTAGTATTTATAGGAGCGTACCTGGGTCGGATGGGCCGGGGGTTTGGATTGGGCCTAATCTTGATGGGCCTAGTCATGGTGTATCAATGTTGTTTATATAAAAAAAAGTAACTTTTTTATATCTCCTCGCCCTGCGCAGCTCTCGAGCGCTCGCCCAACACGCCCTTGTGCTTGTCACGCCACCACCACATCTCCTCGCCCGCACGCCAGCCCGCCCTTGAGCGCTCGGTCGCTCGGCTCACCACCTGCTCGTTCTCTCGGTCTTATTCTGTGAGTATTTTTCCACGCCTCATCCAGGTTAGTTTTCTCCCTTATTTGCTTAGTTGTCCTTAAAATCCATGTCCTCCTCTGATTCTGAGTTTAATTCCTCGAGTGATTCTGAGAGGTCTAGCAAGTCTGATGAGAGTAGGACTTCCTTAGAATATCCTGAATTTACCCTCGATTCCCCTGAGGAAGAGGTCGTCACTCATAGTCGTCCTGGTAAAGAAATTTGTCATGTGAACCAACAGATGAATATATCCAACGTCGATAACTTATGGTATTGCAACCTATCGTCCCACATTCCTCCCAATAGCGAGTCAAAACTCAGGGCTTCGTGGCATATTCCTTCTTCTCACAAAATCATCATCCATACCCCTGAGGACCGGCCCTATGTAGCTCCCAAATGTTATACTTTTTTCCAACACCACTTAGATACGGGTCTCCGTTTTCCCTTATATGACTTCCTCCAAGAGTTGAGTAGTTATTATCAAGTGCATCTAAGTCTGCTCATTCCCAATGCTTTTCGCTCGATATGCAGCTTCATCGTGCTATTTCGGGCCTTAGACCTTCTTTTAGATTGCACCACTTTTTCCTACTTCCTCATCTTAGCCAAGTCAAAAGAAAGACATTTCTACTTAACATCTCGATCCAGCCACAAGCTTTTTGATGGGGCTCCCGGTCATGTGAAAGACTGGAAAAAATACTTCTTCTTCATCCAACCTCCCAAAGAGTTGACTTGTCCACGGAGTGGTACCCTACCTTTACCAAGCCTAAGCTTTCCAAGAGTTTTAAGAAAAATAAGACATATATGCGCATAATGAGGGTATTAGGAGATAGATGCTTTAGCATTCCCCAACTCTTATTTGAAGATCTCATGCGCTATGTCGGGTTAAGTCCAGCAAAAATTAAGCTGAAAGAGGATGCTGATAGATATTATCATCTTTTCATCCTTTTTTTTTCGTTTTCCCTTATTATGCTCTTTGATGACATTCTCATTTGCTTCATTGTTTTTATTCGCAGGTACTAGAGTCATGAACACCATATTGCTCCGTGAGGTTGCGAAGAAGAAGGCTGGGGGTTCATCATCAGCACCCAAGAAGCCCGTTATCCCAGCAGTCACGACAGACATGAAGGGAAATTTCTCTACTGTTGCGAAGAAGCCTGTTGACTCACCCACCACTGCGAAGAAGAAGGCATGCTCATCCTCCTCCACCCAGAAGCGAGCCTCCTCCCCACNTCGAACCGAATTAGAATCGACCGAATTAACCGATTAGTTTTTAAAAAAATTATGATTTAACTTTAATTATATATGTAATTTTGCTTGAACACTACAGTCTACAAAAATGCATAAAAACATAAAAATTAAAAAATATATAAAAATTGATATTGTTGATTTTAAAATTAAGGGTTGATTAGAATTAGAATTAGGGTTGATTTTAAAATTAAAAATTAAAAAATTTTCAAAAATTGATAATAAAAAAATAAATAAAAATTTTATTAAATAATATTATTTATTATATCGATTAATTTGGTTAACCGATTTCAAAATTTTAAAAACCGTAATCGAACCGAATTAACCGATATAACCGAATTTTTTTTAATTGGAAAACCTAATTTCTGAAATAACCGAATCGAATTTTTGAATTGACTCGGTTCGGTCGGTTGATTTGATTTAACCGAAATCTTGCCCACCCCTAGCCGGGAGGGTGTCCCGACGTAGCATCTCCAACGCTCAAGTCAGAGACTGAGTATATAATGAGAGCGCAGCTAAGCGTGCTGCTGAAAGTCAATATAATGAATGAATGAACTGGACGTTCAAACTTAGTATTTATAGGAGCGTACCTGGGTCGGATGGGCTGGGGGTTTGGATTGGGCCTAATCTTGATGGGCCTAGTCATGGTGTATCAATGTTGTTTATATAAAAAAAAGTAACTTTTTTATATCTCCTCGCCCTGCGCAGCTCTCGAGCGCTCGCCCAACACGCCCTTGTGCTTGTCACGCCACCACCACATCTCCTCGCCCGCACGCCAGCCCGCCCTTGAGCGCTCGGTCGCTCGGCTCACCACCTGCTCGTTCTCTCGGTCTTATTCTGTGAGTATTTTTCCACGCCTCATCCAGGTTAGTTTTCTCCCTTATTTGCTTAGTTGTCCTTAAAATCCATGTCCTCCTCTGATTCTGAGTTTAATTCCTCGAGTGATTCTGAGAGGTCTAGCAAGTCTGATGAGAGTAGGACTTCCTTAGAATATCCTGAATTTACCCTCGATTCCCCTGAGGAAGAGGTCGTCACTCATAGTCGTCCTGGTAAAGAAATTTGTCATGTGAACCAACAGATGAATATATCCAACGTCGATAACTTATGGTATTGCAACCTATCGTCCCACATTCCTCCCAATAGCGAGTCAAAACTCAGGGCTTCGTGGCATATTCCTTCTTCTCACAAAATCATCATCCATACCCCTGAGGACCGGCCCTATGTAGCTCCCAAATGTTATACTTTTTTCCAACACCACTTAGATACGGGTCTCCGTTTTCCCTTATATGACTTCCTCCAAGAGTTGAGTAGTTATTATCAAGTGCATCTAAGTCTGCTCATTCCCAATGCTTTTCGCTCGATATGCAGCTTCATCGTGCTATTTCGGGCCTTAGACCTTCTTTTAGATTGCACCACTTTTTCCTACTTCCTCATCTTAGCCAAGTCAAAAGAAAGACATTTCTACTTAACATCTCGATCCAGCCACAAGCTTTTTGATGGGGCTCCCGGTCATGTGAAAGACTGGAAAAAATACTTCTTCTTCATCCAACCTCCCAAAGAGTTGACTTGTCCACGGAGTGGTACCCTACCTTTACCAAGCCTAAGCTTTCCAAGAGTTTTAAGAAAAATAAGACATATATGCGCATAATGAGGGTATTAGGAGATAGATGCTTTAGCATTCCCCAACTCTTATTTGAAGATCTCATGCGCTATGTCGGGTTAAGTCCAGCAAAAATTAAGCTGAAAGAGGATGCTGATAGATATTATCATCTTTTCATCCTTTTTTTTTCGTTTTCCCTTATTATGCTCTTTGATGACATTCTCATTTGCTTCATTGTTTTTATTCGCAGGTACTAGAGTCATGAACACCATATTGCTCCGTGAGGTTGCGAAGAAGAAGGCTGGGGGTTCATCATCAGCACCCAAGAAGCCCGTTATCCCAGCAGTCACGACAGACATGAAGGGAAATTTCTCTACTGTTGCGAAGAAGCCTGTTGACTCACCCACCACTGCGAAGAAGAAGGCATGCTCATCCTCCTCCACCCAGAAGCGAGCCTCCTCCCCACCTCCTCAGGCCGAGTCCCCTCCACAGTCTGGAAAAAAGAAGAAGTCCACTGATCCGGGCCCATCAGCCCCACAGAAGAGTAAGCAAAAGATTTCTGAGATCTCCATCACATCAGCTTCTTCTCAAGAGGTGTCCGGATAAGATGATAAGCATCCTTCTGGGCCGGGGATACATCCTTTGTATACCCCGGAATCGGTTATTTTCTGATGCCTTTTGCTACTAGCAAACCTATGCAAGAAAGTAGTGGAAAAATCCTCAAAAGACCGTACGGAGTTGGGCTGCAGCTTATTAAACCACTACTGGGTGGATTTCAACAACGTGCTCAAGAATACCCTGCACCTAACTCCATTTGAGTACTGATGTAACAAACCTGCATTCTCAAATATCCCTAAGTGTTCTTCTAAGTCAGTACGCCCGTCATACTCCCCCACGCTTGACTATCGAAAACTTGGGGAAAGCCCTCCCTCCAAAATGGCGTGGGAAAAAAGACTCTCTTTCTTGGGCGCTGGAGCTCTGTTTCCCAATTGATACCTCAACGTTCTTATCTCCTTCCACATCTCCTCCATCTCCGGATTTTCCTCACTTGGGAGGGGCCGCGTCTCTTCAACCACGCTCTGACGACCCTCCACATTCTCTTCTCGTTCCTGGCGAGTGACGTGTTCTTCAGCAAACATAGATTCTTGGTTCTTCTTCATGGCCTCGTCTACTGTCTTGTCAATAAATTGACCTGAATGTTCCAGGGTCAGGTTTCACATATTCTCATTGGGACGAGGCTGGTCGGCCCTCGTCTCAGGATGAGGTTGCTCGGGTCTCGTCTCAGGACGAGATTGTTCGGGTCTTATCTGAGGACTAGACGATACTGAGTTAGTTTTTCTGCTTCCTCTTCGGCCTACCATCTCTACGTCTCAACTCAAGTTTTCCCACAGACGGCGCCAAGTGATACTCACTGAAAATTTAAGGTTCGGTTCCAGCAGGTGACGCTAGTCCAAATGAAGACCTCGAATTTACTCTAGGCCTGAAATCACGAATGAGACCGTTAGAAGGGAGCCGAGATGGTGTCCCCCCGTAGCCCCTCCGACGCTCAAGTCAGAGACTGAATATATAATGAGAGAGCAGCTAAGGGTGCTGCTGAAAGTCAATATAGTGAATGAATGAACTTGACGCTCAACCTTGTATTTATAAGAGCGCACTTTGGTCGGGATGGGTCTGGGTTGGGCCTAGTCATGGGGTATCAATGTTTTTTTTATATATAAAAAAGTAACTTTTTAAATTATTTGAAATATTTTTATATTTTTTGCNAATCACCAGCTTCATCCACTAGTTTTCAATTTTTTATTGAAAAATGATTTTCAAACTTATAATTATTGTTGAATGCATTATAATGAATGGATCCAAATCTATTTTGATCGTATTTCACAATTTATGATGTTTTCTTTGGTACTAGGGAATAATTATTTTGTGTGTGTGTATATATCTATTTATTTATTATTTATGTATTTAAAATATGGTTTAGACAGCAGCAGAACTGAAAATGGCCGAGTATATCTAAAGCGCCAGATTGAGGTTCAATACCGAAAGGGTTCAGAATTGGGCAATTTTTACCCAACACATTCTTATCCTTTTATAAAAATAAAATTATACACTTTCCTTCCCATCCAAAGAAACTTACTTCGCTAAATCATCTTTCCCAATTAATCAAATCCCAAATTTCCAATTCACAATTTAGTATTTATTATTCCTTTCTTTAAACAAATTTATCTATAAATAAAAAAAAAACTTCGTTAATATAAAAAATATTTAATATCTGATTCAAAAATTTGTTATATTTTGTAGTTCTTTGCTAATCCGAGGTTTCATCCGAGTATTTCTATCAAGGTTAGAGGAAACCTTGTAATCTCTCTTCTTGTTTTATAATTAATTTTAGTTTAGAAAGCTTATTATTTCATTCGTATTGAGGTTTCTTTCAAAAATACTTCTAATTTTTTTTTGTATAGTCTCTTAAATTATTTTTTGTGCGAATTATTAATCTTCACACTTATGATCATAATATTAAAACTGGAAAAATCAAACATATAATGTTAAAATTTGAAAATATTATATGCCAAATATTAGTTAAAGGAAAATTAAAATTTTTTTTCCAGGGAAATTAAAGTTTAAAAATTGTTATTAATGGGTGGAAACAAGCCAATATTGACCATAATAATGAGAGGAACAGCAGTGGTATCGCTTTTGGTTGCAGCCATTGTGATGTTTGTAAGCTACCAAAAAGTTGAGGCAGAATCCTATATTTTCGAAGCCAAATATAACCTTTGGACTGGATTCATGTGAGTATTTTTTATGTATAATATTTTTTCCTACTGATTATTTAATCAAATCTGTTACTTATAATGTTTTTTTTTTTTTTGGTTGGTACGTAGATGTATAACTTGTTGAAAATATCACATCTGTTCCATCAATAAACTATATCCTGTTAATTGTGGATAATTAAAGTCAATTTCTATTTAATGCCGTCCTAAATAAGTGGACATATTATCTTTTTATTTATTTTTATTTTTATTTTATCAAGCATTAGTACTAATTTGATTTTTGGGTAGTTTGGCATTGCTCAAATCTTTATATTACATACAAAATTTTTGATTAAAAATAAATGTCCCTTTTTTAGGCAATAAGGTGGTGATTAATTATTTATGAAGAGATCATAAAAATTTAAGTAATTGATTTTTATGCAGGTTTTATGCAATTGTAAGTAGCATAGGATGCATTTACAATTTTGGAATCTTATTCATTCCATCTGGTAGTCAACTCTGGAAAACAATAATCCTTCTAGACGTGGTACGTCATTAATATATTTTTTTTTATGTAATTTGAAATTTCAATTCTCTCATTTTGTTTTTCTTGGAAATATATGTATAGATATTGAACATTCTGGTTGGTGCCACGAGCCTTGGAGCTGCATGGCAAACATATTTCCTAGTAAAAGATGGCAACATTTATGTGGGATGGGCACCTCTCTGTGGTGTGGTTCCTCATTTTTGCAGCAAAATATTGGCATCTCTTATTACAAGCACCTTAGGATTCTCATCCACCTTCGCGCTTCTCATGTGTACTCTTCATGTTGGGGTAGATCCTTTTCTTGCGGATAGTTAATTAATCAATAATATTTACATGTATGTATTAATTTTTAACACGATGAAATATTGAATTTTCAGTTGGTTTTATGGGTTTGTTTTAATAGATTTCTGCGATTTGCTTATCTTATGTGGTTTTAATGTATGCCTCTTTTTGAACTATATATATATAACAATCAAATCATAATAAAAATATATTGGATTTTGAATTATTCTAGATCTAGATACATTATGTTTTTTTTGGAATCAGAATTTAAACAAAAAATTATCTACAAATTTTTAAATATAAGAATGAACAAATTGTTAATGTATAAAATTAGTATACTAATCAAAAGAATTTAACAAATGAATCTAATGACTTGTTTTCTTTTTCACCGAAATAAAATAATATAAAATGAGATGGCTCATTTCAATCCATAAAATCTTTAACGAGAGAGATATCGTGCAACGACTTTTGCCCTCTAAAAACGTTTTCGTCCTCATTCTAAACGTGTGCATAAAGTTCCGTCAGCCAAACAGATCCTTACTCAAACCCTCGTTTTCAAATCCTCTGAGCTAAGCAAAAGCAAACCCATTAATATCGTTTTTCTTCCACAAGAATCTCTACGTGCGGAATTTCTCTACCATTTTCAGCAGCTATGGCTTCTGGGTCATCGGGCCGGGGAGGAAATTCGGGCTCAAAAGGATTCGATTTCGCATCTGATGACATCCTCTGCTCGTACGAGGATTACGGTAATCAGGACGGGAATAATGGAACCCACTCCGATTCTTCGATCGGAACGAATTCCAATAAGGTAAACTTCTGTGGGATTGTCTTTTTATCTTACTGTCAATTTCTTGGCGAAGGGGGGCTATTTGTTTCTTAATTGTTTCATCAATTTTTATTCTCCTGTTAGGGTTTTAACGTTTAGATTTAGGATTCATCTACATTAGGTGTTGACTTTTGTGTGTTTGTATGGTTGATACAAATTAGGGTTTTGTTCAAGGAATCTTCTGAAATTAGCTACATCTCAGAGAACTGTTATTTATATTATTATTTTTTGGGTAGAACTGATTACGTTCTGTTAAAGATGGTTGTTTTGCACAGAGGAGTTATTTCATCATGCGTAGGTTTGGGAAATTTGGGGAAAAGGGAGTGCATTATGAAGTATTTAAAAAAAAAAGATCAATAACTCAATTTACTTAAATGTCCTTGTGTTTCAAGTGTAAATACATCATTAAATTTGATTACATATATACATTTATTTTAAACAAGTAATTCATTCTCATCGATTGACTCAACCTAAATCCTCTCCGTCGACCCCATTTTCATTACCTTTCCGACTATAATTCTCAACACAAATCGACGCAATGGGTAATAATAATCTGATAATATTAACATTTATTTTGATTTATTGTTTATTTTCGTTGGTCGATCGACTGATTGAAGAAGAAAATTTCGACCACGTTTTGGTCGACCCAAACGTGAATCGACCATCTATCCACTCTTGGATCTACCCAAGACCCAACAATGATCGACCAAAGACCAAACAACGATCAACCATTGTTTGGTCGACCAATGGTCGATCATTGCTTTGGTCAAAGACCAAAGCAATGGTCGACCAAACAATTGTTGGTCGACCATTTGCTTTGGTCTTTGACCAAAGACCATTGCTTTGGTCTTTCACCAAAGCAATTTGGTCGACCATTGTTTGGTCAAAGACCAAAATTTGTGGGCGACCAAAGTTTTGGTCTTTGACCAAGCTTTGGTCGACCATTTGAGGGACGACCATTGTTGATTGTTGGGTCTACTCAATATCTCGATTTGGAGAAAAAGACTCGTAAATTTTAATTGATGGAAGATGTGTGTCGACTGAGAAAAAAAAGGGAGAATTAATTAAGTTAAAGAGTTTAATCGCAGTTAATGTAATAATCAAAAGTCAACTCCTTGTTTCTTAAAAAAAAAGTCAGAGTCCTTATTTTTTAAATACTTTTTATCTCACTCCTACTTTTTTAACTGACCCCGTAGGTTTTACTTGGGTGTATAATGTGAACAAGTCCGCCTTAGTATTCCGTGTTTTAAATTTACTTGATGTAAAAGTTTTATGGTCATGCAACTAAGAAAGTTGTTATGGTTTGACCCTAAGTGATGGATTAGCAACGAGAAAAAGATGAGAAATGAGTTCATCAGCATAGATATGACAGCGCTTTAGTGCCACTTACTTGGATTTCATGTAAAATTATTTCAACTGTCGTGCTTTTGGCCATTTATTGTATCCTAATTTGTTGATTTTTTTTGAATCACTGATTTTAAACTGTTTACAAAAGATATACTTTGTGACGAGTCTCTACTCAAAATTAAGCAGGAGTTTAACAAAAGCAGAATGGCTAGGACATCTGTGTATCCTACTACAACTTATAGTCCACCTGAAGAATCTTCATTTAATCAAGATGTTGTCTTGACTGTTGAGAAGACCGTGAAGAAGCACACTGATGATCTCATGAGATTCCTCGAGGGAATTAGTTCGAGGCTGTCTCAGTTGGAATTGTATTGTTATAATCTTGACAAATCTATTGGAGAAATGCGCACCGACCTAGTTCGTGATCATGAAGAGTCAGAGTTGAAGCTGAAGTCTCTAGAAAAGAACATGCAGGAGGTATGTTTCTTAATCTGCGTGTATTGCTATAATGCATCTTCACTTATATTAAACACGATGTGAGTCTTTCATATGTTGAGGTTGGTGTGATATGTGAATAGTATATTCTGGAAATTTTGAGAACTTCTAGGATAGGATTCTTTGCTAAATGATCGGAGTTATGGTGCATCAGTACAGTGCAGATTATGTTCTTTTTCATATGTTTTGACCCACTAAATTATACCTTTATATTTTTGGCTCCAACTTTATTTCCATTTTCATACTTAGTGGCAACCTTGTCATAAGCATTGTTTCACTATTACTCTGTTAATTTTAATGACGTATTTATTTTGTTTTACATGTAGGTTCACAGGTCTGTGCAGATCTTAAGGGATAAACAGGAACTGGCTGATACCCAGAAGGAACTAGCTAAGCTTCAGCTTGCACAGAAGGATTCTTCTTCAGCTGCACGTAACGAAGAGAAACCTTCTCCTCTTGCTTCTGAAGAAAAGAAAAATGAGAACTCATCTGATGTCAAAAGTCTGCAATTGGCCCTTGTACCACACCAAGCGATTCCTCCACCGTCTCTCCCTGCCCGACCAGTTGAGTATCAGCAGCCATCTATGGCACCTCCATCTATGCCTTCCCAAACTATGCCACAATCACAAGTACAAACTTATTACTTACCCCCACAAATGAATAATCAACCTGTCCCATCTCATCCATCTCAGACTCAATATATACCCGCACAAGCTCATCTTCAAGATTTCTCTAGGATGTCACCACAGCCAACACAATCTCAGGTTAACCAGGGGCCCCA
Organism: Primulina huaijiensis; assembly: GCF_012295235.1. Classification (NCBI taxonomy): domain Eukaryota; kingdom Viridiplantae; phylum Streptophyta; class Magnoliopsida; order Lamiales; family Gesneriaceae; genus Primulina; species Primulina huaijiensis. The sequence goes on along the minus strand of NC_133316.1, from coordinate 6,836,482 downwards.
GGTTCAGTCATTACCTCCATATCAGCAGCAGTGGCCACAGCCACAGCCACAGCCACAACCACAACCTGTTCAACCACCCCAACAACCAGTTATGCAAACACAAATTAGGTCCTCTTCTCCAGCAATTTACTCATCCTACCTACCTAATCAATCAAATCAGTCTCCTGCAGATATGATTCCCAATAATATGCCAGTGCAAGTGTCCTACGCAGGTGCAACTCAACCTGGTTCGGTTGGTCCTGATGCATTACCATATGGTTACGGTGCTGCTGGCAGACCAATTCAACCACAGCCTTCATCTCAAAATCTCAAGACTGGTTATGTTGCTCAATCAGGAGATGTATTCATGAATAGTGGGTCTCGCCCAGCACTTCCCCCTGGAGCTCCTTATATGATGTTTGATGGTGAAGGAGGAAGGGCGCATCATGCTCTCCCACAGCCTCATTTTCAGCAAGGTGCTTATCCTCCTTCCAGTATCCCTCTGAATGCACAGCGCATTCCTGGTGCTAACATGGTTGTCTCTCAGTCCACCCGCAATCATCCTTACAACGAGTTGATCGAGAAATTGGTTAGCATGGGTTATAGGGGCGATCATGTTGTCGGTGTCATTCAAAGGCTGGAAGAGAGTGGTCAGCCTGTTGATTTCAATGCCGTACTCGACAGGCTGAATGGGCACTCTTCTGGAGGTTCTCAGAGAGGATGGTCCGGTTAAAACATCTTAGAATTCACTTGATTACAAGTACTATTTCTGTGTTTTCTGTTTTTGTGAAATGAATAAAGGATGACCATGTATGCCTTGTTTTGGTATATATTACAGGGATACCGAGATTTGTTTTAGTTATGTAATCTCGTACCCAAAGTTAGTACTGGTTGTATTATGCTTTGATTCATTGGGCTATGTAAAGACTCGTTTGGATGTATTGCTTGGAGTTTTAGTGGTTCTCATTTGATTGCCAAGTTTGATGTAATTTTGTTCAAAAGCTGTTTTTATGTTCACCACCTATTGTTTTTACTGTGGCGAGAAATTCACAGTGAGTTCTTTCAGTTTTTCCAACTGGAATTTTAGGCTTTTTGCATGATCCTGCAAAATGCCACAAGGAAGACGTAATCCAACAATCCTTGGGACCATGACAAAGTTAAACAGCAGACCAAATTGTTACTCGTAGATGAGGGGAAGCCTGAAAGGTCGATCACTGGAAGAGAAGAAGAAATCGGCCATCCCGATAAGGTTTTCTTTTCCTATTATCTTTTGGTGTAGACTTAAAGATCCTCTTACTCGTCATTCGCTGCGTCTCTATCTTTATCTGTTTTTGCGAAGACGCAACCTTCATCCACGTTGTGTCAACCGGTACAAATCATTTGCAGTCGTGAACCATTACTCCATTAGCAGCTCAAACAGGTCGAAGACGGAGGGTCCCCGGAATCGTTAACTGCCGAAAGGATGCTAAAATGGTTTCCTTGAGTGTTAGTTTTGGTACGAAGCAGTTTGAGCGCTCGAACTCATAATCAGATAATGAGTTCACTGTTAACTAGTAGATCAATGGTACTTGAGGCAAATGAATGGGTAAAACGGTAATTTAGCCTCACTCTATCTGTGAACCATGAACGAAGAAGGGTTGATCAACATGTAAAAGCTATTCAAATCTTTTGGGTAAACACGTTCCACTTTTCAATAGCGATTTTTTTTTTTAGTGGAGTAACATTGGAATTAATAAATTAGATAATTAATCATCTTCATAAAATGTGATGGATACTCTTGAATGAGATTATTAATTCTCATAAATTAATTAAATAATAAAAATGTTTATTATTGAAGATGACATTTTTTTATTATAAATAAAAATTAATTAGGAAAAGGGAGAGAGATACACTTATTGTTTTAAATAGTTTGAAATCAAATATTATATATTTTATAATTATTTGGAAGTCAAATAATTTCAAATTACAAATAGATTTGATTTTCTAATTCAAATATAAAACTCGTTTCCTTGACTTTATGAATCGTGATTCTCGAGAATTCCAAAAATAAGTGGTTTAAATTTTGGATGTCAAATACTAGATTTTTTATCACCAATTTTTGAAAGTCGAATATATTCAATTTTGTTGAGATTTGGTTTTATTAATTTGATAAGATGAAAGTCTCGAGAATCTAAACTATTATGGTTCAATATTTTTGGATATCAAATACTATATATTTGATAATTTATTTATGTTAAAATAAAAGTTAAAATTTTGTACTGGGTTTAAGATTTTGAGATTTGTTTTCTTGACATTTGAAAAATGATTTTCCAAATTCTTGGATAGTTGATCGTATCTTAGCAAAACAAATCATCAAAGATCTTCTCTCAAAATGCTGGTGTCCCAGCTCTCTATGTTATTTTAGAAATTCTGCTCCACAAATTTGTGAGAAATCAGCCCACACTTTTGTCCGTCGGTTGATTCGAAAGATTGGTAAGTGATACCCAATGGGCCCACTAGGCCCAGACCACATGTGGGCCCCCTAGCCCATCTCCAACAAAGATGGAAAGCCCATCAAGGGCACATGTATTCTCCTATAAATACCAGGTTTGAGTGTTCAGTTAGAGGATTCAATATATTGTTTTCAGCAGCACCCTTAGCTGCTCTCCTCATATATCCTCAGTCTCTGACTTGAGCGTCAGAGGGGCTACGCCGAGACACCCTCCTGGCCCCTTTCTAACGGTCTTATTCTTGATTTCAGGCTCAGGACAATTTCAAAACCTGCGTCTGGACTAGTGACACTCGCCGGAATCGGACCCTAAATTTCCCGTGAGTATCACTTGGCGCCGTCTGTGGGAAAAATTGAGTTGAGACGTAGAGATGATAGGCAAGAAAGGAAGTAGAAGAGCTACCTCAGCATCATCGTGTCCTCAGAGTGGACCCGAACCATCTCATGTTGATGCAAGGCAGGAACAACCGCATTTCGAGACGAGACAGGAACAACATCGTGAAGAGACAAGGGTCGAGCAAACCCGTCCCAATGAGAATGTGGGGAACTTGATTCCGGAACAGCTGGGCCAATTTATCACCCGGACAGTGGATGAGGCCACGAAGAGGAATCAAGAATCTATGTTTGTAGAGAAACAGGCCACCCGTCAGGAGCGTGAGAAAAATGTTGAAGTCCGTCAGAGCATGGTTGACGAAAGGTGGCCCCTCCCAAGTGGGGAGAATCCAGAGATGGAGGAGAAGTGGAGGGAGATAAGAATGTTGAGGCAGCAATTGGGAGACAGAGGTCTGGCCCCCAAGAAGGATAGTCCCTTTTCTCTCGCCATTTTGGTGGAAGGGCTTCCCCAAAGTTTTCGACAATCAAGCGTGGTAGAGTATGATGGGCGTACTGACTCAGAAGAGCATTTGGGAAGGTTTGAGAACGCAGCTCTGTTGCATCAATATTCAGATGGAGTCAAGTGTAGGGTGTTTCTGGGCTGAGGTCAGCCCAACAATGGTTTAACACCTTGCAGCCCAACTCCATACGATCTTTCGAGGATTTTTCCGATGCTTTCTTGCACAGATTCGCTAGCAGCAAGAGGCACCAAAGAAATTATTTGAGCATGTTTGGGATGAAGCAACAAGAAGCAGAAACTTTGCGAGAATTTATTCGACGTTTCAACAGTGCAGCGCTTGAGATACCAGCGGCGACCCCTGACATCATGATAAGTGCCTTTACCTAGGGACTGAGAGGAGGCGAATTCTTCAAATCGCTCGTCAAGAAACCTCCATCGAGCTATGATGATCTTTTAGCTCGGGCAGAAAAGTATGTGAATCTAGAAGATGCCCAACGACACAAGAGGATGGAGCAGCGACCAGGAGGAAGTAGAGGTGAGGGGACAGAGAGAGGAGGTAGGAAGAGAAGTACGGGTGAGAGAGAAGATGATAAAGCTAGGGACAGAGGACAATTCTCATCTCATGTTCCTCTGGATAGGATTCGTGACAAGAGGAGTTAGAGGGTGATGGTGGAGAATTTTCATTATCCTGCTAAGGCATCGCCTAGCAGAGGAGTTAGAGGGTGGGGGTGGAGAATTTTTATTTTCCTGCTAAAGCGTCGTCTAGCAAAGGAGTTAGAGGGTGAGGGTGGAGAATTCCTATTTTCCTGCTAAGGCATCGCCTAGCAGAGGAGCAGAGTGAGAAGTGATAATTTTATTTTCCTGCTAAGGCGTCGCCTAGCAGAGGAGTTTGAGGGTGATGGTGGAGAATTTTTATTTTCCTGCTAAGGCGTCGCCTAGCAGAGGAGTTAGAGGGTGAGGGTGGAGAATTTTTATTTTCCTGCTGAGTCATCGCCTAGCAGAGGAGCAGAGTTAGAGATGAGGAGAATTAAATTTTCCTGCTTAGGCTATGCCTAGTAGAGGAGTAGAGTTGGGGAGGAGAATAATTTTCATTATCCTGCTAAGGCATCGTCTAGCAGAGGAGTTAGAGGGTGAGGGTGGAGAAAAATTTTCATTATCCTGCTAAGGCTTCGCCTAGCAGAGGAGTTAGAGAGTGATGGTTGGAGAAAAATTTTATTTTCCTGCTAAGGCGTCGCCTAGCAGAGGAGTTAGAGGGTGAGGGTGGAGAATTTTTATTTTCCTGCTAAGGCATCGCCTAGCAGAAGAGCAGAGTTAGAGAGGAGGAGAATTGAATTTTCCTGCTTAGGTTGCGCCTAGTAGAGTAGCAGAGTTGGGGAAGAGAAGAATTTTCATTATCCTGCTAAGGCGTCGCCTAGCAGAGGAGCTAGAGGGTGATGGTTGGAGAAAAATTTTATTTTCCTGCTAAGGCGTCGCCTAGCAGAGGAGTTAGAGGGTGAGGGTGGAGAATTTTTATTTTCCTACTAAGGCATCGCATAGCAGAGGAGCAGAGTTAGAGAGGAGGAGAATTAAATTTTCCTGTCAAGACATCGCCTAGCAGAGGAGCAGAGTAGAGGAGAAAAATTTTATTTTCCTGCTAAGGCATCGCCTAGCAGAGGAGCAGAGGAGAGGAGAAAAATTTTATTTTCCTGATAAGGCGTCGCCTAGCAGAGGAGTAAGAGAGAGGAGGAGGAGAATTAAATTTTCCTGTCAAGGCATCGCCTAGCAGAGGAGTTAGAGGGTGATGGTTGGAGAAAAATTTTATTTTCCTGCTAAGGTATCACCTAGCAGAGGAGTTAAAGGTCCTGCTATGGTATCACCTAGCAGAGGAGTTAGATGGTGGAGGTGTTAAATTTTTATTTTCCTGCTAAGGCCCGGCTTAGCAGAGGAGTTAGAGGGTGGAGGTGTTGAATTTTTATTTTCCTGGTAAGGTATCATCTAGCAGAGGAGTTAGAGGGTGGAGGTGGTGATGTGTTGAATTTTTATATTTTCCTGCTAAGGTATCACCTAGCAGAGGTGTTAGAGGGTGGAGGTGGTGAATTTTTATTTTCCTGCTAAGGCATCGCCTCGCGGAGGTGCAGAGCTGGAGTGGAGAAAAATTAAATTTTCCTGCTAAGGTATCACCTAGCAGAGGTGTTAGAGGGAGGAGGTGGTGAATTTTTATTTTCCTGCTAAGATATCACCTAGCAGAGGAGTTAGAGGGTGGAGGTGTTGAATTTTTATTTTCCTGTTAATGTATTGCCTAGTAGAGGAGTCAGAGGGTGAGGAGTTGGAAATTAAATTTTTTCCTGCTAAGACATCACCTAGCAGAGGAGTCACAAGGTGAGGAGATGGAAGTTTTATTTTCCTGCTAAGGCATCGCCTAGCAGGGGATTTAGAGAGTGAGGAGGTTGAAGTTTTATTTTTTTTGGTAAGGACTATTTTAGCAGAGGAGTTAAGGGCGCGGGGAAGTGTAAATTATTTTTCTTCAAGAGTTTAGTAGAATACCTTGAAGATGGGGGCGATAAGGGCATACTGTGTTAGAAAAATTTGTTTGATTTGTCGAGAGCGAACGATGTTTGCCGCTGCGAAAATTACGGGGATCGACCTGCCCGGTCAGGTCACGGAGCCGGGCGAGCTTGTGTCGATGGGCGAGCAGCTGTGCGAGCTTGTGTCGATGGGCGAGCGTGGAGCGGCGTGGGGCGAGCTGGCGTGGGGCGAGCGTGGAGCAGCGCTGGGGCGAGGCTAGGCGAGGTGGGCGATGGGCGAGCCGACGCTAGGCGAGCGTGGAGCGGCGTGGGGAGAGCTGGCGTAGGGCGAGCGTGGAGCAGCGCTAGGGCGAGGCTAGGCGAGGTTGGCGCTGGGCGAGCCGACGCTAGGCGAGCGTGGAGAGACGTGGGGCGAGCTGGAGTTGGGCGAGCGTGGAGCAGCGCTGGGGCGAGGCTGGGCGAGCGTGGACCGACGTGGGGCGAGCGGGGAGCAGTGCTGAGGCGAGGCTAGGCCAGGTGGGCGCTGGGCAAGTCTCGGGCGAGCGTGGCAGGGGTGCTGGGCGAGCGCTGGGTGAACGCTACTAGCGTGTCGAAGCGAGGATAGATGAGGAAGGGCGATAGCTCGTGGGGCGAGGTGCTGCTAGCCGTGGGGTGAGGTAGGTGCGAGATGATGTCGGGCGAGGGCGTGTGGCTACAAGTGAGATGGCGAGGCGTGCAAGGCAGCGGGTATTGTTCAAGGGGCGCGTAGCAGGTGAGGAGAGAATGGGCGTAGGTGAGAAGGGATGTGCTAGATGGAAAGTCCGGACCAGATCTTTCCCTTCAGGGCAGGATTGTGATTTGATTTGTTTTCAAACTTATGGAGAATACTGTGAGCAGCAGGGGAAAACTGCACAACTCGCATATTGCAAACCAAGGACAATGCAACTAATCGAACTTCGAACCTATGATTCAGTTCGACTCGGGAAGGGGAGACTGGTGATACCCCATGGGCCCACTAGGCCCAGACCACATGTTGGGCCCCCTAGCCCATCTCCAACCAACATGGAAAGCCCATCAAGGGCCCAGGTATTCTCCTATAAATACCAGGTTTGAGTGTTCAGTTAGAGGATTCAATATATTGTTTTCAGCAGCACCCTTAGCTGCTCTCCTCATATATCCTCAGTCTCTGACTTGAGCGTCAGAGGGGCTACGCTAGGACACCCTCCTGGCCCCCTTCTAACGGTCTTATTCTTGATTTCAGGCTCAGGACAATTTCAAAACCTGCTTCTGGACTAGTGACACTCGCCGGAATCGGACCCTAAATTTCCCGTGATTATCAGTAAGGAAAATCGTGTTACTGAAAAAATTCCCGAGAATTGAATCATATACACAGACTTAAGTATCCAAAGATTTTTGATAACGAGTCTAATATATTTTTGGCGTTTATTATATTATAATGTTTGCATGTTTATTTGTAAGAGAACTTGTAAAAGTTTTCAGATTTAAACCAGATTCTTTGTTCAATCTTGTTGTGAAATTTTTTTAAGCTGTTTAATATTATTTTTCACATATTTCCACCGCGCGTCGAATATAAAATACCAACAACTGGTATCAGAAACATGTGTTGCGAAACATTATAATATATTTTATCTACAGTTTGTACTCATATTTATGTATGATTGATCGTTATTAAAGAATTTGGTTCCTTCAGGCTTTAAGTTTTATTTGATTAAAAAAACGTGTGTTGCGCTTGATTGGTGTAACATATTTATTTGTAGTATTTGTTAAAGTTTTCAACCACCAAGTATCCGAATAGAACTGTTTTATTAAAATATTTTAAAGTTTTGATAATCAATGTAATTATAGAAAGGTTAAATACTTTAAAATATTTTAAAGTTTTCGAAATCGACCTTTGGTTTTGTATTCATGCTTAATGGTGCGGCTGTATCTTGGAAGAGTTCCAAACAAGACACCGTTGCGGATTCTACCACTGAAGCTGAATATATTGATGCATCTGCTGCAGCCAAAGAGGCAGTTTGGTTGAGGAATTTTATCCAAGAATTGGGTGTTATTCTTAATGGAGTTGATCCAGTCCTCGTATACTGCGACAACACTGGTGCCGTTGCACAAGCACAAGAACCAAAGTCTCATCAGTGATCCAAACATATATTGAGGAAATTCCACATCATCCGGGAGATTGTTGGAAGAAGAGATATATTAGTCGAAAGAGTCGTCTCTGCAGATAACGTTGCTGATCCACTTACAAAGCCCTTGTCAGGATCATTGTTTGAGAAGCATCGCGAAACAATGTTATTAAATTTTATGGGTAGTTGGCTCTAGGGCAAGTGGGAGATTGTTAGAGTAAATGTCCTGCAAGCCAACGGTTGGCTAGGGAATTTATTGACTCAAGTGTAATAAACAATCTTTATTTTAATATAATTTAACTTTTATGGTTTCATTTTGATTTATCTGTATAACCATGCAATCGGCAAAGATAAAGTCTTTGCTTATACTTTGATACAAATGAATCATAATTCGATCTTGAAACTCATTTGTAAACACTGTATATTCTAAATTCGTTCCTAGTCGATTCCGCCGCCTAAAAATAAGGATAAAGGCCACTTGAGGTTGAGACTAGCATCTGTGATGTTGTGTACCGTGTTTCATGGTAAGGACATAGAGATGTCCAATCATACAGATGAGTAATCATACGATTGTAATGAACAACCCTCCCTCGGACTTTCCAAGTGGTTATCATTTATCGAGAAGAAAAGTCTGTGGTTGTGATTGTACATGATTAGTCCTTACGACCCGGGACAACACTGAGGCTCTGCATGCTAGGATTGTGCTTCGACTCGTTTACCGACTCTGCGAGGGCCACAAGGTGGCCAGGTTTGGTGCAGTTGCAACATATGTTGGAGCGGGTGCATTGTAGTCGGAAATTCACTGCTCATCTACAGGTGTGGATATTCTATATGATCTAACGAAATAATAGTGCATGAAATATCTGGCCGGAGTGTGGGATGTACATTAGGGAAAAAGTTCTCTAGTTGTGCATGCGATGACACTATGAATATTTCATGATTGTATCACATAGCTATCGAATCTAATATGCAACCCTCGATGAACAAATGGTTGCAGATTCGATCGGAATATGTGAGATGAATGGACCGTACTGTACGTTAATCATTACCGACTGGTTCTTGCATGAACTATCAGTGATACCTAGGGAATCATGGAGCGATGCTACTAGACGCTCTTACCATGATTCGATGTGTTTAATCAGAAAATGGTTTATGACATTCTCATGATCAAATGTTGGTGCATAGAATGTGGGCAAATTAGGGTAAGCCCGAATAAAAAAATTTTCCTGAATCACAAAGAGTTGTAAACCCACGACTAGCTGTATCCTTGAACCATTGAGGGTCACACAAGCAATGGATCATTTTGTTCCCGTTGATATAATAAATTCAAGGAGTTGAATTTATATAAAATTATGATACAATAAATTCAAGGAGTTGAATTTATGATAATTAAATTTTGAAAGAATAAATTCAATGTATTGAATTTATGACATAGTAAATTCAAGAAGTTGAGTTTATGATATTTAAAATTTGGAGAAAATAAATTTAAGGAGTTGAATTTATAAAATTTGAGAATTTAAATTATCAAACTCAAAAGTTGGGTTTATTAAATATTAAATTAAATATAGTGAGAAATATGTTTAATGAACTTGTAGGAGTACAAGTTCAATATACTAAATAGTTAAAGTACTTAATGGACTTTGATATAATTAATTAAAATATTATAGAATTAAGAATTCTATATTCCTAGGTTATTACGATATGTAATGTCTAATTAATAATATGATTATTGAAACCTGGAGTATCAGTTATCTAACCCATCAAATAATGAGCATTTATTTATTGGTCTCAATTTGTTGGTTTAGCAACGTGAGATTTAAAATGACGTCTCTTAACGCTTTGATTTTGTTACCCCACAGGTGGTGTCCATTTTTATTCAATATCAAGGCTAGGTCTTTAATGATAGAATTTTTGTTGTATTTTAATTTTGACAAATCCCTACGGCGGCATTGTTGAGTTAAAACTAAAATTTCAAATGAAGGGTTTTATTCGTGATGGTGTGAGATCAAATGTGTTGATTATATCTTTGGCCAAATTTTTTTTATGTTATTTAATGTGTGTGAATGAGAGTTATTTTTGTAACACATGTATTAATCAAGAAGTCTTTAACTACCAACAATTTGACCGTCTCAAAGGCGGCATAATTGTTTGTGGCTAGTTGAATTATCGATCGAATGATATTTAGGTATTTGTACTTTGCCCTTACAATCATGCATCATAACTACGACAAAAATGCAAAAAGACAACGGATAGAAAAAAAATATTGTCATAAGCATTTTTGTTAAAAGTCCGCTCAAAGACAACAGATAGAAACCGTTCTCTTTTCTGTCAAAGACAACGATTTTTATATATTGTCTTTAAACGGACTTTTAACAACACTACTAACGACAACGTTTTTTTTTACACAAAGGCAACGGATAAAATCCGTTGTCTTTTTAATCTAAGACAACGCTTTTATAACATATTAAAAACGATGTCTTTTTTAAATTTTAGATTTTTTTTTTGTTTTTTTACCTATTAATTAATCTATTATTTAAAATATATTTCGAATATAAAATATATAAACATGTAAAAAAAATAATCTAAAAATAACAATTATTATTATAACTGATACCTCATGGATGAACCCATCAAGATCAGGCCCAAACTCCCGGCCCATCTCTAGGGTCCACAGGTGAAGGGCTCATGAGCAGTCCAGGTATTCTCCTATAAATACCAGGTTTGAGCGTATGATTATTCATTCACTATATTGTTTTCAGCAGCGACCTTAGCTGCTCACCCCATTTATCCTCAGTCTCTGACTTGAGCGTCGGAGGGGCTACGTCAGGACACCCTCCTGGCCCCCTTCTAACGATCTTATTTGTGATTTCAGGCTTAGGGTAATTTCAAAACCTGCGTCTGGACTAGTGACACTTACCGGAAGCGGACCCTAAATTTCCTGTGAGTATCACTTGGCGCCGTCTGTGGGAATTTTGAGTTGAGGCATAGAGATGATAGGTAGGAGAGGGAACAGAAGAGCTAACTCAGCATCGTCGCGTCTTCAGATGGGACCCGAACAATCTCATATTGAGACGAGGCAGGAACAACCCCGTCTTGAGATGAGAGCCGAACAACCTCGTCTTCAGACGACAGCCGAACAGCCTCGTCTTGAGACGACAGACGAGCAACCTCGTCCCAATGAGAACGTGGGGAACTTGACCTTGGAACAATTGGGCCGATTTATTACCCAAACAGTAGAGGAAGCCATGAGAAAGAACCAGGAATCTATGTTTGCTGAAGAACAGGCCACTCGCCAGGAGCGATAGGAAAATGCTGAAGGCCATCAAAGCAGGGTCGAAGAGACACAGCCCCTCCCAAGTGGGGAGAATAGTGAGATGGGAGAGATGTGGAATGAAATACGGATGTTGAGGCTTAGAGATGGTAGGTAGGAGAGGGAACAGAAGAGCTAACTCAGCATCGTCGCGTCTTCAGATGGGACCCGAACAATCTCATGTTGAGACGAGGTAGGAACAACCCCGTCCTGAGATGAGAGCCCAACAACCTCGTCTTGAGACGACAGCCGAACAGCCTCGTCTTGAGACGACAGACGAGCAACCTCGTCCCAATGAGAACGTGGTGAACTTGACCTTGGAACAATTGGGCCGATTTATTACCCAAACAGTAGAGGAAGCCATGAGAAAGAACCAGGAATCTATGTTTGCTGAAGAACAGGCCACTCGCCAGGAGCGAGAGGAAAATGCTGAAGGCCATCAAAGCAGGGTCGAAGAGACATAGTCCCTCCCAAGTGGAGAGAATATTGAGATGGGAGAGATGTGGAGGGAAAGACGGATGTTGAGACAGCAGTTGGGAAGCAGAGCGCCAGCACCCAAGAGAGGAAGCCATTTTTCGCTCGTCATTTTAGAAGAAGGGCTTCCTCCAAATTTTCGACAGTCAAATGTGGGAGAGTACGACGGGACACCCTCTCGGCCCCCTTGTAACGATCTTATTCGTGATTTCAGGCTCAGGGTAATTTCGAAACCTGCGTCTGGACTAGTGACATTTGCTGGAAGCGGATCCTAAATTTTGCCACTCGCCAGGAGCGAGAGGAAAATGCTGAAGGCCATCAAAGCAGGGTCGAAGAGACACAGCCCCTCCCAAGTGGAGAGAATATTGAGATGGGAGAGATGTGAAGGCAAATACGGATGTTGAGACAGCAGTTGGGAAGCAGAGCGCCAGCACCCAAGAGAGGAAGCCATTTTTCGCTCGTCATTTTAGAAGAATGGCTTCCTCCAAATTTTCGACAGTCAAATGTGGGAGAGTACGACGGGACACCCTCTCTGCCCCCTTGTAATGATCTTATTCGTGATTTCAGGCTCAGGGTAATTTCGAAACTTGCGTCTGGACTAGTGACACTTGCTGGAAGCGGATCCTAAATTTTCCGTGAGCATCAATAACCAATAAATATAGACAATAACTATTTTAAATATCAATCAACATTTAAACATCTTACAACTGATAAGTATGTATGATTAAAAAAATACAATAAAAATCATAAACATAACAAAAAAATTAATTCTAGAACATATTTTCCTACTTCACTCTTTTGAAAAAGCATACTTTTATTTTCCAACTTGTGATTGACCAAAATTGCTGTATCCGGTTTCAAACCCACAAAAGAAAAATTGTAATATCCCGACCTTTTATCATGTTATAGTTTATGGTGTGATTCATGATTTATTGTGATAAGGTATGGTTATAGATATTTTAATGATCATGGTGGTCATTTTTATTGAAGATGATTATTTATGGTTATTGTTTATGGTTATGGTTTATGATTATTGTTTGGAGTTATGTTTATGTTGGTGTTGGTTATGGAAATGAATGAGTTTTGTTGATGGTTGTGTTGGATGAATTGATGATGTATTGGGGTATTAATTTCATTGGTATTGAATGGTTTGGGTAATGATTGGATTCATAGTGTTTTGGAAGGCATGTTGGGTGCAGGGGACAGCGCCGCAGCGCTAGGAGGCAGCGCTGCACCGAAGGCCCTGGCGTTGCAGCGTTCGCCGCAGCGCCGTAGCTGGGGCGCTGCGGCGCCAATCAAGTGGCGCCGCGGCGCTAGTTGTGCGAGAAGTGTGTTTTTAAACACATTTTTGGTAGTTTTGAAGGCTTATAACATGATTCTAGAGGTTTCTACTTCATTCTATCCTTCTTCCTTTTCTTTAAATCGATTCATGCCTTTTTTCTCTCCAAATTTCTCCACTTCTCTACTTCATTTTTCAAGGATTCTAGTGGAATTTGTAGTGTCTCCTACCTTAGACTTCAAGCTACAAGGTAAGGGTTCTATTATTATTGGAGTTAGAAGGGTTTGAAGGGATGATGGGTTAAGTTAAATTGTTGATTCCTTGGATTAATGGTAATGATTTATGGATATTATTGTGATTATTGTTGTAGGAATCATTCAAAGAATATCATAGCAACCAAAGTGATTGTGGGTTGTAAGTATAAGCTTCCTTTTTATGCTCACATGATATTTATATGTATACAAGCCATGTTTATTGTTAATTAGCTCCTTCCATTGGCATATATTTGATATATATATATTGTTATGTATTCATTGTACAAAGCTTATCAAGGAATTCATTGACAAAGGAGCTAATATTTCATTGTTTCTACCAAGTGTTTGTGAAAATGCCTCAATGAACTTTCCTATGATTAAAGCCAATGAATGATAGTAATTCATGCATGTCATTGGCCAATCACATGATTATGAGTATCTCTCACAGTTTTGATATATTTATATATCAAAGAGATACTATCCACAGGTCACAGGTCACAGAACTATCATTTTCTTTCCTTTAACTCATGCCATGAAATACCATCTATTTTTCTTTGTTATCTAATGTTTATTGAAGATGGTATTATTCATTGTTTATTGTCATTGATTCATTGTTTATTGCCACTGATTCATTGTTCATTGCCATTGCTATAGCCATGTTTCAAGCCAAGCCTATGTATATGTATTCGTTATGTTCAGCTTTCTGCTTGCTGAGTTTTATCTCATTCCAGTTAATGTCATGTGATGCAGGTGATAAAAAGGATTGAAGCGGATTGTCCGAGACAGGAGAAGTCATATAAAAGGCAATGAGAAAGATTTTGTTTGTTCATGTCACTTTTATTTTTTATTATGGTGAACATGAGAAGTTTAATTAATCATGTATTTTGCTAAAATGAATTATGGGGTGAATGAGGTTGAATTTTGGTTTTCTTTTGGATGATACAAAAGTTAATGTTTATGTAAACTAAATTTGAAAATGTTATTATGTTAAATGAGATATTGTTCTTTCCCTTTCAAATATTAATGCTTCCGCGTATGTTTTTCTTTTTAAATTTAAATGTCATGAAAGAGGGGGTCGTTTCAATTGGTATCAGAGCGAAAGTTCTTCGTACCATATATGACTTCTTCTATCTAGGACAATCCGGTATGGTTTCGATCCTGCATCTATTGATTTTAACATTGAGAATTGATTCCATTTCATTGCCATTGATGTACTCTTCTTTCCTATCTATTTAAATGTGAGCTTATGTGTAGGACATGCCTCTCAAGCGAAAGACTACTGAAGGGGACGATAGGACCACTCCCATTGATAAGACGGTAAAAGTTGTAGATGAATTTAGAAGGCTATTGAAAGAACAAGCGAAGGTTCATGGTGAGCAAATCCAGCAGTTACTGAGCATGCATACCTCGACTCAGGGTCGTGGTCGTGGAAGAGTTCTAGGCACAACGGAAAGTTCTGAAGATGGTACATATGATCGTTTCAGACATATGAACCCTCCGGAGTTTATAGGTGGTGCCGATCCACTCGTAGCTCTTGAATGGATCAAATCATTGGAGGCTATATTTGATTACTTGAAGTTCACTGATCAAGACAAGGTTAGTTGTGCTGTCTTTATGTTAGTCAAACCTGCTCGCATCTGGTGGGAAGCTACGAAAGTGACTGTCAATGTTCGCGAGTTAAAATGGGATGAGTTCAAAGAGTTATTTTATGCCAAGTATTTTTCAAGAGAAGTTAAAGCGAAGAAAGTTAAAGAGTTTCTTGAGTTAAGACAAGATTCCTTGTCTGTGGCTGAGTATATATTGAAATTTGAAGAAGGATGTGTGTTTGTTCCGTTCGTTGCTGAAAATGATAAAGACAAAGGAGAACATTTCCTTCGTGACTTGAAACCAGAAATTCGACGGAATGTTCATATGGCAAAAGTGATTACTTATCAAGACATCGTTGATAGAGCTTTACTTGCCGAGCACGATGAACAAGAGATTGAAAAGGAACGGCAGTTAAGGAGGCAAGCTTTTCAAGCTAGAGGGCAAGGGACAAGCTGTAGAACCCATAACTTAGACTACGTATAAGTCATGCATAATTCTAGTATTTAAATTAAAATGATTTTTATTGCATGAGTATTTAAATTTAATTATTTTACGTAGTAGTTTAAATTTTTATCCTTTCAGTTATTTCAGTAAGGCCGGACTGGAGTTGGAGTTTAGAGATAAAAATTTAAGATTCAGAAAATATTTCTGGAATTTATTTAGCTAGCAAGTAAGTTAATTTAAGTTAAAAGGAGGTTTATGAAATTATTTAAGTTACTTGAGGTGAGTAGAAAATAAATTCATTTAAGTTCCTTAATTAAAGGGTTAGTTCACTAAATTAATTAAAGGATAGGTAAGGCTCTTAAGGTTTAAAAATTTACTAACTAAACAATATTTTCTTCCATTTATTAGATGAATTTCGGCCACCCTTGGTTGCTAGAACATTCCTTGACAATTTACCACCTTTGACCCTTTCTTTGTATTTAATTAGGAGGATAATCCTTTTATTTTTGGAGCACCATTTAATTAATAATCAACCTTATCCTAGCCTTGTAGAGTATGAGAGAATCGGTCATAGCCTCCAACAAAACACCAACAAATTATTTGATAGCCACCCACAATTCAAAATTCAAAAAAATGGAGACCTAGTCTTGCATTCCCCATTATATTTGCAACCATTTCCCTCACTCCCCTAACCACTATTTCTCCTCTCCATCACCGAAAACCAGAGCCATTTTCAGTGCCAAAAATCGTGAGAATTCAGTGAGAGTAAGGAGAAAAAAATCGAGTGAAGAAGCAAGAAAAGAAAGTGCTCCACCTCCTCCGCGCCGGATCGTCTCGTTCTTTTCGTTTTTCTTTCAAACGAAACCAGGCATGCATATATTCTTCCTTGACTCTTCAATCAAGTCATACTATCATTATTTTTATG
>NC_133316.1:6814648-6818511 GCF_012295235.1 Primulina huaijiensis | reverse complement strand
AAAATGGGTACAGGATATTTAATTCAGTTATTTAATTATATTACGTGCAAAAATACAAATTTTGAGATTTATGCGATATTGCTTGTGGTCACTTTACTATCATGCTTAAGTCCGGTCCCCAGTATCGGCCCGGTCACCAGTTACCGGTCAGTTCAGTTGTTTCACCCAGTACTGTGGCAGTAGTCTGATCAGACGTAAATCCGATCCCCAGTATCGGTCCGGTCACCAGTATCGGTCAGCTCAGTTCAGTTCAGTTCAGGGACCACTTGCGTAGACCATAATCTCACAGAAAATTATTATATGCTATTTCAGTACAGGGCTCCAAGGAGCAAACAGTTTCACTATGATTTTCAGTTCAGCTATGCACGTATTATAATTAATCATGACACGACATTTTACGATATGCCTCATGACATGAAATTTTACTCCCATGCAATTTTACTATATTTACTCGTTATTTACGATATATGCATGTTGAGTCTTTAGACTCACTAGACTTGATTGTTGTAGGTACTGATGATGTCGGGATCGAGGGCGGGGACCAGTGAGCTAGCTCGAGTCGGCAGTAGTGGCACCCGAGGACCTCAGTTTCAGCACTTGCCATTTTGATGCTCAAATATTTTATTAGTTATTGAATACTTTAACTTGTTATTTTGGCAAGTAATAATTTCTTCCGCTGCTGTTTTGAACGTTAAATATTTTATCAGTTTTTGGTATGAATGAGGCACTCCATTTATTTTAAAAGAAAAATTTTAAATTTTCCGCAAATTTTCAAGTAAGGATTTTTAGGCCTCTACACAAGCACTAGTACTCGAGGTGGTTACAAAGGAAAAGGCAAAATGGAGCAACGCAATAAACCTTCTGCGCCTTATTCAGATATGGAGCGCGACCATTATGTTCTAAGTGTGGAAAGCCACACAAGGGTGAGTGTTTGGTGGGTAGTGGAAGATGTTTTAGATACAAGGAGATGGGACACATGGCAATGAAATGTCCTCTCTCTTCTGATAAAGGAAAAGTTCAAGGCCGAATTTTTGCAATGACGAAGGAAAGTGTTAATCCTGATTCTTCTGTGATATCATGTAATATTTTAATCTATGGCAAAAAAGCAATTACATTGATTGATACTGGTGGAACCCATTCTTTTATGTCTGAAGTGTTTATGCATTCTATATCTGTGGAAGCTACTGTTATGCCATTGCACTTTACTATTATGTTGCCTTCTGATGATGAGATTTGTACTACTAGTATTCTTAAGGCATGTTCGGTACAGATGGGTACGAGATTGTTGTTTGCTGATCTTATTGTTATTCTGATGGTTGAATTCGATGTTATATTGGGTATGGATTGGTTATCTGCGTATCGTGCGGTGATTGATTGTGTGGGCAAGACAGTGAAATTTTTAGCCGATGACCATGATAGTGATGTTTTTGTTGGTCTAGGCTCTTCAATGAATATTCTTATTATTTCTTGCCTTCAAGCTAATAAGTTGTTGCACAAAGGTTGTTCGGGTTTTCTGGCTTCTGTGGTGGATGTGCGAAAGGAAAGTAATTTGCAATTATAGAATATTGATGTGGTTCAGGATTATCCTGACGGGTTTGCTGATGATGTGTCTGGTTTACCACCTGATCGAGAGGTGGAGTTTGTTATTGATTTAATTTCAGGTACAACCCCAATTTCCAAGGCTCCATACAGAATGGCTTCTACTGAAATGAAAGAATTGAAGACTCAATTGCAGGAGCTATTAGATAAAGGTTTTGTCTGACCTAGTTCCTCACCATGGGGAGCTCCAGTTTTCTTCGTAAAGAAGAAGGTTGGATCATTGCGATTATGTATTGACTACCGAGAACTCAACAAGGTAACAGTGAAGAATAAATATCCTTTGCCACGTATTGATGATCTCTTTGATCAATTGCAAGGAGCAGCAATATTTTCGAAGATCGGCCTTTGGTCCGGTTACCATCAACTGAAGGTGAAAAAGGAGGACATACAAAAAACTGCGTTTAGAACGAGGTATGGCCATTATGAATTTTTGGTTATGTCGTTTGGGCTAACCAATGCTCTTTCAGTTTTTATGGATTTGATGAATCGTGTCTTTAAGCCGTATTTGGATACTTTTGTCATTGTTTTCATTGATGACATCTTGATCTACTCAAAGACACGAGATCTTCATCGTGAGCATTTGAGGATTGTGTTGCAGCTGTTGAGGGATAAGCAATTGTATGCCAAGTTAAAGCAATGTGAGTTCTGGTTAGAGCAGGTGTCATTTTTGGGCCATATTGTTTCGAAAGAAGGAATATCTGTTGATCCATCCAAGATTGAATCTATTAAACAATGGTCCATTCCAAAGACAGTTTCAGAGGTAAGGAGTTTTCTTGGTTTGGCAGGGTATTACCGACGGTTCATAGCCGACTTTTCAAAGATAACTTTGCCATTGACAAGTTTGACACGGAAGGCTACCAAGTTTGAATGGACCATAGAGTGCCAACAAGCATTCCAAACATTGAAAGATAAGTTGACTTATGCTCCTGTTTTAGTACTTCCTTGTGGTACTGAAGATTTTGTTGTATATACAGATGCTTCAAAGCAGGGGTTAGGTGCCGTGTTGATGCAGCGTGGGAAAGTGATAGCATATGCTTCTCGTCAGTTGAAGGAATACGAGAAGAACTATCCCACTCATGACTTGGAGTTGGCGGCTGTGGTTTTTGCTTTAAATATTTGGCGGCATTATCTATATGGTGAAAAATGTGAAATATTTACAGATCACAAAAGTTTGAGTTATTTGTTTCGCAGAAGGATTTTAATATGCGGCAGCGGAGATGGTTAGAACTTGTGAAAGACTACGATTGCACCATTAGCTATCATCTTGAAAAAGCTAATGTGGTTGCGGATGCTTTGAGTCGCAAATCGAGTTTATTATTGGGTTCCATGATTTCTAAACCTTTGTTGCTTGATTTGCAAAGAAATGAGATCAATTTGGTATCTTCAGGTACAGTTGCTCGATTGTCTGCTCTAGTTCTTCACTCAACTTTATTTGATCGAATTTTGAAAGAACAACAGCTGGATGCTCAGTTATTAAAGTTGAAGAGGAAAAGTGATCTGATAGGAGTTTCTGAGTTTGGGTCGAATCGTGATGGGTTACTGACCTTTCGAGGTAGAATATGTGTTCCTATGGGTGATGACATTCGAAAAGAGGTACTTATTGAAGCTCATACAGCGCCATATTCTGTACATCCCGGTAGTACCAAGATGTACCAAGATCTTCGACGTCTTTACTGGTGGCCAGGTATGAAGAAAGATATCATGTTATTTGTTTCTGAATGTCTAACCTGTCAGCAGGTTAAGATCGAACACCAAAGACCGGCGGGATTGTTGCATTCTTTGCCTATACCGCAATGGAAATAGGAGCACATAACCATGGATTTTGTTGTTGGGTTGCCAAGGACGCAGAAAGGATTCAATTCTATTTGGGTGATCGTGGATCGATTGACCAAGTCATCGCATTTTCTTCCTGTCCAGACGACGTATCCTATGAATCAATATGCCGAGACTTATATTCAGGAGATTGTGAGACTTCATGGGATACCGGTGACGATAGTTTCAGATCGTGATCCAAGGTTTACATCAAAGTTTTTGAAGAGTTTGCATCGAGCTTTGGGAACGAAATTGGCTTTTAGCACCGCGTATCATCCTCAAAGTGACGGTCAATCAGAAAGGGTTATCCAAATGCTTGAAGATATGCTAAGGGCTTGTACGATTGATTTCCCGGGAAGTTGGGATTCCAAATTGCCTTTTGTCGAGTTCACGTATAATAACAGCTACCAGTCTTCAATCAGCATGGCACCTTATGAAGCTTTATACGGAAG
>NC_133316.1:6775165-6814548 GCF_012295235.1 Primulina huaijiensis | reverse complement strand
ACACATCCTCCACTTCCCTGAACTCTTCGGAACAAGAACAACATTTGAGAGCCAAGTAGGAAACTGTACCTCTCGAATGTGCCCAGCATTGAGCAACTCTCCCACCTCCTTTTTTATAACTATATCTTTCTCGGGCCCGAAGTGTCTTTTCTTCTGCTTCACGAGACGAGAATTTTGTAAAATGTTTAATCCGTGTTCTGCTACATCGGGGCTCGTCCCTGTGAGCTCTTGGGCTGACCAAGCGAACCCGCTGAGATTAGCATGTAAACAAGTAATGAGTTCATCCCTGATATCTGGGTCAAGGTCAGGGGCTATCCTTAGCGTCTTCTTATCGGGCCCCAATGCCACGATCTCCGGCTTCTCATCCATCACCTCATGAACCTCCCTCACTACTACGGGCAACCCGCTTCGCCCTCTTCTGATCATATTGACCTCCACACGCGCCCTCTTCCCCTCTTCTTTCACTATCCCCTCNACAGCTTCCATAAGCACCGTCGCTTGATTTAATAGCGACTGTTATGCACAAACTGTCGCCGATCTAGATAATAGCGACTGTTATTCACAAACCGTCGCCGATCTAGAGTGGCGACGGTTTTATGTACAACGATCGGCGACGGTTTTAGCTATAACTGTCACCGATCTAGATCGGCGACGGTAATTAAATCAGCGACAGCTTCCATAAGCACCGTCGCTTGATTTAATAGCGACTGTTATGCACAAACTGTCGCCGATCTAGATAATAGCGACTGTTATTCACAAACCGTCGTCGATCTAGAGTGGCGACGGTTTTATGTACAACGATCAGCGACGGTTTTAGCTATAACCGTCGCCGATCTAGATCGGCGACGGTGTTAGGTACAACCGTCGCTTTTATAGCGACAGTTTTACTTTAGCCGTCGCTAATAGCGACGGTTTTAGAAAAAATTGTCGCTATTTGTCGATATATACCGAGTTTCACGAACATATTCTTAAATGATTTGTCACCCATATCTGGTAGTAGCGAAACTCTATCAATTTTTTTCTAAATTTCGATTTTTTTATTTGTACTAACATTTTTTCGTATTCATTTCGTAGATTTCCTCGTCGGTGCGATCTCCCGTTACGTGAAGCTGCATATCTTCGCCCAAATCAGGTTTTAAAACTTTTTTTTTTACAGAAAATTTATACATAATTTTAATTTTTACGTAATAGTTTTTTTTTGATTTTTACGCATAATCACCATCGCTTCTTAAGCGGCGTTTTTTTAAAAAACCGCCGATTAATATAGCGACGGATTTTACATAACCCTAAACCTCGGACCCTCCCTCTCTTGCAAGACCCTTCTATCTGTATGTAACATTAATTATTTCAAAGAAATCGTATGAAAAAATTCAGAATATTCTCTTCAAATGTTGAAAATTTTTGTTCTTCGTTTTCGATATGCATTACAGGTTGCAGAGCAATGGCAGAGTTTTACTTTGACGAGATAATCAAGGTCCATAAAGTGGATAATCAAGTTGTATATGACAAGGGTAGTGAAAACTTTGCTTTCTCTCTCACTCTCTACTTTCACTTTTGATTGTTGTATTTTGTTTCAGTTAATGAGACTTTTATACATTACTGCAGTTGCTAGGATAAAAAGCAGAACATAAAGTTGTCAAAAATTGTGTTGGAACAAGAAAATCTTTGGGTTTTAGCTAATGGGTTTGAATGATTTTTCAGTTTCGCGTATCATCGCAAGAAGTGAAGTTGAGGAGTTTTATCTGGAGTTAGATGTGAACAAAGAAATATATCCTATGCTCCCGAGTGAGAAATACCGAATGGTGATAACTAACACTCTGTTGATGGATGGTTCGGCTGTTACATGCTACTTTCTTGAGGTACTCTTGTTTGATTCTCACTCTGTCTCGATTGGAAAAGTTGAGGAAATTCTATATGTTTACCATATTAGTTCTGCGAAGATTATGTATCTGACAGATTTCTTGATTCGTGGACTTCTTTTATATTTCGTCATCTGCTGGATGAATGCTGCATTTCTTGTTCGTGATGGTAAATGTGGTTGGTTTGTAGAACTGTATTACCGAATTTTCGAGTTGGGACATATACATCAATAGACGGTTCTTCACAATTATCAATTTTGTGTGTTCGAACATCTGGGCAGAAGAGTTTGTTACAAGGCTTGTGATTTATTTGGTGATCCTTTGTTTGTTTTATTTTTCTGTAAATTTAAGGAGTTGCGATCCGGAGTGGTTCTTGTTACATTATTCTTGGACTTTGTTTGGATTCATTCTAAAGTAACAATTTGTCAACATCGTCAAGGGCATTGTTATTGGTCAAGCCTCTTGCTTTCATTTATGGTCATATCGTCCATTTGCAGGGCAAACAAAAATCACTTGCAGACAAATTTGAGTATGTGATGCATGGCCTTTCGTATAAAATGTCAGAAGTTCAAGTAAAGACTGATGATGGAAACAGTGATGCTAAAGTGTATGTTGTAGTACCTCTTTGTTGAAAATAAGTTATTGTGATGCTAGAAAATTTTGATTTGCCATATTATTCAATCAGCTGTTTAAGTGAGAGGTTGGAAGTCAGAGTCCAAATTGCTTCATTTTTTTTTATTGAGTTGTCTTTGAATCGAAGGATCTTGACGTGTATTTCGTATCTTTCATTTTTTTTTTCTGATATTAAAAAAATTTCAAGTGCTTTTTATTTAACAGGAGTCATGAATTTCATATTCTTATTTTAAATAGGCAATTTATAATTATATTTTTCTGAGGATACTTTCTGTATTCATAACTATAGCTTAAAAATTGAGTATTTCTAATGAAAATAACCTAATCCTTCAACCCCATCATTACATGAAACAAATTATACATTAGCACCCAGCTGCTTTGCTTTTTCATCGGAATTATGATTCGTTCAGCTCTTGTTCATTGAGCAATCAATCTGATCTTTAATTTGTGACAGGGCTGTCTATGTTTCATTTGGAGGCCTTCAATTGCTGCTGAGAGGCGATCCCCTGAAGGTGCACAAGTTTAAAGTCGACCAGAAGCTGTTTCTTCTGTTGCGAAAGATATGAAACATAACATAAGGTCTTGATTTCGGGTCTACGTTGTTTGCATTAATTCTAGTCTTGCTGTTTGGTTAAGCACAAGAAAATGTTGGAACAATGTATAACGTGCCATTTAACTTAGTTTTATGCTTGTTTGGGCGAAAATGAGGTTCTTTGAGCTGAGCTGGAAAGCGTCAGCCGATGTATGTTTTATTCTTGTCAGAACTGGATCAGTTGCTATAGAAAATCAAGATCTTTTGAACACTCTCTGTAACAGTGTCCATCTTCATGAATCCTTGAGAAGATGGCAACTCCTCATTTTTGCACTCACCATTTGCCATAGTTAGGGTGTTAAGAGTCTTCGTTAGCTTGTCGAGTTGGCTTGATCTAGCTTAAATCAAGCTCGAACTTATTCGACCACAAGCTTACGCTCGGATGTAGCTTTCAAAAGCTTGTGCGATATCTAGCCATCTTTTATTGTTTAAAATATTATTATCTGTTTTGTCTTTTTTATAATTTAAAAACTACTATATATATATATATAAACACAAGCTCGTGTGCGGTTAGTCTGCTAACCAAGCTTCCGATCTTGGTTTTTGAAATTGTTCAGGAGTGGGTTCGAATTCTTGAAATTTCATGAATTCTTTAGGTTGAATCCCACAAGCAAAATGTAGAAATGGATTTGATTATTTGGAATGAGTTCAAATGACAATTTAGAATATGATTTTAATAAAAATGTCTTACAATATGTATTTCGCATATTCCTTTGTATCTTCTGACGTCACATTTGACATAGTAATTGGTCAAACATTATGATGATTTTTATGGAGCTGAATTTCGAATAATTTTTACGGAGCTGAATTTCGAATCTTACTTTATGCTATATAATTTAATGATATATATAAAAAAAAATTAATTATAGCAAATCGATTGTACAACTCAAAATTATGGTCTATTCGATTGCTTCATCGTAATAATCTGAATAAAATATGGTATTTTAAAATTACAATAAACAATAATATATTAAAGGACTTCCCAAAAGGAAAAGTAAAATGAAACAGCATTTCATATGTTGAGCATGGAAGAATCTGAAATGTATTTAAATCTAAACTTACTAAATATTATGTAAATATATTTAATTTTAAGGTTGAAAAACTATATCTATTGAACTAGTTTGAGCTTGGCATTGATGATGGACTTCGAATTTAATTAATGGCTAGCTTATTATATCTTGTAGAGGCCATTTTTATTTTTAAAGAAGATAATGTATTTTTTTTATTTATTAAAAGCAAAAATAATTTCGTCAGCTAGATTATTGTATTCGTCTAATTTAATCAGTAATGAAAGCAACAAGGATATCCATACTTGCCAGGAATTAGTTTTCTTTTTTCTCAAATTCTTTGTTCATATCGAATTCCTGAAATTTAATAATAAAAAATATATGTGTGATTTGTTTATTCAAACCCACTTTTTGCCTTTTGCAAAGAAAAGTAAAAAAAATTGGGAAAAACTTAATTCGAGAATTTGGTTTAAATGCCTTTGAATCTTTGGTATGTTGCAACAAGAGAACCTACTTACAAATAATAGACTTGGGAAAGCGAAATGAACGAAGCTAAACTAATAAACCACAAATTTGTAAAATATGACTTGAACTCAGACGAATTGTGGATTACATTTTGTACACTATAGTGAGTAATATTGTTAAGAAAGCTACGTTGTAGTTTTAATGAATAAAAATATCCCTTTTAAACTCATAATCAGGCATATATTTTTAATAATAAAAATGTGATCATAGAATAAAAAGTATTTGAAACTTTCACCTTTTGAAAACATACACTTGTTCTCATTTACACTTTGAAGTAATAATTGCATCAAACATATATATTAAAGTGAAAGGGTTATGTAATACCATGCTGCTCCAATTATCAATCTTTTAGCCCTCCGAATTGAGCAAAGAAATTATAGGTTTTTATAATCCAACTATCACAAATGATTATTAATCCAAAATACATTAAATTGTCACTGTCCTAGACTTGCAGCTAACAGAAAACAAACCCGACGGAAACTCCAAAATCTGATTTCAAAAATTCGAAAAATTTACGAACCGACTATTTTCATAATCATAACTTTTAACTTTATATAAAGAAAATGACTTAATCGCTTTCAATGGCCAGAACATATATAAAACCTCATTAAAAACTGGCAAGTACAAAGTTCACCTTATGCATGAGCTGATGCCAGCACCTAAGGGAACAATATTGTTAATCTTCCAACCATTTGAACTGCTAGCAAAGGCGTTCTAGATGCATAGAATTTGACGTCAATTTCTTGATTTTCATCCTCAAATCTAACGCCAACAAATATAAAATTATAGCTTAGAATGGAAATTTGCCTTCACATTAAGATAGGACACAACATGCCGGTAAAATTTTCTGCTCCAAATCCCATAAGAAAAGGAATCCTTTCACCCTCAAGCATCCGATGCCGAGTCCCCCGATTCCACGTTCCATATCTGCACCAGATATTGGCAGCCCACAATCTCCCTCTCACACGAGTAATTCAGTTCGAACGACTCGTTCTACTGGCTCGCCGATAATCGTCTGGCCAAAGAAATTAGGCGACTTAATCACAAGAAAAGCCAAGAATCCTCACCTAACAGAGGAGAGTCTCCTGGAGTTTAATAGGAGAAATGCAGAAGCAAAGTACAGTACCAGCAGTCCGTATTACAAGGGCTTGACCGACTTTTCACTTGTTATAAATAGAGAAAAATTGTCGGGGTCTAGCCCAGGGAGAGAAAGCCATGCTGGCAGTTTCATCAGTTCTGGTTCCAAGTCGAGTTTTGTTGTGAAGGTGCAAGAATGGGGTTCGTCTCGCTTTACCTCGAAAAAGTATGAGAAAAGCTCTTCGTCATTGAGTTCTACATGGAACAAAAGCTCTCAGGAGGCTCGTACCAGGACTTCATCATCATACATGAAACTCAAAGAAACAGGAGAGATATTACCAAAAATAAAGACCAAGGTTTCTACGAATGATAAGGAATCTGGGAGGAAAAAAGTCAGTTTTCCTACCAGGAAGAGTGAAGAAAATATATGCTCACCAGGAAAGGAGAAGCCATTGAGGGAGAGAGATTTTGAACCGTCCATGCTGTCATTGCCGTCACCCACTGCACAACCGCAAGAATCATTGCCGTATCCACAACCACAAACAATACTACCGACTGCACAACCATTGCCCTCAACACTGTTACCACCACCACAAGCATCATTACAGAATTCGATACCATTCCCAGATGCACCACTATCTCAGACCTCAGCTGGTGAAGGATTCACGAATGAGATTGAAAAAACAGAAAATGAAAGAAAATATGTGTGGGCAGACAGATATAGGCCATTATGGTTGCAAGATTTTCTATGCAATAGAGAGACAGCACGTAGCCTTCAGACCACAGTGAGGAACTGGGGCAATAAAAAAGAAGAATGTAGCCATTTCATATTTGAGGGAAACCCAGGCGTGGGAAAGAGAACAATGATTTGGGCCTTCCTTAGAGAAGCTTTTGGACCAGAAAAAGTACAGGTACAATTGCAAAATTATCATAATCAATTCAGTTCCACAATCTTTATACGGATTCACACTCCAGTAGAATAAAAATCATGGAATGACAAGATCAAGCAATCTAAGAAGGATCTTATAATAACAGCAAAAATAATGTTCCACATAACGTAGCCTGGAACTCATCGTCAAGTTAATCATTTTCATTTTTTTGAGAATACAAGTGCAACCTGCAGATTCTTGCCTAAGATTATTTTCTTTTAAAATTTTTATCTTCTGTATTTATCATCCACAGGCAAGAGAAGAATGCAAGGAATTTCATTTGAAGGTAAATTCATATGCCAATTTTTGCAACTCACCACTTGTTCATATAATTTCAAAAGCTATATATTACTGTGCATCTACATCAACACCAGCATCTGCATACAAATTACTCAATAGGTAAACATGATTCTTCTCATAATGAAGGAGTTTTTACTTCTACTAATTGCATTTACGAATACACCAACATTGAAACCAATAAAATCATGCATATGTGGAAATTGTATAGGACACCTAATTAAACAGGCGATTGTTCCCACAAAAAATTAAGGTAGAGAAAGCATGAAACTATTATTCACAAAAGAAAGAACTGTAGGATTTTAAGGATATGTACAGATACTTTTTCTGTTGTATAGCTGTGATCATTAAGGGTCAAGTAAATAAGTAAAGCAAGAAATGAAAGCCACATATATTCTCAACTTGCGTATAGGAACAGTTCATGCACACGATTCACATTCATAACGAATGAGCATGAACTAAATAATTTGAGGAAATTGATTTGAAATTCATGGACTTCGATTTTAGCTATGGATAACAATGAAACAATAGATCAAATATTAAATTCATACCTTACTTATTTACATATTAGTTATACAAATTAGAATGGTAGAATAGATTTCAAATGATACCATTATTGGGTGAATTTGAAACTAATCATAACTAACATGAAACAATATATAAACATGTAAAATGTAGATTTAAAGTTCATATCTTGTTTCTCTAAAACAACAAAATACATTTACATGGATTTGAAATCCATCAATCCAAATACAACCTACCTGTAACAGTAACATTAACAGTAACTAGTATTGCAACACCTATAATCCTGAGCATAAGAAATCATTGGTCATTCTATTGTAATTGCTCCTTAAAGTAAGGTATACCTGGGAACTTAGGAAAGATTATACCGCTCGTGAGTTCTACATGCACTGCACAAGTTTCTCATTGTACAAAGGTGTACCAGATAACTGTGATCCTCATACTCACTTAACCAGCCTGTATTGATGAATGAAAGAAAAGTAGGATGCACCTCAAGTGCTCATCAAAATCAACCTATCTCCCTATTTTACTAATTTCACAGGGAGAAGCAGTGAGCAGTATCCTCGTTAATTTAAAGGTATCATCTCAACATATTGAAGTCAACCTTTCTGAACTTAAAGGTTATGAAAAGCATGTCATTGCTGAACTTATCAAAGAAAAAAATCAGAAGTTGCCTATCCCAACTTCGCAGAACGATCGTGAGAACTGCATAGGTATTGCAATATTTTATGTGAATATAATCATATCCTCTCAAAGATTAATCCAACATATCATGTTGTTCATATAACTGTTGCAGCAATAATTCTAAATGACGCAGACAAGCTATCTACTGATGCCCTGTCATATATCAAGTGGATGTTAGAGAAGTTCAAAGGATGCAACAAGGTATTCTTTTGCTGCCGAGATTCTGCAAAGCTCTATCCCGTAAAGCCAATCTGCACATTGGTTCAACTCCTCGAACCTTCTGATGAAGAGGTAGCTGTCTTGTTCTTTAAAATCCCAAATTCCCCATTAGACTCATAAATTAGAAGTTTCAAAGTCTTTCATCTTACAATTCCTTGTCTTTAACAGATTCTTGCAGTTCTAGCATTTATAGCGAAACAAGAAGGGATACAGTTACCTCAAAAGTTGGCAAACCAGATGACTAAAAATTCCAAGAACAACCTAAGACAAGCTATACGCTCATTTGAAGCTACTTGGCAGTTCAAGTATGTTCAGCGATTGATGTACACAACACATTTCAATCACAGTTTTTTCCATTTGACATCACACAAATTGATTCTAGTTGCACATGCCATACCTTATGACTTCAATGAGCAGTTCTCCCTTGAAGGAAGATCAAAATATTAAAACTGGTTGGGAAGATAAAATCGCTGATATTGCACGAAATGTTATAGAAGAGCAAAGTCCAAAGCAGTAAGTATTATCACATACGTAAACAACTGATTCAATCTGAAGAAACTTAAATCTAACAGTAAGAGTCCATCTGCTCTGTAGGCTATATAATATCCGTCGAGAACTTCAAAATCTGATAGAGCATAATGTAGATCCAGAGTACTTATTCCAAGTAAGGACAATATAGGTTTTATATTTACTATACATGATTTAAATAGTATTAAACTATTTTTTGTTACGCAGAATATAGTCGAAGAACTTAAAAAGAATCTTCCTGATCAGTTAGAGGAACAATTTAACAATCTATACAATGATTATCAGGTAAATCCTTGATAAATCAATTAGTTTTCTCTTCGCATGATCCTACAACCTGTGTGTCATAATATAGATATCACAGAATGACTGGCTAATCAGATTCCTAATTGCCAGAAAAATCAAGATATTAAAAGGTACCTGGCCCCAGAAAACCATCAAGAAGAGGAAGGTAAGAGGCATAATGATCCAAGAAAAAATGTCCAACAGTTCATGAGGATCGAAGGTAAGAAATTATCACATGAAACATGTAATGGTATGTTAAAGGGGCAATCCCTTCAGCAGTCAATAACGTAAGAGCTTTCTTGGGGGAAAAAAAAAACAAAAAAATAAATAGAGTTTAATGATGGACAAAACTTCCTAAATAATTTATTACAAGATGCAAAAAATTAGAAATTTCTTGAGATCAATATGACAAACATTTTTCATGCTGATCTTCCCTTCCATAGAAAATATTTATTACCCAAGATTAAGAAAGATGAGACCATACCTGAGAACACTGTTGCTGGATTCTATTACTTCCCATTTTACAAATGTCACGACCAAAGTTAAATATCAGAAAGTTCCACCAAAGTTAAGTATCAGAAAGTTCATGAGAACAAACATAAATGCCAACATAAATATGGCATGTCACATTATCATTTCTTTCAAGTATCCAAGAGTTTCATTGATATCGCCACATCTCAATCTAGATATATTGCTCAATATAATAAAACATCAATGAAATTGGAGATAGTCTCTTTTTAGTACTATAATGTACTAGGTTCCTAAATTATGAATCTCAGCTTATAAAACAGAAAATGAGAAATAACAGACAAACAAATTTACAGAAAAATACCAAACTAAAAAACTACATAAACCATATCTATGAGGAACTATAAAATCTTTGCAATTATTCTTGGGAAGGATAATGCTGAAAAGAAGATGCTCAATGAAAAAGATAATAAAAAAAAGATGTGTGTCAAAACTTGTTCTACAACTTTCAGAATCATGGGTTTGGGGTTCAATGTTAAATGCCTAATATTCCAACTCCAGGAATAAAGGAAACCACCACTTTTATCAAGATCTATGAAAAGAAGAAACTGTAAAGAGAAAAATAGAACTCGATTCCCCTTTTATAGAGAACCATATACATAGCTTGATGATGCTTTTGTCCTAAGGGTTTGATCATATTATTATTCGATAATACAATCGATACAATGTTTACCACATGCTTGATCTGACACTTATTTCATCAAGTCTACATCGAAATGAGGAATGATTAATTTCACTTCTTTATGTGGCATACTTACGCTCAGTCTAGTCATGATGTGGCTTTAGGCAATGTGATTATTTACTTTTGTCCAAAGTCACTCGATCTTATCTGCATTCCATTGTTGCATATACACCAACCAAAATTGATTTTAAGAACCCAAATTGTCCGGTCACAAGCTTTATACGGCCATAAATGCTCTACTTTTCAACTGGAAAATATAATTGCTGATACCTCTGTATCAATGTAAGGCTCACTGTCTCGCTGATCCCTCTTTTTCTCAACTTCAGAGTTTATAGCAAGATTCATGAGTTGGTACAAGGGCTTGGCCATAAAAAACAAGGAAGTTTGACCAAATGGAACACAGGGGTGCTGATTACATGGTTTCACGAACCACCTGCTACAAAATATCATTCAAAGTTTCATACAACGATTTGTTGTCTGTAAGTGTATTGATTCCTCATTTCTAGCACAGAATAAAACCAATCCCAACTACATTGAAAGTAAGACTTTGATGATGAAGATGATGATTCTAAGCATATAATAAAACAGGTGATCAACATTACATTAGTGTCATACCATATAAAGCTGAATGCATTGAAGAATGCACCGAGTGTCAACCCATTCCGGATTGTTTTCTCTTCTCATAAGTACAGATTTCCTACAAATTATTTCTTGTAAATGGGGTTTTTTCAGCATGCAAGCTCTCTTTTTTCTTTAAAGAGATTGCACATGCTTTCTAGAACTAAATGTTCTACCTCTTCTGTAGCCCAACTTGAATAGCATTTAATGTTAATCTCCATTGCTGGACAAGGTATAGTGCTATCTGGTGTTGTTAAATGAATTTCTCAAAAGTAAGTGAAGTTGAGAATTCACACACACACACACACACACACACACACACACAAAACATGCTCGTAACAATTAGAAGTAATCAATAGAGCCTTCATCTCTCCAAGATCTCTTTCAGAGAGGCAAAAGTTGAGACGTGTAACATGAGAAAAGTCACTCTACAAGACACTAAGCATTACCAGGACCAGCCGTCAGCCGATATTAAATACAAGTGACAAGTCCATCTCAAGAGATCCAGTAGCATCTTTGATGGCAAAGCAATAATGCTTCTCTATGCTTGACATTTTTATTTTTGATTCATGAGCAAAAAGAGAGAACCCTCCTACTTTGCCAAATCAGCCTTCCTCGCCTAATATCAGGCGCACAGGAAAAATGCCAATTCAAGAAATTTTTTATGGCTTATATTTTTACCTATTGATTCAAAAATTAAAGAAGAGAGGAATTCAACAGATCTAACATCTGCAATAGGGAAGAGTAAGAACTGGTGACCAATATAAGAGATGTGAAAATCAACTTGTTCATATCAATTACCCAGAGCTTACAGAAATTATCAAATAAAATGTCGAACATTACAAAACTACTATAAGATACAAGCTATCTGAGCAAATATAACAAACTTTATCCAATAGGTAGTAGAATTGACATCGGTGGCATACCAAAACCATCTATGAATTGAGACATCCAGAAGTTCGTCACGATACATACAGGCACCAAGTGGTAGTTCCCAAACTACAATACTATTGAATCTAAATTTTCACGTTCTAGCTAATATACAATTAAATCGGATCTATATGCGAACCAATGCTCAAAGAAGATCCAAGCCTCCCAAACAATCTTGATTTTAAGAGCAATGAACCAATTGCAACCATAGCGTAAGAATGCATTAGCTAATTAATTAATCAGAAATGTAAACGAGTGGTCATAGCGGGAGCAAATGCCCCAGAATTTCTACGGGTTGGATGTCACTGCGACAAAAAAAAAAAAACCAAACACACACACAATTTTTGACTCACCTCTTTAGGAAACATCTGTGATGTCCGTATAGTAAATCTGAGCATACAAAGCTTGATTAGAAAGAAAAACAAAAGAAATTCCTGAGAATATAAATGACATACAGTATCATCTTATTAAGATAATCTAACAAGTTATTGGAGTTTGAGGTCCTTGCTCTCTTGTTTGAAAGAAGTTCAGTTTGAAGTTAACTGATAGATTCATATGTAACAATGAAACAGCCAAGCAAATTAAATTGGTGTACTCGTTAATGCAATGGCAGTGCTAGCTCCTAGATGTTCTATGTGCTTCCATTTAAGGTCGTTTGTAGATTTATGCTTCTTAAGAGCAAGAAGTGTTGGAAAAAATGGCACATATCAATTCATATAAGAAGAAAACAAACGTGTAGGAAATGACGACGGTCATAGCCTACAGTTTTGAAAAACGGTACATACACCGCTTCAACTTTAGAAAATTGAGACGCGTATGCGCCTCTTTTTTTGACAATAAGGCTCCCGAAATCACTCATTGATGGTATGAGAGGCCTATAAATACCGATGATTGAGGTCCTTAAGCACACCTTTCATAAAAAAAATACACCATCTACAGAGAGTGCTGGAGTGTTTAGAAGCCTTCAACGAGAGGAAAACAGAAAACTTACAAATTATTCGATGGCCAGAGGTAACGCTCGATCCGCTTCCGCATATTGTTTATCATGTTTACAAATGTGTTGAAACATAAATTTTGAGAAAAATTCTAAAATTTGGTGTAAGAGTCGTGATACCTTTGCTTTGAAAATTTTGTTTTTCATTTTCTAAAAATCGGATATGATGAACTTTAAAAACTTATTTGTAAAATTTTTGCGTGAGAAACTTAAAATTTGAAGTTCAAACATAATAATATTAAGAAATTTACCTTGTAATTTCTTCTGAGTATAACTGGTAGGAGAACATCTTTTTCGGTTGAAGTTCTCTATCGAACATTGGGATTCTTAAAGATGACAATATTCATTTTTTTGTTTTTTCAAAATTTTTGAGAAAAGAAATTTTCATGAGGAAGATTTCTGAAAATTATTCTCAAGAAAATTGAATCTGAACATTTGAAGTTTTCGACAGGTTGAAGATAACTTTGAGGTTAGCTTCAATAATGTATTCATAATTCAATTCACTAATAGGAAGCATTTAATATCAACAATTCGTTGGCTTTTTCAAATGTATAAATAGTTGTTCTGACATTGATATTATTATTATAACAAATATTATAATAATATATGGATGCAATATCACAACATTTGAGACGCAATTTGACTCTCACATCATGGATGTTGACCACCATATACATACTATAATAAAAGCTTGCACGATGACTTGGTGGTGAAGAACAATTGAATTTTGAATATATGTTAAGTTTTTTAATTGGTTAAATTAGGTGAATTTTTTTTATCAAGGATCATGTTTCACATACTAAAATTTTTTTTAAGGATTATGTTCATATTAAATTATATTGAGTTGTTTATAATTTAAAATGAATATATCAAGTAAAAATATGAATATAAAGTTATTTAATGAAATGTTTTGGCTTATAAAGATTCACATAAATGTGGATAATTAAAGTGAATAATAATTATAAGGTGACATGAGAAAACTTGATCTAGGAGAGTTCTTCATTAATCGGTTTAAACTGCATTGACTAGCCACTAGTCTCCCTGATGAATGTTACTCTGTCTAGGAATTAGGTATTTAAAGGGACACCCTACCTATCTTTCCTGGGAGCACTCTTGAAAAATATTGATTGTGTCACTAAATAATTATTATATAAAACATTAGGTAAAGTTAAAATTTTGTTCGGTGAACCATATAATTTAAATAATTGAATAATAGCCACAACATCCTTAATTATGGAAAATTTTGCATTTAGTGGATTTAGATCGCATAATGGACATCAATTGTAATTAATTTTATGAACATAATAAATTTTACCCCACATGGATTTTTGTTATATTTATATAATTAATTAGGTTAAAATATCAAATTTATATTTTTCTTAATTTACCCACAAGAGTTAAAGGAAAATATATTTTGATAGTTTTATCATAAAGTCCTAGAAAAATCTTATTGAATTAAAATTTTAGTCCACATGTAAATTTTATGTCACTAGATTTTTAATGATTTACATAGGTAAAACATGATATTACCTCAAAATTTTAAAAATAGTAAGCATATTATATTTTTATGCAGTTTTGCAACCTGCGAGTTATTCTGATATGAAATGTGACATTCTCGAACTGGAGGGCGATAATTATAAAATATAAAAAGAAAGAATTCTTCTTCAATTAGGGTGTATGGATATTGATTCTGTTATACGGAAAAATGAACCATCTGTTATTACTGAAAACAACATTCCAGATGATGTTGATCTTTATGAAAAATGAGAGCGATCTAATCGACTCTGTGTAATTTTTCTTGTGCACTACATTTTATGCGCTACAACAACATGGACCCTTCAAAATTTCCTACAACAAACATAAAGATAAATGGTCAATAAATAAATTAATAACCATGTGCGTTCAAGAGGAAGAAGGTTATTAATGAAAATGAGTGATAATGTTTTTATGACTACGCAAGGAAAGTATAAGAAGCAAGCCAAAGTCAAGGGAAAAAAGAAAAGAATAATTCCACCCCAACCTAACATCAAGAAATAATCCGAGTGTTACTTCTGTAAAAAGACGGGATACATAAAGAAGGATTGCAATAAATTTAAGGATTGACTTGAAAAGAAAGGTATTCCTATTTCATTTGTCTGTTATGAATTTAATATGGCTGATATGATTTATAACACATGGTGTGGATTGATTTTGGTTCTACAATCTATGTTACAAATACCTTTTAGGGTATGCAAAGCCTAAGGAAACCTCAAGAAAATGAGTGGAACATCTATTTAGAAAACGAGATGTCTTCGCATGTGGAGGCTATTGGGATTTGCTACCTTATATTGTATAGTTTTTTATTTTAAAATTAGAAAAGACATTTTATGTTCTTAGTTTTTCCTAGGAATTTAATTTCAGTTTCAAATCTTGTACTCCTTGGTTATTCCTTTCAGTTTTTGGATAAATCAATAAATTTATTTTATAAATCAAATATTGTTGAAAATGGTACAATGATTGATAGTATTTTCTTTATTTCTTTACAAAATAATAACATCACTATGCATGTTCAAAGATGTATTAAAAGATGTGTTATAAATGAAGATTCCTTTATATTGTGGCACAGGAGATTGGGACACATCTCTATAGAGAGGATTAAAAGATTAGTGAATGGTGGAGTACTTAGTACTTTAGAATTTATTGATTTAGAGACTTGTGTGGACTGCATAAAGGAAAAGCAGATCAATAAGTCTAAAAAGAGTTCCAAGAGGAGTAAAAAAATATTAGAAATCATAAATTCAAATATTTGTTGTCCAGATATGGACATGCAAAGTCCGAAATACTTCATCTATTTCATTGATGATTACTCACAATACATGTATATCTACATGCTTCATAACAAAAACGAAGCACTAGAAGCCTTTAAGGTTTTTAAGACTGAAGTGGAGAAGCAATGTGAAAAACAGATTAAGATCGTGTGAACTGATAGAGGTGGAGTGTAGAGGTCTCTAAATTCGTACTTGAAAATTTGCGGAAAAATTTAAAAATTTTCTTTTTCATTAATTAAATTGCCTCGTTCATAAATAAACTGATAACATAAAGTTTGATGTTCAAAAATAGCAGTGGAAGTAAATAATGTTTCAAATCGACAGCTTAAAATAATTCATTGTAATAAAATGAGTTTTCGCCAAAAATAATATATAAACTGATAAATGAGGTCTTCGGGTCCCACTACTGCCGACTCTAGCTGGCTCACTGGTCCCCGCCCTCGATCTCGACATCATCAGTACCTACAACAATCAATTCTAGTGAGTCTAAAGACTCAGCATGCATATATCGTAAATAAAAAGTAAATAGATAATAATAAAATTGCATGCGAAGTGAAAATATCATGTCATGAGGAATTATAGTACTTGCATAACTGAACTGTAAATATCTTATCATAGATAATTATAAATAAGTGCATAACTGAACTGAAAATAATAAGTGAACTGTTTGCTCAATAGAGCTCTGTAATAAAATAGCCTGTCATAATTTTGTTGAGATTATGTTCTACGCAAGTGGCCCCATGAACTGCACTGAATTGAACTGAACTGAACTGACCGGTAACTGACGACCGGGACCGGTAACTGATTACCGGGTGAAATACTAATCGTCTGATCAGATTAATGCCACAGTATACTGGGTGGTACAAAACTGAACTGACCGGTAACTGACGACCGGGTGAAGTAATAATCCCACAAAAGTACAATGGCCACAAGCAATATCACATAAATCTCAAAAATGAATAATTTCTATTTTTATGCACGTAATATAATTAAATAACGTAATTAAATGTCCTGTATTAATTTTACCAAATGGGTTGGATCGTTCCCAGGCTCGCTACGACTTAAATCTAACATGAAAATTATGCAAATGAATTTCTTGACCAAACTTTGTAATTGAATCTAAAACGAGACTATTACGCCCAACGACTTCGTATTTAATCATGACTCCGTGCCAACCCGAACCATCATTTAGTCATGATTAAAATACACCTAAAATGACGAAACAATGATCCAAAAATGATGCAAGTCGAAATTTTGGTGAATGGAGGCCAAAACATGAAACGCTCTTTCGAGAGTCAATTTGGTACATCGCACCGTAAATTCTCGTACGACCTCTAAAATGATCCAAATCACAAACGGCCAAAAACATGACCTTCCCAACTTGATGAGGCACTGTCCAGTCCAATGTCATAGGCTAAAAGCCAACCAAGAACTCGAACGAGCCACTGAACCGATGCAACAAGTTGCTGCCCAGAAATTCCAGCAACCGCACTAGTGCTTACATTGCTTCGTTTGCGCGACTATTGGCCATTGGGGCTTGAACCACCGACCAGAGCCTCTTCCCAACATCCTAAGGTGTGGCTTGAACCATGGCTAAGGGCCCTCGGCCAACTACAATCCAATCCAACACCTAGGACAACACCAAGCTTCAACCGAGAACACAAAAATCTGTACTGTGATGTTTCTGAAATTTCGTTTTGTTGCTGTCATGCATCATACCAGTGGCCATATGGTTGACCATGGCTTGATCTAGACATCATAGGGTATGGTATGAACCGTGGCTAAGGGCTAAAAATCCAACCAAGATCCACAACACACCACGAACTCGACACCCCACCTACTGTAAAATGAAACGGGCCGACGGGAAAGGGGCTGTTCTTGTTCTTTTGATTTAAAACCGATTCCACCATGGACCAATCCTCGAAAAGGCGACTTGGTCATGTCTTAGACATAATAAGGAGATGTTATAACCATGGCTATAGCCCCTAGGGCAGCCAACATCAGAAACATCAACCCTTGACAGCAACCAAGAAAATCGAATGCAAAAAGGGACACGCTTGGGGAGTTGCTGTCATTTCTGAATTTCAGCGTGTATGGGGCTTGAACCGATGGACCAACATGATCCTAATACACCCTAACACATGTTTAGGTGCAGCCTTGGGAGCCTAGGACCGAGCCAAACCCTGCAACAACAGAAACAACAAGAAACGTGAAGTACAAGTGGGAAGAGCCGAAAATTCCTGTGCAGATTTTTCTTTGAAAGTTGCTGTCCAAATTCGGTTTTGCCATGGAAATCATGATCATGTAATGTTTAAAAATGTTAATATGACTTGATTGAAGAGTCAAAGAAAGATACAAACATGCCTTGGGTTTTTGTTTTGAAAGAAAACAAACGATTACGACTGCGCGGTGCGGAAGAGACGGAGTGCTTTGCTTTTTGTTTCAACTTTTCTCTCTTGTTTCTCTCGGTTTTTTTTTCTCTTCCTCACGATTTACACTCTGAAAGTAATGGAGAGAAGAAATAGTCTAGGAGATGGAGGAAAGGTTGCGAGATAAAGGAAATAAAATATTCTTTCTATCTTCTAGTTTGTGAGATAAGGAATGATGGTGATTATAAAAGATTTTGAGGGCAATTCTAGAATGCCCTCGGTCGATCTTCTAGTCTAGGAGCAAGGGAGAAATTGCTTAAATAATTTATTGTTTGGAGATTTAAAGGTGGGGAGAATCTCTACTTAAAACAGATTAAGGGGATAATAGAGAATGAGTTGTCAACTCATTTAAATCTTTTAAAAGAAGGGAGAGGGGTGATCGATTTTTATTTATTAAAATAGGGTAGGGAATTGTTTAATTACTAATTATTGGAGAATTAAAAAGTGAGGGATTTATCTCCTAAAAATGGATAAGGAAGAAAATCAATTAAATTGTGAGTTGACCAATTTTAAATCCTACAAAGATGAGAGGGCCGAATTTTGATTATTAAAAGAGGCAAAAATATTGCTTAATTATCAATTATTGAAGATTTAGTGTGGTGGAATTATCTCCAAGAAAAATAATAAAAAAAATGGATAATGAATTGAATCAAGG
This sequence comes from Primulina huaijiensis, assembly GCF_012295235.1. Taxonomy (NCBI): domain Eukaryota; kingdom Viridiplantae; phylum Streptophyta; class Magnoliopsida; order Lamiales; family Gesneriaceae; genus Primulina; species Primulina huaijiensis. The sequence goes on along the minus strand of NC_133316.1, from coordinate 6,795,751 downwards.
ATAAGAGTTATAAATCAAAAAGACTAAATCTTTTAAAAAAATGAGAAGGGGTGGCCCCGAAAATCTTAAGAAAATAAAGGGAAAATATTTCTTAAATATTAAATTTTAAATCTCTAGTGTTTTATCTACCCATTAAATATTTTAGGGAATTAAAAAATTAATTATTGAACTTTATTTACTACTTAACTCAACTTATTTAGATAATTCTTTAAACATTCTTTTACATTAAATTAACTTATTATTTAACTTAAATAAATTCTAGGGATATTTCTTAACATTAACATCTATTTCTTTACTCCAACTCCAGTCCGACCTCACTTAATTTACTGAAAGCTAATAATTAAACTACTGCATGAAATAAATAAATTTAAAGAAGAGAATTTAAATACTCATGCAATAAAATCATTTTAATTTAAATATTAAGAATTATGCATGACTTATACGTAGTCTAATTTACGGGTTCTACAATCCTTCCCCCCTTAAAAGAAATTTCGTCCTCGAAATTAAAACTCACCGAATAGTTTTGGATACCGACTCCTCCTCTCTGGCTCAGACTCCCACGTAGCTTCCTCCTCTGAATGGTTAAGCCACTTGACTTTAACTCGCTTAACCAGCTTGTTCCGAAGTTTCTTCTCCTGTCTGTCTAAGATATGCACTGGTCTCTCCTCATAAGACAGGTTCGGAGTGAGCTGTAACGGTTCAAAATTCAGCACATGCGAAGGATTTGCCATATACTTCCTCAGCATGGAGACGTGGAACACATTGTGTACTCCGGCTAGATTCGGCGGAAGAGCAACACGATAAGCTAGCGTCCCAACTCTATCAAGAATCTCAAATGGTCCAATGAATATCGGACTGAGCTTCCCTTTCTTCCCAAATCGCATGACACCCTTCATAGGTGCCACTTTCACAAAGACATGGTCGCCCACGGCGAACTCTAAATCTCTCCTCCGCTGGTCCGCATAACTCTTCTGTCGACTCTGAGCAGTCCTCATCCTGTCACGGATCTGGGCTACGACATCAACAGTCTGCTGAATAATCTCTGGGCCTAACTCTGCTCTTTCCCCTACCTCATCCCAATGAACAGGTGATCTACACTTGCGACCATATAATGCTTCATACGGAGCCATTCTTATAGTCGACTGAAAGCTGTTGTTATAGGTGAACTCCACTAATGGCAAGGTCGAATCCCAACTCCAGGAGAAATCGATAACACAAGCACGGAGAAGATCCTCCAAAAGCTGAATGACTCGCTCTGATTGCCCGTCTGTCTGAGGGTGGAAAGCTGTGCTAAACAACAACTTCATACACATCGTCGAATGCAAACTCTGCCAAAATGAGGAAGTGAATCTAGGGTCTCTGTCAGACACGATAGAAACTGGAATACCATGAAGTCGGACTATCTCCCGGATATACAACTCTGCATACTGAACCATGGTGACAGTCGTCTTAATAGGCAAGAAGTGCGCTGATTTGGTAAGACGATCAACAATCACCCAGATAGCATTTGATCCTCTAATTTACTTCGGTAAACCGGTCACGAAGTCCATGGTAACATTCTCCCACTTCCACTCGGGAATAGGAAGAGGCTTGAGCAAACCTGCTGGCCTCTGATGCGCTGCCTTCACTAACTGACAAGTCAGACACTCGGATACAAACCGTCTGATGTCCTTCTTCATTCCTGACCACCAATATAATAACTGTAGATCTTTGTATATCTTCGTACTCCCAGGGTGAATAGAGTACGATGACATATGGGCCTCTGATAGAATATCTGCTCAGATGGAATCACTGCTAGGAACCCATATCCTGTCTCGGTATCTCACAAATACCGTCACTAACTGAATACAAGCCACTGATCTTGGCCTCATCTCTCTGCTTCCACTTTGCCAACTGCTCATCTGCTGGCTGACCACTGCGAATACGGTCGATGAGAGAAGATTGGATCGTCAAGGTGGATAAACGGGGAACTCTACCTTGAGGATATGCCTCTAGATCAAACCTCTGCATCTCAGACTGGAGAGGTCTCTGAATCGTCAAATGGGCCATCACTGCAACTTTCTTGCTCAGTGCATCCGCAACTACATTAGCTTTACCCGGTTGGTAGCTAATGTCACAATCATAGTCTTTCACAAGCTCCAACCAACGCCTTTGACGCATATTCAGCTCTTTCTGCGTAAAGAAGTACTTGAGGCTCTTATGGTCGGTAAAGATCTGGCACTTCTCTCCGTACAAATAATACCTCCAGATCTTCAAAGCAAATACAACGGCTGCCAACTCTAGGTCATGGGTAGGGTAATTCTTCTCATGAGTCTTCAACTGACGAGAAGCATATGCTATCACCTTCCCATGCTGCATCAATACTACGCCAAGACCGAGCTTCGAAGCAACGGTATATAGAACAAACTCACCGGGCCCTGATGGCATAGCCAAAACTGGTGCTGAGATAAGAGCTTGCTTCAAAGTATAGAAGCTCCTCTGGCACTCATCGTTCCACACAAATTTCACATTCTTCTTGGTCAATGCTGTGAGTGGAACTGCGATGGAAGAAAATCCCTGAATGAACTTTCGGTAATATTCTGCTAAGCCCAGAAAACTGCGGATCTCAGACGCATTCTGCGGCACAACCCAGTCTCTGACTGCTGCAACTTTCGCTGGGTCTACCTCAATACCACTGCTAGAAACAATGTGGCCTAAGAACGCCACCTTCTCCAACCAGAATTCACACTTACTGAAATTTGCGAACAATTTGTGCTTCTGTAAGGTCTGCAGCACGGTGGTCAGATGTCTGCTGTGATCTTCTTGATTCTTCGAGTAGACGAGAATGTCGTCTATGAACACTATCACAAACTGATCAAGATACGGCTGAAATACCCGATTCATGAGATCCATGAAGATCGCTGGCGCATTCGTCAAACCGAACGGCATCACAAGGAACTCGTAGTGGCCATAACGAGTCCTAAACGCAGTCTTGAAAGCATCAGCGTCTTTCACCCTCAACTGGTGATAACCGGAACGCAGATCAATCTTGGAGAATACCGAAGCTCCATGCAACTGGTCAAGTAGATCTTCAATCCTCGGAAGTGGGTATTTATTCTTCACTGTAACCCTGTTATACTCTTGATAATCGATGCAAAGTCTCATGGATCCATCCTTCTTCTTCACAAACAAGATTGGCGCGCCCCACGGTGAGAAACTCGGTCGAATGAACTCCTTGTCGAGAAGTTCCTGAATCTGCTTCTTTAGCTCTGCCATCTCTGTCGGCGCTAGTCGGTACGGTGCCTTTGACATTGGTTCCATACCTGGCATAAGTTCAATAGAAAACTCCACCTCTCTCTCGGGTGGCATACCAGAGACGTCCTCAGGAGAAACGTCTAAGAAATCTCTAACAATCGGAACATCTGCGGCTAACTGACTGGGTGTCTCGGGGACAGATATAAAAGTTGCTAAAAACGCTCGACACCCTCTATGCATGAGCTTCCTAGCCTCGACATAAGGAATAATGCGCGGTAAGGGAAAGTACCTGTCCGTCTCAAATAAGAACTGTGTCATCCCAGGCGGTCGGACTAGAACAGATCTCCACTGGAAGTCTATCAACACTCCGTTCCGCAATAGCCAATCCATGCCTAATATGATATCGAACTCTGGCATCGGCAAGACAATCAGATCCGCATAAAAGAGGTTGCCATGAAGCTCCAGATCTATGTCTCGGATCACATTGGTTGCTGTCATCTCCTCTCCTTAACGCAGTACCACTGAGTAGGCTACATCTAGCCCAACGGTCTTAACTTTGCGAAAATTCGCAAAGACCTTAGAAATAAATGATTGAGTAGCCCCTGAATCTATCAGGGCTTTTGTAGCTGAGCCAGCTATGAAAATTCTCCCTGAAAGGTTAGAACACTAGGCTGAACCCAATAATCACAAAACTAACTTATAGACATGCAAAGGCCAAAGTTCTTCTAACTTAAATTCCCCAAAATAATACTGAGTAGAGCATGCAATCCTATAGCAATACTAGGTTCAAAACCTCACGCAAAACATTAAATCGCAAATATAAATTTAAAGCTTAAAGGTACCTGTCATAAGCATGGTATCGGGGTTCGTCTCCGCTGCATGGAAAGCAAATACCTTGCCTTGGGTAGGCAGATTCCTCTGAGGGCACTGCGGTAGCACGTGGTCTGGGCTATCGCACTTGTAACACTTCCCAGAGCCATACATACATACTCTCGGATGGCGGCGTGAGCATTTAGGACAGATCGGATGCTCAATAGGCTTAGGGCCTGCACGTCCCCGCTGCGGCTGCTGCTGCTGGTGGCCACTGTTTCTAGGCGGGCCATGGAAAGGCCTCTTATTCTGCTGCTGAGGAGGAGGGCGGTGTGGTACCTAGACTGGGCGCTTGCCCTGGCAGTCTCTCTCGATATCACGCTGATCCTGCTCTGCAGCTAGAGCTCTGGAGACAGCGACTTCATAAGTAATAGGGTCATACACCCTAACATCACGGCACAAGATCGGCCGTAGACCCACCAAGAGATGCATCAACTTGGCCTTGGCATCATTCGCGATCAGGTGTACAAAATGACAACCCCTCTCAAACTTACGGATGAACTCCGTAACAGTCAGATCTCTCTGTTTCAGGCTCATGAACTCAGTGGTCAACCTGGTTCGCACTTCCTCAGTAAAATATTTGGAGTAGAATACCTCCGTGAAGCGCGCCCAACTCAGCGTAGCCAAGTTCAGGGCTACTGATGCTCCTTCCCACCATAAGCGGGCATCTCCTCCGAATAAGTAGCTGGCACATCGGACTCTGTTTGCATCTCCAAGCTCCATGAACTCGAAGATAACCTCGAGGGACTTGATCCAGCCCTCGGCAATCATGGGGTCCGTTGTCTCTGTAAACTCCTTAGGACGCATCTTCATGAATCTCTCGTAGACAGCCTCAGGCCCTGTCGGCCTGGTCGCCACAGCATTGTTCCCCGCTAACTGTGCGAAGAACTGAGTCATCCCAGCTAGCATTTGGGCATTCATATTTGGTGGAGGGGGTGGAGGTCCGTTCCCCTCCTGTCTCTGCTCCTCCCTGTCCTCATGACGAGGCTCATCATCACCTATCGGGCGTCCAACTTGGCGTCTAGGAGGCATACTGTTCTCTATATAACCCATACGTAACCAACATGCATAATTCCATAATTTATTTAAATGCAAATAAATACTGAACGATTAAAATCTGAACGTAAAAATACTTCATGAGAACATGCAGTTAAAATAATTCCGGCTTTAAATAAAATGCATTAATGTAAAACTTACAGACCGAAGACGTGACTTCGTGAGCTTCTCGAGTTCAGTAGTAGTGCAACCCTTTACAGAATCATTGCTCTGATACCACCTGTAGAGTTCTCTAAATTCGTACTTGAAAATTTGAGGAAAAATTTAAAAATTTTCTTTTTCATTAATTAAATTGCCTCGTTCATAAATAAACTGATAACATAAAGTTTGATGTTCAAAAATAGCAGCGGAAGTAAATAATGTTTCAAATCGACAGCTTAAAATAATTCATTGTAATAAAATGAGTTTTCGCCAAAAATAATATATAAACTGATAAATGAGGTCCTCGGGTCCCACTACTGCCGACTCGAGCTGGCTCACTGGTTCCCGCCCTCGATCCCGACATCATCAGTACCTACAACAATCAATTCTAGTGAGTCTAAAGACTCAGCATGCATATATCGTAAATAACAAGTAAATAGATAATAATAAAATTGCATGGGAAGTGAAAATATCATGTCATGAGGAATTATAGTACTTGCATAACTGAACTGTAAATATCTTATCATGAATAATTATAAATACGTGCATAACTGAACTGAAAATCATAAGTGAACTGTTTGCTCAATAGAGCTCTGTAATAAAATAGCCTGTCATAATTTTGTTGAGATTATGTTCTACGCAAGTGGCCCCATGAACTGCACTGAACTGAACTGAACTGAACTGACCGGTAACTGACGACCGGGTGAAATACTAATCGTCTGATCAGACTAATGCCACAGTATACTGGGTGGTACAAAACTGAACTGACTGGTAACTGGCGACCGGGTGAAGTAATAATCCCACAATAGTACAATGGCCACAAGCAATATCACATAAATCTCAAAATGAATAATTTCTATTTTTATGCACGTAATATAATTAAATAACGTAATTAAATGTCCTGTATTAATTTTACCAAATGGGTTAGATCGTTACCAGGCTCGCTGCAACTTAAATCTAACATGAAAATTATGCAAATGGTTTTCTTGACCAAACTTTGTAATTGAATCCAAAACTAGACAATTACGCCCAACGACTTCATATTTAATCATGACTCCGTGCCAACCCGAACCAACACCGAACCATCATTTAGTCATGATTAAAATACACCTAAAATGACGAAATAATGCTCCAAAAATGATGCAAGTCGAAATTTTGGTGAATGGAGGCCAAAACATGAAACGCTCTTTCGAGAGTCAATTTGGCACATCGCACCGTAAATTCTTGTACGACCTCTAAAATAATCCAAAACACAAACGGCCAAAAACATGACCTTTCCAACTTGATGAGGCACTGTCCAGTCCAAGGACATAGGCTAAAAGCCAACCAAGAACTCGAACGAGCCACTGAACCGAAGCAACAAGTTGCTGCCCAGAAATTCCAGCAACCGCACTAGTGCTTACATTGCTTCGTTTGCGAGACTATTGGCCATTGGGGCTTGAACCACCGACCAGAGCCTCTTCCCAACATCCTCAGGTGTGGCTTGAACCATGGCTAAGGGCCCCAGGGCAACTACAATCCAATCCAACACCTAGGACAACACCAAGCTTCAACCGAGAACACAAAAATCCGTACGGTGATGTTTCTGAAATTTCGTTTTGTTGCTGTCATGCATCATACCAGTGGCCATATGGTTGACGATGGCTTGATCTAGACATCATGGGGTATGGTATGAACCGTGGCTAAGGGCTAAAAAGCCAACCAAGATCCACAACACACCACGAACTCGACACCCCACCTACTGTAAAATGAAAGGGGCCGACGGGAAAGGGGCTGTTCTTGTTCTTTTGATTTAAAACCGATTCCACCATGGAAAAAGCCTCAAAAGGGCGACTTGGTCATGTCTTAGACATAATAAGGAGATGTTATAACCATGGCTATAGCCCCTAGGGCAGCCAAGATCAGAAACATCAACCCTTGACAGCAACCAAGAAAATCGAATGCAAAAGGGGACACGCTTGGGGAGTTGCTGTCATTTCTGAATTTCAGCGTGTATGGGGCTTGAACCGATGGACCAACATGATCCTAATACACCCTAACACATGTCTAGGTGCAGCCTTGGGAGCCTAGGACCGAGCCAAACCCTGCAACAACAGAAACAACAAGAAACGTGAAGTACAAGTGGGAAGAGCCGAAAATTCCTATGCAGATTTTTCTTTGAAAGTTGCTGTCCAAATTCGGTTTTGCCATGGAAATCATGATCATGTAATGTTTAAAAATGTTAATATGACTTGATTGAAGAGTCAAAGAAAGATATAAACATGCCTTGGATTTTTGTTTTGAAAGAAAACAAACGATTACGACGGCGCGGCGCGGAAGAGACAAAGTGCTTTGTTTCTTGTTTCAACTTTTCTCTCTTGTTTCTCTCGTTTTTTTTTTCTCTTCCTCACGATTTACACTCTGAAGGATGCTCTGAATTTCGAAATAACGGAGAGAAGAAATGAGTCTAGGAGATGGAGGAAAGGTTGCAAGATAAAGGAAGTAAAATATTCTTTCTATCTTCTAGTTTGTGAGATAAGGAATGATGGTGATAATAAAAGATTTTGAGGGCAATTCTAGAATGCTCTCGGTCGATCTTCTAGTCTAGGAGCAAGGGAGAAATTGCTTAAATAATTTATTGGTTGGAGATTTAAAGGTGGGGAGAATCTCTACTTAAAACAGATTAAAGAGATAATAGAGAATGAGTTGTCAACTCATTTAAATCTTTTAAAAGAAGGGAGAGGGGTGATCGATTTTTATTTATTAAAATAGGGTAGGGAATTGTTTAATTACTAATTATTGGAGAATTAAAAAGTGCGGGATTTATCTCCTAAAAATGGATAAGGAAGAAAATCAATTAAATTGTGAGTTGACAAGTTTTAAATCCTACAAAGATGAGAGAGCAGAATTTTGATGATTAAAAGAGGCAAAAATATTGCTTAATTATCAATTATTGAAGATTTAGTGTGGTGGAATTATCTCCCAAGAAAAATAATTAAAAAAAATGGATAAGGAATTGAATCAAGGATAAGAGTTGTAAATCAAAAAGAATAAATCTTTTAAGAAAATGAGAAGGGGTGGCCGAAAATCTTAAGAAAATAAAGGAAAAATATTTTTTAAATATTAAATTTTAAATCTCTAGTGTTTTTTCTACCCATTAAATATTTTAGGAAATTAAGAAATTAATTATTGAACTTTATTTACTACTTAACTCAACTTACTTAGATAATTCCTTAAACCTTTTTTTACATTAAATTAACTTATTATTTAACTTAAATAAATTCTAAGGATATTTCTTAACATTAACATCTATCTCTTTACTCCAACTCCAGTCCGGCCTCACTTAATTTACTGAAAGCTAATAATTAAACTACTGCATGAAATAAATAAATTTAAAGAAGAGAATTTAAATACTCATGCAAAAAAATATTTTAATTTTACGGGTTCTACATGGAGAATATTACGGTAGATACGCTGAGAATGAACATACACCTGGTCCGTTTGAGAAGTTTCTCCAGGAACATGGGAGTGTTGCCAATATACTATGCCTTGTTCTCCAGACCAAAATGGCATAGCTGAGAAGAGAAACCGAACATTATTGGACCGAAGCTCTTAAGACAGCTGTGTATATATTAAATCGAGTTCCAACTAAGGCTGATCCAAAGACGCCATTTGATTTATTTAAAGGTTGGAAACCGATTTTGCAACATATACGCGTTTGGGGTTGTCTTCAGAAATAAGAGTTTACAACCCATATGAAAAGAAACTGGATCCAAGAACTATGAGTGGATATTTCATTGGGTATGCAGAAAAATCCAAAGGGTATAGATTCTATTGTTCGTCTCACAATACTAGAATTGTGGAATCAAGAAATGAAAAATTTCTTGAGAATGACTTGATTAGTGGGAGTGATCATTCAAATGACATAGTTTTTGGGAAAGATCACATTAATTCAAAACCCTCTTATTCAAATGATAGATTGGTCGTTATTTACACCCCTCAAGACCAAACGGGTGTTTGGCAACAGGTTAATCGAGTTCCACAAATTGCTGATGAAAATCCAGTAGATCAAGTTGTTAATTTAAAATAATAAGAAATTATTGATCAACCAAACAACCTAAGGAGGTCTACTAGAAAAGAAGATCAACTATATCTAGTGATTATGTTGTGTTTTTACAAGAATTGGATTTTAACAAAAATGATCCTGAAGCGTTTTTATAAGCCATGAGTTGTAATGAGTCAAAATTATGGTTCAATGTTATGAAAGAAGAGATTAATTCTATGACATTTAATGGAGTCTGGCATCTTGTTCAGTTGCCTGATGGTGTAAAAGTCATTGGATGTAAATGGGTCTTCAAAACAAAGAAAGACTCATTAGGTAATATTGAAAGATATAAAGCAAGACTCGTAGCTAAAGAATTCACTCAGCATGAATGAATCGACTACAATGAGAATTTTTCTCCTGTATCTAAGAAAAATTATTTCCGTACCATTCTAGCATTAGTTGCACATTTTGACTTAGATTTATAACAAATGAATGTGAAAATGGCTTTTCTCAATGGAGAATTAGAGGAAGAGGTTTATATTAAACTACATGAAAGATTCTTCTCTAGTAATGGTGAGCACTTGGTATGTAAGCTTAAAAAATCTATATATGGATTGAAACAAGCTTCACGTCAATGGTATTAGAAATTTCATGATGTTATCTATTCATTCGGATTCGTAGAGAACATAATGGATCAATGTATATACCATAAGGTCAATGGGAGTAAGACTCGTTTCCTTATTCTATATGTGGATGATATATTACTTGCAACCAATGACAAAGGTTTGTTATATGAGGTGAAACAATTTCTTTCTAAAAATTTTGATCGCTTAGTTGGGTTCAGCTCTATCGGTCGAAGTAGGTTGATTGGTTCCAGGGCAACGAGCCTATTTGCTCTCTCAAGTCTAATATGGTTTGTCTCGGACCACCCCCTATTTCCGCCTCTTTAGTTGGAACGACTGCCTACCCTTGGTCGGCTAAATCTATGCACTGATTCCCTCTTCTCGTATCGGGTCGAGAATGAAGTCAGGTACAGTTTCCTTTCGATTTATCCCTTGTAGCCGTTAGCCGAATTCACGCAAGTGTGTCCACACCCCAAAAACTGACTTGACAAGGAATCCATTCTCGGCCCGAGCTGTATGAGGCAGAAACTCGTTCCATGCTCTTCCACGCTTTTCTTTACTTTGAAACACGTATGAAGGATATGGATGATGCATCTTATGTCATTGGCATTAAGATACATAGAGACCGAATTAGAGGTATTCTAGGTCTGTCTCAAGAAACCTATATCAACAAAGTTTTAGAGAGATATCTGATGAAATATTGTTCACAAAGTATAGCTCTCATTGTGAAAGGAGATAAGTTCAATTTAAGCCCATGCCCACAAAATGTTCTAGAGCGGGAACAAATGAAAAACATTCCTTTATTCTTTTGCAGTCGGAAGCTTGATGTATGCTCAGGTTTGCACTAGACCTGACATTGAATTTATTGTTGGGATGTTGGGAAGATATCAGAGTAGTCCAGGTTTAGACCATTAGAAATCTGCAAAGAAAGTGATGAGGTACCTTCAAGGGACCAAAGATTATATGCTTATATTCAGACGAACTGAGAATTTGGAAGTAATTGGCTACTCTGATTCAGACTACGATGGCTGCATTGATTCACGAAAATCCACTTCATAAAGAATGAGGCTTGGTTCCTTTATGTAATTTTGTTGTAAAAACAAATTAATAAAATTATGATGTGATATTTTCTCATATTTATTGTGCACACATTCATTGATTCAAGAAGTATTAATAAAGTCGGACCTCGAATAAACATAGGGTTTATTCATTCAGTTATACAGATTTGAGATACATAATGCATTGTGATACATGGAAGATAATACTCGTTTTAAGATGATCTATCGGCATGATTCATGTATTTTGTTTTCTCCTATGGAAAATTAGATATGAGCCAAGTGGGAAAATGTAAGAAAAAGTGGCACATATCATGTAAGGTTCAAAATGCGATAATGTAATCCAACTGCATGCAAATATAGAAAAAATAGAAAATACATAATTAAATTATTTTAATTGCATTAATTATATGTGGTAGACATGTTTACACGATTAAAATATGAAATTTTATTAGAATGCATAAAACTGTGTTTTTAAGGGTTATTCGAGACGCGATCGAGGAACGGAGATCGGGAACCATAAAGGGAAAATATTTTTATTAAATGATTATTTTTAATTATTTAATATATGGTATATTTTAAATGAGAATTTTGAAAATGATGCTTTTTGAGGTGCTTTTACACGCCGAGTCGTATTTTAAACTGGTAATCGATTTTTGACAAAAATAAGGACTTTTTGGGAACTCGGTTAATATTTTCGAAAAATATCCTAAAAAAAATATTTATCTACATTATAATGGGTCTATTATACCAAGGTTATTGGGCCTAAATTCCTACCCAAGTATTTTATTTAAAACTTTGATCTCCCAAACCATAAACATGACACAAAACACACGCCTCCTTCAAGCTCTAGAGTCGTAGGATTTGCTCTCAAACAACACACCACACACCACACGCCCAAAGAGGCTTTTCACGTGAATTTTGAAGGGAAACTTCAGCAAGGTCTCCTCCCCCGTCTCTCTGACAATGTCCCTCGCGTCAAAGATTATTTTTCGTGCGTGAAATATGCAAAGACACATATTAATCTTTCTTCACTCATCTTTCATATCATATTATGTGTCATTAACATGATTGCATGAAAAAGATGATACACTTTCCTTTATTTTCATTTTTATGGCAATACATGATCAAAACTTGAGTTTTCATACTTTTTAAACTATTTTATTGATGCACGAAGGGGCTGCCATGGTAGGCCCATTAAAAAGGACATATTTTGGTAGGTTTAAGAGCCCCTAGGTGTCAGCTAAAGGCTGGAACGAGTGAGGATAAGGGCTGCACGTTTCTTTGAGTTTTAAGAAACTAGGGTTTCGGTTTTAGGGCACTTGAAGGGGCAGGCTGTGGGCTGCTATTGGTCACATCCAGGGGTACTAAGGGGGTAGAGTCATGGTCTAAATGCGATGAGGGAAGGCTGGTGCCATGAGGAAGGCCGTAGGTTGAAGGTTGGCTGTGCGAAGCTTGTAGGCGCACGAGTTGATCGGCTGTGCATGCTTGGGTTGCTACGTCTGGTCCAACAGCTTTTTAAGGGCTCAGTTATGGTCCTAGAAAGGTTGCATAGGGGCTGGTCTTGTTGGTTAAGGGCTAGGGCCGAAGGGGTACAAGGTTATTAAGCTAGGGTTTTCGAACTAGGTCAATGGAATTTCAGTAGGAATCCTAGGCTTTTCTGAGGTTTCTAAACGACTTGATTTGGGTTGAAAAAGGGTTAGTTAAGTGTTAACAAGCTATGGTTCAACTTTGGTAAAGTTTTGTTAAGTTTCAAGTTGCTTTGGGTTAAAACTGGGACGTAGGTTCAAGTTTTAAAACGAATTGGGAAATTAGTCGAGGAGCTTAATTTTATGTCTAAGAAATATTTATGGTTGTATTTTAAGATGTTATGTTAAGTTTTGATGGATTTGGGTCATCGTTTTAAGGTTTAAGGGTAAATTTGGAAAGTTAAGATTTCTGGGGCAAAATGGTCATTTTACACCCGAAAAATGTTAGATGTCCTGGCAGTGCCCTGAATGCTGCAATGAATGTTAAAATATTTATTTTGAAAGTTTATAGGATTTTATGATGAAAAACGATAATGCTAAAAGACATGTTCCATGCTTGGTTTTAAAGAAAAATGATATATATACATGAATTTTTTTAACTGATGAATATAATGAAAGTTTGAAGGAGGTGACTTGATTGTGACTAATACGAAAGGATATGATGATATGTAAGACATAGGCTCAGTTGACGGGTGAGAGTGTCGTTGATGTCCCCGCCACCTAGTACAATGTTATACGTAGATGGATCCATCGACCAAAAACTGAAACGAAAGTCACAATTAATTATCTGAATTCAATAAAAGAGAAGCATATACGCATAAAATGAAAGGAAAAATGATATGATGAAAGGAAAAATGTTTAAAGTTTATGCATGTTCATGAAAAACAATTTTATTAAAAATATCTTTCACTGTTGCTTGCGAATGTATATATACTACTTTTTATCATGGTTAAGGTTTGTTGAGTCAATAGACTCACTAAGTGTGAATGATGCAGATGAGCATGATTTTGAGGATGTTGGAGGACTTGATGGTTGAACTAGCTGGATTGATGGTGCAAATGACCCGAGTACCTTTGCTAGTTTTCCGGATTAGCACGATATATATATATATATATATATTTATATTTTAAAGTAAAACGAGTAGTAGACGTTTCAGTTGATATCAGAGCAACATTCTTGCAAAGGGTTGTGCCACCGCTAGTTCCGGAAAGCTCAATCGTCAAGCCTCAAGTCTATAAGTTTAAATTCTTACAATGATTTTTATGATGGTACATGCATGTTTACATGGTTTATATGCTTAAATTATATGTTTAAATGCTCTTTGAAGTTAATTGATATTTATGCCTAAATAGCTCGAGAAAGGATTTTTATATGCTACATGGCTAGAAGTTTAGATTTAAATGCATGTTGGTTACGTTAGAATTTGAAAAACGTTCAGATATAATGCCTCCTATACGCTCACCTAGTACCAATAGACATGCTGCTACTCATAAGGTCTTTTGGATAAATCGAAAACTATAGGGACCAAAATGCAAAAACTGAGAGCTCAAGGGTTTAAATGCACAAGGTCGAGAAATTTAGGGCTAATCTGTAATTTTAAGAAGTCCAGGGATTGAAATTGAGATAACCGAAAGTTCCAAGTGAAATTATGGAATTTTCAAAAATTCAAGAACTATATTGCAAAGTTAAGAGAATTTCAAGGGTTATTTTGCGAATTCTACAAAATTAAGGGTTGTTTTCGTAATTTCTTGAATTTTAGGGTTCAAAACAATGAATTTAGAGAAGTAAGGGCCTAAATTGATTACTTTCGAAATGTATCGGGCAAAAGATGAAATTTTCGAAATCTAAAGGGCCAAATTGGAGAATTTCGAAATCATAAGGGGCTGAAATGCAATTTTTGAAACGTATTTTGAGTAAATTGGGTAATTTCGAGACTTTCTAAGGGTTAAGCAAAGTAATTTTCAAGAATTTTGGATGATTAATGATAGAAATTCCTTAATTTTTTGACTCGATTGAATTTAATAGTATATTTATCGCATGAAGGATATTTATTTTAGGTGTAGCTACCTATGCATTGTTGGATTCAGGGGTTACACACTCATTTATATCCGAGATGTTCGTCAAGCGACTAAAGATTATACCCAAGGATTTGGAATTGGGCTTTAAATTTTCTATTCATTTGGTGATCAAATGGTTACCACAAATATTGTGAAGAATTTGGAGCCTCGTTAGCAAAAAGATGTGGTTTGGGCAGATCTCATCATACTCCCGATGCTTGAATTCGACATAATTCTTAGCACAGATTGGCTATCTTCGAATGGAGCTTCGATTTATTTTCGGCAGAGGTCAGTATCTTCGATAAATTTTCGGCAGAGGTCAGTATCTATCGACCGTTCAGCGGGAAATTTTTTGTCTTTGCGGCAACAAAGAACAAGCAAATGCCGCAAATTATCTCCTACATCTGTGCCAGAAAACTTATGAGACAAGGCTGCTAAGCTTTTCTAACATGTATTACTTCAGCACCTGTTCATGTCAGCCAGAAGCTAGAGGACGTTGAGGTTGTCAGAGACTTTCCTAGCATCTTTCCTGAGGAAGTTTCTGGCATTCCACCGGACCGAAAGGTGAAATTTTCTATTGAGTTGATGCTGGGTATAGTGCCAATGTAACGTACCGTATTTTGAACTACATAAATTTGCGGAAAAATAAAAATTTTCTTAAATAAGAAAATCATCTTTCAAAATGCATCACAAATAAAAATGTTTGACAAAATATTTGGAATGTAAACGAGCCTGCAAAATTACTTGTTTTAAACAACATAAAATGTTTTTCCAAAACATCATAGTAAATGAGTTTAAAATACATAAAGAAATTCTTTAAACATAGGCGGTCCTCGGGTTTAGCCTCTGTGTAGTCCGAGCCGGCTCACTGGTCCCCACCTCTGGTCTCCTCAACCTCGTCCTCACCTGCACCGATCAAGTTTAGTGAGTCTAAAGACTCAACATGTATAAACTGGGCATAACGAGTAATGCATAATAAAACCACATGCTTTTTTAAAGTAGAACGTACATACTTGAAAATTGAACTTACTAACATAAACAAAGACGTGACATCATCATAAAACTTTTCGTAAACAAACTTGCATTATACATACTTGAACATACATAACTTCATCATTTTGTGTAGAGATATGTTTCAAAGCAAGTGACATGTAACATAATGCGTCTGATCATACTAAACCACAGTACTGGGCTGGCAGGGATCTCCACTACCAAATACATAAGATCTCCGGTCATACTTTACCGCGTGGATTGGTCCCTGGTCATACTTTACTGCTTTCCAATCCTGATCAAAACCCGATCATACTTTATCAGGGTGGAGAGGTCCTCGGTCACGTTCACCAACTTCCAAACCCGTTCATAATTGGTCACAAGACATTTAGCATACCTCAAAAATATACAAATATTTTCTTTGCACGTCGAACATACTTAAAAACGTCGAGGGATTCATTGGAACGCTTTGGACATGTTGTCCTAACCAAAGCAGCAAAGATTCAGAAGATCTCAACGAAGCCTGCAACTAAAACTTGTAAAAACATGAAGAACAAGCACAAATTTTCACGGCTTGAGCAGGTTTATGATAAAAATCATATCTCTCTCATTTCTTATCAGAAAATTATAAATTTACTCTCAAATCGAAGATAACACAGATTAATACAAATCATATGTTGAAAACATTTCCAGAAAACAAACCTATAAGTCTCAGAATTTAAAATAACAGAAGGTGACGGTTTTTGTGACACATATATTTTTACAGCTTGAGCAGTCCCACAAAAATGATCATAACTCACTCGTTTCCTGTCCAAAAATTACGAATTTACTGTCAAATCAAAGATATCAAAAATTTTTATGTTTTATATGTTGAAAGTTTTTCTAGAAAATCGACTGAAAATTCTCAGTATTCGAAAAGACAGCAGACTCAGTTTTTGAGATCCAAAATCATTTTAAACATTTGTGCTAAAACTTTTGCATAACATACACATGTTTTTCATACAATATACATCAAAATAATTACTATGACAAGATCGATGCAAAAACGAAAGAATATACATGCCTTTGATCTTAAAACTCACGGTACGACGAATAACAAAAAGACGCGGTGCAGGAGGCGATTCGGGCGACTTGAGGCACGATTTTTCTACTAAAATAAACGTGTGGTTGCTGAAATTTTGAAGGAGAAAGGTGGAGATGGGGCTGCTGAAGAAAGAGCCTAAGAATCCTCCTAATTCTCTCCAAAAAGAAATGAAAGAGTGCAAGAGATGTGTGTGTGTGCAAAGGCCAAGTGTGTGTGTGTATATGTGCATGTGTGTGTGGGTGTAACGTGTATGTGTGTGTGTGAGTTAGTGGGTTAGTAGGGATGAAGGGCTTTAATTAATAATTAACTTGCTAATTAAGACTACTAACCCACTATTAACTTTACTAAAAATCCCATAATTTAGAATAAAATACTCAAGTCATAAACTTTGAAACTTTAAAATCTCAAAAATCACCTAATAATTAAATTATGCTTTAAAATGCTAAAAAATTTAATAAATCATTTAAAATGACACTTTCTTGACTTGAAATAAAATATCACATTTTACAAATCACCCAAATCGTCGCCGGTCACTTTTCCCCGAACCTACATCGAATAATCGCCAGAAACATGAAACTTCAGAAAACATTTTAACGTGCATCAAATAAACATATAATAATTTAAAATAATGCAAATCATTAATCGTGCATTGTCAAAAAAATCATTTTAAAATTAAATAAATAATTTAGCAATTTAAATAAATGCATGAGTTTTACGTATACTGATTTTGGGCTCTACAGCCAATTTCTAAGACTCCCTATCGTCTAGCACCCGTCGAAATTGTGGGGACCCGGACGCTAATCCATGTCTTAATCATTATTAAGATCAAATAACAATTAAGAAAAGTGGGATTAAAAAAAATTTCTTTTTAAAATGCAATGCGGAAACGTAATGTACATATAAATCTAAAAGTACAAGTCCTGTACTAAATACATTTACTGGGTTCAACGACATATCAGTGCTGAATCCTAATCTACTTCTGAGCCCGGATCTCCACGCTAACTAGTCCCGACTCGTTCTCTTCTTGATCCCGATCCTATCTCACCTGTTGTCATGCACACATACAAACAGGACAACAGCCGAATAACTCCGGTGAGAATTACATTCCCAGTATAAACCATGTATACATGCAATCATACAAACAATATAAAAGAATATAACAAGCATTCATAACATGTATCAAAATCAGAAACATGAATCAAATATTCATCGCATGTATCAGAATCCAAAACATGAATCGATATCAATAATAAATCCTATTCTAAAGATGTATCATAGTCAGAAACATAATTCAATAACAAGCAATGAATCACTCTCCGTGATTCTCAGACGCAGACTCGACTCAGTCCTAATCTAGGGATCTCGATCTGAATAAGAAGATACACCCACCTACACTCCCGATCGGGGTGGTAGTACGTTCTTATTCACGGACTTTGGCCCTTTCCATATCGAATATCAGTAACAGAAGCAACTCCAATTCTATCCACTTCGATATGACCAAACGTCCGATGTCCTGACCTATCCGTCAAAGACTATGGCACTTCCGCCATACACTATCCTGTGACAAAGTGCAATGGGCCAATGAATATTCCTCACTATCCGGCCCTTCTGTCACAAGACCAATCATTTAATACCTGCTATCTATAAATCAATAGAATAAGCTTATCCATTCATTCATTAATTGCAAATATCAGTGCAATAAAATAAAGTATGTGGTTTAGGGAAACTCGAGTCAAACCTCACTCGAGTTGTGCAATCCCAACTCAACAGGAATTACACCTTTCTCTTCTCGGTCTGACGAAGACGAAGTCTCGAATTCAACTCTGTCCATACCCAATCTGTTAATGACAATCGAATAGGTACAATATCAATATACAACTCAATGCAATATCTGTTCTGATCAATACTTAAATCAAAACACAATCTGATCAATATCAACGCTACAATGATACAATCTCAATCAATCGTGAATCTGATCAATATCAATCTACTGATGTTTCGACGGCATAACAATACAATCTCGATAACCCCATCAATATCAACATCACAGATATAATGCCAGAACTCCTAATCAATATCGGTACAACTCATAATCAATAACAATACAACCCTGATATCGAATCTTTATCAAATCAATTACGAAAATCATAACAATTACATAAACAATCTGTTCTTCGATCTGGCCTCAAATATACGATGTCTATTATATCAGAACACCATATATGATTCATATTTGATTCTAACACCATCATAATTTTAAATCATGTTTAAATGTAACAAAACTTACGTCCAGTTGAAGCTCTCATCAATAGAAACTCAGTACTGAAGTCGGATTGAAAATCGGACGGGCGTATCTTTTACAAACTTCAAATTTCTAAACTAAAAGGCGTAAGGATTATTTCCTCACTTTCCTCAACCTTTTCTCGTTTCTTTTTTTTGACTAACCTGAAGGAATTTCATTTATATATATCATGTTGCATGAAATTGAAACGTGGCACACTTTCACCAAACTTAGGTGGCGCTCGAGCGGTTATGAGTCACCGCTCGGGCGCGGACCACTCTGCCCGAAAATCAAGTTGTTCAACAGTGGCGCTCGGGCGGCCATAATACCGCTCGAGCGCGGAACCTTCTGCCCGAGTGTTCAACTTGTTCTACTCTGGCGCTCGGGCGGTCACTTTCAGCCGCTCGGGCACCAGACGTTCTGTCTGAATTCTTCTTTTGTGATGCATTGGCGCTCAGGCGGTCATCTTATATCGCTCGGGCGCCAGATGTTCTGTCCAACATCTTGGCTTGTATTGCACCGACGCCCGACCTCTCCACTTGAGCTCCTACAGTCTCAATATTTCTAATTAATCCACTTCTGATTACAGTAATTAAATCTCGGGCATTACAGAAATGAAAGAACTAAAATACCAAATTCAAGAGTTGTTGGACAAGGGTTTTGTTCCCCCGAGTTGTTCTCCGTGGGACGCACCGGTATTATTTATGAAGAAAAAGGATGGTATTATGCGATTCTACATTGATTATAGAGAGCTGAACAGAGTCACCATCAAGAACAAGTATCCCTTGCCTAGAATCGAGGATTTATTTGATCAATTGCAAGGAGCATTGATTTTCTCGAAGATAGATCTTCGTTTGGTATATCATCAGCTAAAGGTTAAGGAGTCCGATGTTCATAAGACGGTTTTTAGGATTCGAGATGGACACTACGAGTTTATGGTGATGCGATTCGGGTTGAACAATGCCCCAGCGATCTTCATGGATCTCATGAACCGCATATTTCAGCCGTATCTAGATCAGTTTAACATAATCTTCGTAGATAATATACTGATTTACTCGAGGAGCAAAGAAGAACATAGTCATTACTTGAGAACGACACTACAAATATTGCAAGATCAAAAGTTATTCGCTAAGTTCAGCAAGTGCAAGTTTTCACTCGAGAGAGTGGCGTTCTTAGGCCACATTATTTCTAGAGATGGAGTTGAGGTTGATCTCAGCAAGGTCGAGGCAGTTAGAGAGTGGCCAGTACCAAAGAGCGTAACTGAGATCCGTAGCTTCTTGGGTCTAGCTGGCTACTAGCGAAAGTTCATTCAGAGTTTCTCTTCTATTGCGGTACCCTTGACTACCTTGACTAAGAAGAATGTAAAATTTATTTGGGGATCAAACTGTCAAGAGAGTTTCGAGAAGCTGAAACAAGCTTTGACTTCAGCGCCAATTCTATTGATGCCATCAGGGCAAAGAGAGTATGTTCTCTATACGGACGCTTCGAAGCTTGGTTTAGGCTCAGTCCTGATGCAGAATGACCCAGTGATAGCTTATGCGTCAAGACAGTTGAAGGTTCATGAGAAGAATTACCCGACTCATGACCTCGAGTTTGCCGCAGTAGTTTTTGCTCTCAAAATTTGGAGACATTACTTATATGG
>NC_133316.1:6752330-6775160 GCF_012295235.1 Primulina huaijiensis | reverse complement strand
GGACACTAGTATGATGGTTTATAAAAATTTTGACATGATGTCTCTATATTTCGGACGATCCAATAATCCAAGCAATAGTTAAATTCGTATAACATATATTCCACAACTTACTTATATAACATAAACACATATATATCAACATGATCACAAGACAGATGTTTCTTCCTCGGTTTTCTCAATTCATTCTATATACGAATACACACCTTCATTGTTATATATATAGACATAGACAGCGTAAAACTTACTTCAAACCCTAACGTAACATCTAATACATATATGCGGAAGCCATGATGATAGCATGTCCATGTTCTTGTCGAGATAAGACACGTCACAAGCATCCATTGGTGAACTGACATCCTATTCACCTTCATTACCTGATTCTATAATACATGAGCTACGTGAGTTTATAAAACTCAATAAGTTGGCACTTATACATATCAATATGCGTATAAGGAACATACATATCAAATCGTGATCAACAATGAATTCTCAAATCATTTCACATCATAAATTCATGCATAACATGTAAACATATTCCTTTTTGTACTTGAGCCCCATTTGTTGACCTTTACTACTGTGCTTGCTTTATTATATAGCTACTACTGTGATGACCGTCAGAGTGCCCTGTGACAACCCCACGATCCATGAACATATATTGGCCAATAGGTTGGTCGGCTTAAAACCACCCATGATGTCAACGAGCTCGTATATCATATAATAACATGTTTCATTCGTTTCGTACCATTTTCATGTCATGACACAACACTTCTCTTGAACATTCATTATCTTTCATATCTAATACATAACAATGATATATGATGCTATGTTTTCATCAATAAGCTATGGTTCAACTTTGGTAAAGTTTTGTTAAGGGCTCGGTTATGGTCCTAGAAAGGTTGCATAGAGGCTGGTCTTGTTGGTTAAGGGCTAGGGACGAAGGGGTGCAAGGTTATTAAGCTAGGGTTTTCGAACTAGGGCAAAGGAATTTCAGTAGGCGTCCTAGGCTTTTCCGAGGGTTCTAAACAGCTTGATTTGGGTTGAAAAAGGGTTAGTTAGGTGTTAATAAGCTATGGTTCAACTTTGGTAAAGTTTTGTTAAGTTTCAAGTTGCTTTGGGTTAAAACTGGGACGTAGGTTCAAGTTTTAAAACGAATTGGGAAATTAGTCGGGGAGCTTAAGTTTACGTCTAAGAAATATTTATGGGTGTATTTTAAGATGTTATGTTAAGTTTGGATAGATTTGGGTTTTCATTTTAAGGTCTAAGAGTAAATTGGAAAATTTAGGATTTCACGAGAAAAATGGTCATTTTATATCTATAAAATGTGAGACGTCCTGGTAGTAGCCTGAATGCTGTAATGAATGTTAAATTTTTATTTTGGAATTTTATGGGATTTTATGATGAAAACAATAATGCTAAAAGACGTGTTGCATGCTTGGTTTTAAGGAAATTGATATATATGCATGAATTTTTTATAAGTGATGAATGTAAAGAAAGGTTGAAGGAGGTGACTTGATTGTGACTAATATGAAAGGATATGATGATATGTAAGGTCAAAGCTCAGTTGACGGGTGAGAGTGTCGCTGATGTCCCCGTCGCCTGATACCATGGTTATGTAGATAGATACATCGACCAAAAGCTGAAACAAAAGTCATAATTAATGATCTAAATTCAATGAAATGGAAATATATACGTATATGATGAAAGAAAAAAGGATATGATGAAAGGAAAAAGGTTTAAAGTTTATGCATGTTCATGAAAAACTATTTTATCAAAAGTATCTTTCACTATTATTTGCGAATGTATATATACTACTTGTTATCATGGTAAAGGTTTGCCAAGTCAATAGACTCACTAGGTGTGAATGATGCAGGTGAGCATGATTTTGAGGATGTAGGAGAACTTGATGGTTGAACTAGCTGGACTGATGGTGCACATTACCCGAGGACCTTTGCAAGTTTTCCGCATTAGTACGATTTTAAAGATTTTATGAATTTAATACTTTTGAGTGGTTTTGAGAAGATTAAGAGTTTTTGCTATTTTGAAAATGCTAGTTTTATGTTTGGTTTGACTGTTTACGATTTGCGTTTTGCATTGTGTTCTTTTGGATATTTAAATAATAGGTTGGTTGGTTTATTCAAAATTCAAAATCTCATAACAAATCTCATAGTATATTCAAAATTCAAAATCTGTCAATAATAAGTTCAGATCAGTACAAATCTCATAACAAATCTCGAATTTCAAGGAACTTGTTTTATTAGCGGGAGTTCTTTCACTAATTATTATCACTCATCACTACTTTTATAACAAACTTAAGTTTTGTCCCAGTACTGATTTAAGCATCGGATGGACTACGCTAGAAACATCTCCGATGCCATCTAACTTTTGTTCATTTGTGCAAATCCACACCGAAGTTTTGTCCAACCCGCTCTGAATATAAGAAGATTGAGCAGCTCACCACACCAGACATGATCTATAAATTTTTGGTTACATCAATTATAATAAATAGTAATCAAGTGTGATAGTAATAATCACAAGAGTAAATAGTACTCTACACAAGTTGCTCAACCAAATGTTATGTTGGATTGTTTGGATATCAAGAAATAGACATGAATAATTAAAGACATCGATATTTTCAATAGCACTAACATATAATGATATATAAAATATTTAATTAATACAGAAACAAATCAAAGTATATTGTATATTGCAAAGAAACAGAAATAGAACTAACTGATCAATGGTGATCACAAACTATTCAAGAAAATAACTTAGCCGCATTTGGACTTTTCTTTTATGGTTCTTCACTTTTATCGCTGATATTTGTTGACTCCTTTGTAATTGCAGTATTCTTGAAAACAATTGTGGATCCATCAGCCCCATTTTGAATATGTTTCTCACATTCATCCAAGAATTTCTTGAAAGCATTTTGCACGTACTCTACCCCGTTCGATACAGTCATGTTTTCGACTAGCTTGTGTGGGAAAATGTCTTTCACATGGTCTCCACTTAACGCTGCTACCATTTGCACCAACTCCTCCTGGAACTCGCTTAACTTTGAGTCCTCTTTCGCCTTGGCTTCTCGCAATTTTATTGGCTTTGATAAGGTTTCTGCAAGTAAACTTGAAGTCTCAATTAATTACTTTCACTAGAAAATCAATGCATACATAATATATCCCTTCAAGAAAAAAATAAATGTAGGCGAATTTTATGGATACTTGAGTGAAATGTTCGAAATACAACTTGTATGAATGATGAGATTATCTGTAGTAGTCTACGCAGAAAAATAAAGATCCGAAAGGATGAACTTTTTTTGTTAGTCAATATCGATACTGCAAGTGTATGGATTGAGTTACGGTTCACGATTCCTGATCTAAAAAAAGAAAATAATTTTTTGTCTACTAACTTGTCTATTTTGGGTTTGGGTGTCTACAAGTTTTGGTTTTGGTGGTGTAACTTTGATATTCATTAGCTTTTAGTTCCAATTCATCTAAATACTGATTTGACACCGAAAAATGTTAATGTAGTACTGGAAATATATCGGTGACATATCAAAGGTCAAGTCAGCATTCAGACCAAAATAGCTGGAAACTAAAAAATAGTGCACCAAACCAAAATTTGAATAAGTAGTGGATTAAAACCCAAAACCAGATAAGTTAGTAGATCAAAACAGATGATTTCCAAATTCCAATGGCATGCATGGGTTTTTTTTATAACCTTCGAATGTGTGTGGCAAGACTCGAACATAGTATATGCAAGGTGGGTCGGAATTAAGTAATGAAAATTTACCTGGACAATCTGTTCTTGGGGTGTTTCTGGTCAGCACAACATCAAAAGTGCCAGCCCATGAGTCACGCTTCGTTAGAAAAGACTTCAGATTGAAAATCTTCTTCACAGTTGCAGGTATTGAAGAGTGTTCGAATTCTGAAGTGGGATATGGCCCTGAAGGCCCATGCAAAACTGCATAATCGTAATTATTAAAATCGAAATTATTGAAAATTCTCATATGATTGATTATATTGTTGTTTCTTTAGTAAGATCAATTGTCAAAAAATAAGTAGAAAGTAAGTAAAATTTTAAATAAATTGTTATACTTGATTCAGCTCAAGTAGGCCGATAACCTTAATTGTGAAAAAAGCATGTGTTAGTGTTTGTATGATCTTTACGAGATCAGATTCCTTACCAGTTCCTTTCTGAATCCATGGAGAAACAATAATGGCCGGAACCCTAACTCCCAAACGATCAAACGAAAACTTGTAAGGGTCTGGACCCACAATCCCATCTGGGCTAGGGACACCCCCCACTGGAGTCGGGACATGATCAAAGAATCCACCATGCTCATCATACACAATTATGAACAACATCTCATTCCATTGAGGACTACCCCTCAAGGCTTCGTACACTTCTTTCACGAATTTTTGGCCCTCGTATACGTCGTGAGATGGGTGATCGTCGTTTCCTGGAAGAAGTATAAGATCGAAATATCTTTGTTCAATCACAACATAGTTTGGCAACTTCCCCTCTGCACAATGTCTCTTGAAACTCAGATCAAATTGATGGAAATTTTTTATGTACTTTAGCTTCCTAAGATTCCTACAAAAAATTGCAACAATTTAAAGTTGATTAGCGGGAAATTAAGGAATTGTTGTGGATCATGTACATTTGACAAGTATATACGCATGCATTTTTCCTAGTGTTCTAAAATACGGTAGACGGGTGACTACCTACCGTCTAGCGCCTCAACGATTTTTTTAAGCTGAAATCTCTTGGGACATTCATATGTATTATGTTTTTGTATTCTTATAATATTTAAAGTTGTAATAAAAAAATTAATAATATATAGATATTAATAAATTTTTATAGATCAATCAACCACATCATATGTTTTTACTACAACCTGAAACTTAAATTTCTTCAATATTTTTCCAACTTCTTTGCTGCTTGTTCTCGCTTGTGCTTTGTTTAGCGTTTAGGTTTTAAACTTTAAACTAGAGTCAAGGTTTTAATTTTATTATTTTGATATTTGTTTAAAAAAATAAATACAGAGCCGCATATGCAACTTCCAGACCGCCTAAGCGGTCGATTAATTTGGCGACGCCTAGAAGCATCACCTAGGAAAAAGTCGGGGCAGCTCCAACCGTCTATGCTGGGATTTTTAGAACACTAATTTTCCAAAGATAACTTCAATTAATTAATTGGAAAGAATTTCTAGGTAGGATATTACATTGTTTGATCTGTTCATATATTTGTGTATCATGTAAAATTTAATGAGAGTATATAACTAGAAGCGACCAAGGCTGGCGATTGATTATATGTTTTTTTTAAAAATTATTTTTTTAAATAATTTAAAATAAAGTAAATAGTGGAATTTTGCAAAATTAAAGTAAAATACCATCATCAATAGAGGACGCCGCATTATTATTATTTTTTTTGAAAACTAAATCAATGTATATTAAATAAATAAAAGATTTTGATTTAAAAACTAAAAAAGTACAAATTAAATTTTTGCAGCGTCCACCATCAATGACGTCTCTTGCTATTAGTGACAGACGCTGCAGAATATATTGCATCGTCCGTCATGGTGACGTGTTGCTTTATTTTTGCAAAACTCTACTTTCTACTTTATTTTTGAAATTTAAAAAAATTAATTTCTTAACAAAACCCTTGATGATGACACGCGACAAATTTCCGAGTAATTATCCGAATATTATATACTTTGTGCGATTAATTCTATATTCATTCATATTAAATAAATAAATAAATAATAAATTTTGAAAATGTTTTGTGCCATTAGTCCGAATATTATATATTTTGTGCCATTATAAGTTCTATAGTTATTCATTCATTCAAAAATTATTAAATGGGTGCAATAAACTTGAATTTTAAAATGTGGACACAAAATTTGATTTTTTTTTCTGTTTTTCTTTTTGATTTACCTGTGAATATAATCTGAAAATTAAACCTCATATTACAATAGAAAATTTTAAATTTTGAATACGTTGAATTAAGTAATTAAATTCCTCATTTTCGACTCTTTTTCTTAAATTAAAGAACTCTAATATAATTATCTTAACATATATTTATTTAGTCCATTAATATAAAATTTTTTTTAAAAATAATTCAGCTCAATATTATTTAATTTTCACTTAAAAGATCAAGAAAATAATGAAATGAAATAGATTTTAAAAAAAAAAGAGTCATTAAATTCCAAAAAAATGATTAACCTGTAGAAAAGTGTAGCTGGAGGATACTCATAATATATTCCAAACGAGAAACCCTCTTCATCCAACGATTCAAATATAGTTTTCTGCGGATACCCTTCGATCAAATGCTTTGTATCATTACTTGTAGCCCCATGCGACGTGGCCGAGTGTACAAACAGCCGGTTCGGCTGAGTCGAGGCTGGCACGGCTGCGAACCACCGGTCGCACACTGCGAACTCCTCCACCAGCTCTTGGTAAACGGGTATATATTCGGGTTTAAACCCGTNTAAAGTTAAAAAACTTTGGGTACTGATACACAAGTTGCCCAAATTTTAAAGGTGAATTAATGATGTTTGAAATATAAAATGATTTAAAAATGGAGAGGAAAAAAGTGTTATCCGTGATTGGATCCTGATCACCGAGTGAATTGGATTTTTTCCGTCCCTTTTCTAGATTACCACAATTATGTATATTTATTTATATTATTGAATTGATTTAAGACGTGATTTTGTGATTTATCTCTTTATAAAAGGGGTGAATTTGTTTTAATCTCCTAAACCAAACTTAATTTTGCATTCAGTTAATGTCAGAAAAATATTTGTTTACATTCTCTCTAATCCATAAAAAAAAATGTTTATGCACTCTCTAGATCAACATGTTTTTCACGGATAAAAATCAGTACAAAACATTGATATTAATATATAATATTTGAATATCAATTGTTTTAGATCTGATACAAAAGATAATATTTAAATTATTAAATTGGAACAACTTTATAAATAACAACATTTGCTACACATATTTGTATATATACTAAAAAATTGTGTATTAGTACTATATATAAAAAAGATGATATTCAAATATCATATATTAGTGGATAATAACTTTATAAATAACAACATTTGCTACACATATTTGTATATATACTAAAAAATCGTGTATTAGTACTATATATAAAAAAGATGATATTCAAATATCATATATTAGTACTATTTTCAATGTTTTGTAATGATTTGTATCCGAAAAGACAAATGTGTCATTAACACCAGTATTTGCTATACATGGTTGAGTACTCACTAATCATATATTAGTCTCAGATATCAAACAGCTAATACTCAAATATCATATTTTTAATCTTTTGTACTTATTTTCATCCGTGAAGAAACATGTACGTGTCTCCAAATAGTGCAGAAACATTGTTTCGCATATCAAAGAGTGTAAACACACGATTTTTTTGACAGAAACTAAATACAAACTTTAGTTTAGGTGTGGGATTTAAAGCAAATTTTAATTTTATAAATTACAATATTATAAAAAATAAAAACACAAAAACTATTCAATCAAATTAAAATAACAAAATCAAACAAGACTATATGTATCATTCCAGGTCATTATACTCTCTTCTAAATTTTCTCATATTTATTCAAATAATACACGCCATTCTTAATTGCCATATAAACAAAAACATTTAATATATTTATATAGAAAGCATATACTCTAATCGCACGCAATGACCCATGCATGCATATATATTGTACTGGTTATAACAAACGACGGCTATAGAATAATCTATCATGATGTCATTATAATTTATATATGCTAGTGAACGACATGCCTCCGATGTTAGTGTAAAATAATGATTATTAAGTATATGATTAATGATCATATTCAATAATAGATCGACTTGATTCATAAAATTTAGTTATATTTTTTAATTATTATTTGGATAAAGACAATGCAATCATATTAAATATGTGATCTGTAAATATAATATGTGAATTTTTGAAATTTTAAAGTGGATTAGTTGTTGTAGTTATGAGTAAATTATATGAAAAATATTATTTATCTAAATAAATATGATATTTTCGTAAAAACTAATTGATGTTACAAAGTCGGTCTACTAATTAAAAGCTTCAACCTTTTTATACTATATAGAGTAAATGGTCATAAAATGACGATTTCATGCAAATCTATTCAAAAAATTATTCTAACGAACATGCTCTTTAATTAATTTTTAAACAAATTATTTAATATCATATTGAGTAAATGATTTCAAAACATAATATTAATCCTATTTTTTTTACCCATATGCGATTTTGGTTTATTACGTTGTCAAATTTCAATCTCAGTCTATTATTTTTATTTATTTATTTTTTTAATTAGTCTTTTTCATGAATCATTGATGTGGCACTTATACGGTGTCTATGTAGCTTCGACATAACGCTGACGTGTAAGTGTTAAATTATCACATTCAATTAAAAAAGATTATAATTATTAAAAATTGAAAGATGTCAGAATAAAGTACAATTGAATAATATAAAATGCTAAAATTAAAAGAATCAAATATACAAGACAAATCCTAGTCTCTAATAGTTTCGTGCTGTGATACGTAATAGGAGTTTGTGGTCATGTTGGTTATGAGTACAACACGTAGGGGGAATACCAAATGATTTCCTATAATTCTCAAACCTTATCCCGTACGTTATTTGCATGTCCGAGGATGAATTAGGCACTTGACTAAGATGTGTAATATTTTTTTATGAATTTTTTGGTATTTAATCAAGATTTTTGTATATTATATAGAAGTTTAGATGTATTTAAAATACAATTTCATATAATTTTAAAAAGTCAATTGATATTCAACATTGATTTTTAAAAACTCTATAAAAGTCATATGTATTCAAATTTTCAATATATTTTTAATAACTCCAAGAAATTCATTAACGTATAAACATTAAATCCTAAGATACAATAATAAATTGTCAAAAATTTACTTTGGTTAATTTAACCAAAAGATTTGGATGAATTTTTAAAATTTCTAACTCATACACAAGCATTTTCTTTTTTTTTTCTCTCACCTCACATTACCTCTTTTTTCTTCTCTCTTCTCTCCTCTTATCTATCTCTACCACTCTCTAATTTTCAAAATTTATCTCCTTATATATTTTTTTCTTCATATTTCTCTTCTTTTTTTTTGTTGATTGCTCATTAAATTTTTTTTTAATTTTAATACAATTTATTCAGAGACAAGAATAAAATGTTCTGATACCACTTGTTAAGATCGAAAATAAATATAAAAGGAGGACGGATAAATTTATCTCAAGTTTTTTCGGTTGGGTTAGAAACATGAAAATTTTGTTCTTGTTAGTTGGGTTATCAGCAAGTCAACTAGCGTGAATTGTGCAGAAACATGCTTACTGAAATTGATTGAACAAATGACTTATCAAGAAAGCTGATAAAGAAGGTAGAATGAAAAGTAAATAAACGCAAGATTATTTCTAGATGTTCAGAGATTCCAAAACTCCTACGTCACTCTTTCCTTCTTGTGGAATGTTTGCAATAAAAGACTTTAGTAATTACAAGTTTTTTTGAAATCATCCACTTGAGAATGACTTAATACTGTCTAACTGAAACTCTTACTAAAAACTTTAATCTAGATATTTTGAACAGTAAGACTTCTGACTCTCAATTACACAAATTTCTCAAAGAAATTCTAACCACAATTACTCTGAAACCCTAACTTTTTCAATTTATACTTAGACCTTAAAACGACGACCCAAATCCATCCACTACAAGAAAAATGACTTTCCGCAGCATTTCATCAACAGCGTGCATTAAAAGCACGCTGCGAATACTACTTTCCACAGCGTGCACCCATACGTGCGCTGTTAATAGTGTTGTACTTGAAAGAAATAACGGCGTGCAGTAAAAGCACGCTGCGGATAGTATTATTAACAGTGTGCAGTAAAAGCACGCTGCAGATAACCTATTCAATTTTCGCAGCGCACAATAAAGGTACGCCGTAAATAATATTATTAACAGCGTGCATGTTTATGTGCGCTGTTAAAAGTAAATCATTTTTTTAAAAAAAAATCGTATTTAGACATTAACGACGTACATTAATTGCACGCCGTCAATAGTATTAGTCACAGCGTGCATATTATTAGCACGCTGCGGAAAATTGGTTCGAATTTTTAATTTAGCGACGGATTTACTAAACCCGTCGCTAATGTAATATTTGCGACGGTTTATTGTTTACCGTCGCCGATCTAAGATCGACGACGGTTTATTTTGCACCGTCGCTATTTTTACACTGTCGCTAATGGCGTAAATCAGCGACAATTTAATAATAAACCGTCGCTATGTGCGACAGTTCTATATTAACCGTCGCTACTAGCGACGGTTAAAAGGACAACCGTCGCTAGTAGTCCCAAATTATCTATAAATATCCGATTTCCACTTCATTTACTTCCACACTACTTTACAACATTTTAAATTTTCCCTGATATACGATTTTGGTTTCGATTTAAGTATGTTTTTATGTTTCAATTTTGATTAATTTTTTAAGTGTTAGTTATAAAGTTGTATTATAATTTTATATTAAATTTATTAGATAATAAAAGAAATATTTTTTTTTATTTTTACTAAAACTTTAGCGACGGGTTTTAAACCGTCGCTAAATGTAGCGATGGTGCTATTACCGTCGCGAAATTTAAACACCGTCGCTAAATTAGCGACGGTTAAAATACCGTCGCCAATATAGCGACAAACTCTTTGTTTATGAACCGTCGCTAATTAGCGACGGTTTTTAAAAAACTGTCGCTAATATTTATTTGTTCAAANTTATACTTAGACCTTAAAACGACGACCCAAATCCATCCAAACTTAACATAACACCTTAAAATACACCCAAAAATATTTCTTAGATGAAAACTTACGTTCCTCGACTAATTTCCCAATTTGTTTTAATGGCTTAATCGTATATGTCTGTTTTAACCCGAATCAACTCGAAATTTGATCAAACTTGAACCATAGATTATTAACACCCAACCATACCATATACAACCCAAATCAAACCATTTAGAACCATAGACAAGCCTAGACCCTTGCTGTACGATTTTGCCCTTAATCTCGAAAACCGAGCTTAACTTTCCATACACCCCTTCGGCCCTAGCACTCAACCAACAAGACCAGCCCCTATGAACCCTTCCTAGGACCATGACTGAACCCTAGAGACCCTGCTGGACCAAGCTTAAAGGACCTAGAACCCACAGCCCCCAAACCCGATCATAACGGCATGCGCGACCCCAACCTTCACGCCTACAGCCCTCCTCCTCGCACTAGCATCCCTTTAACCCCTCTAGGACCATCATACAACCCTCTTGAGACCCCTGGAAGTGTCCCATATGCAGTACACAGCCTTGCCCTTCTAAAAACCAAAATTCGAAAACCCTAGTTTATCAAAACCCAAATTTTCGTTCAATATTTTGCCCTACCTTGTCCAGTCTTTGAACATGCACCTAAGGATCCATAAACATGTAGAAAAACATCTCTTCTATAACCCTACCATGGCAGCCCCTTTGTGCAACATAAGCAAGAGTTTTAAAAGATGAAAACTCTAGTTTATCATCTTTATGTCATAAAAATGAAAATATACAAAGTATATCATGTTTTTCATGCAATCATGTATCAAAACATATAATATGGTGTGAAAGACGAGCGAAGAAAGATTAAGGCATGTCTTTGCGCATTTCACGCACGAAATTCAATCCTTGACACGAGGACGTTGGCGGAGAGACGGGGGAAGAAGCTTGCTGAATTTTTCCTTCAAAACTCATGCTGCCCTAAACACGTGTGTGTGTGTGTGTGTGTTGCTCAGCTGAATGAGGAGTCCTAGTGCTCTTCTAGGGTGAGGCGTGTGTTTTATGTAGGAGTTGAGGGTTTTCAAACACTAGTTTTAATATAAAATACCATGGCAATGGTTTAAGCCCAATAACCTAGTATAATAGGCTCATTAGATAGTAATTAAAATTTTTTTTTATGATACTTCTTGAAAATTTTAACCGAGCCTCCAAAAAGTCCATATTTTTGTCAAAAATCGAATACCGGTTTGAAATACGACCCGACATGTAAAAACACCTCAAAAGTCATCATTTTCGAAAATACCTTTTAAAATATACCATATATTAAATAATTAAAAATAGTCCTTTAATAAAAATATTTTCCTTTTACGGTCTCCGGTCCCCGTTCATCGATCGCGTCTCGAATAACTTTTAAAATACAGTTTTTTATGCATTCTAGTAAAAACTACATTTTAAACATGTAAACATGTCTACCATAATCACTTCATGCCATTAAAACAATGTAATTAAAATACATAAGAATCTAATAACTTGCATGCATGTGGTTTACGTGAACCTTCAAATTTTCGGAACGTTACAATCCACCATCTTTAAATTGAATTTCGTCCTCGAAATTCGCTTATTTTTTATAATCAAAAGTTTAGACTCTTAATTCTAGTATCCCAATATTCAAAGCTTCCACTGCGCTACTTTTATAAAATAAGTTTTAGGCTGTCCTTTTGTCTACTCAATCATAATTAAATTTGCCTTCAAGATTCTCGTTTGCGAATCACGACTTAAAACGACTTATGGTGACTTAGTTCTATTTTACTATAACCTCGAATTTTTACTTTTCTCACAATTTCCAATATTAGAAATGGAGGTCCAAACATATTGTATCTTACTTTTCTTATACTATACCCAAGATATTCATCAACCTATTATATTTCAACATTAAAATCTCAAAAGCATCTTTTCTTAAATTTATTGAACTCAAGGTATGCTAAGGCTTTAAATCCAAATATTAGCATTTATGCAGTTCAACTTAAGAGATCTTAGCACCAAAATTTACTAATCGACTTCTATCCTAGGTAATACACTTAATCGTTAAACTTTACACTACAAGAAAAAAGGCCTACGACAACGGTTTTTCCCCGTTGTTGTAGGCCTTTTAAAACCGTTGTTAGAAGCCCTGTGGTTAAAGGGTGTGCTCAAAGACAACGGTGAAAAACCGTTGTCGTAGACGTCTAAAGATGACGGTGAAAAACCGTTGTCGTAGGTATATAAAACCGTTGTTATAGGTCCTGTGGTTAAAGAATTCGCTAAAAGACAACGGGTTCGGAGTGTTGTGGTAGTTAAAATTTGCGACGGTTTTTAAACAACCGTCGCAAATTAATTGACGACGGAAATCATCATTAACCGTCGCTAAAATTAGCGACGGTCGTAATTAAAATGGTCGCTAAAGAGCGACGGTTTTATACACCGTCGCTAAATCTAGCGACGGTATTTTTTAAATTTCGTCGCTAATATTAGCGACGGTTTTTTATGCTTTCCGTCGCTATTTTTTTCAGTAAAATAAAAAAAGTTTCACTTTTAATATTTTAATAAATATACAAAAAAACTAACAATGCTAATTATATTCTTGATTTACTGTCGAAAATACTATATTCTTGATTTTAAAAATTTATTAAACTTTAAAGAGAAAAACGAAATTAAAATTGTGTAAGGGAGAAAAATTTTAAGTGTTGTGAAGTGGTATGGTTGAAAATGGACTGAGGGTGGCGATATTTATAGACAGGTTGCGACGGTGTTGAATTGAACCGTCGCAATTAGCGACGATTATTTTTTTAAGTGTCGCCGATTTAAAATTAGCGACGCTTTTACAAGAACTGTCGTTTTATTTAGCAACGGTTATAATAAACCGTCGCTAATATAAACTGTCGCTAATTATAGATCGGCGACGGTTTACCAAAACGGTCGCTAAACTTAGCGACGGTTATACAAAAACCGTCGCTAAATTTAGCGACTGTTCTCGTAAATTCGTCGCTATGTCTACATCGGCGACAGTTTTACTTAAAACCGTCGCTAATTTTAGCGACGGGTATACTTAAATTGTCACAATATTTAAATTAGCGACGGTATAGTATAACCGTCGCTAATTTTAGCGACAGATTTTACTTAAACGGTCGCAAAATCTAATATTGACAACAAAATTTGTAGAAAAACAAGTTGAAAGACAACGGTTTGTTACAAACCGTTGTCGTAGCTTGAAGAAAAACTCTAATAGACAACAGTTTAAAAACCGTTGTCGTAGCCCAAAAAAAAAAACGCTCATAGACAACTCTTTTTAAAAACCGTTGTCATAGCCCAAAAAAAAAGCTCATAGACAACGGTTTTTAAAAACCGTTGTCGTAGATATATCGAAGACAACGGTTTTAAAGAAACTGTCGTCTTTGAGCGGATTTTTTAGGCTACGACAACGGTTTTTGTTAAAACCGTTGTTAAAAGTAAAAATACAACGGTTTTTGTTAAAACCGTTGTCTTTGATGTGTTGTTAAATACGATTTTTCTTGTAGTGTTATCTCAACCCCATAATAATATTAGTCTAAGATCCTTGAATCGAATCTTTATCTTACAACACCAAATTTACATAACTTAACTATTTACAAGTATATCCCAAATATAAAATTGCTGCAAATCTTAAATTTCGTCCAGAATTTTCATATAAACACCTATCTCATAGACTTATAATTCAAACTTACACAACCCAAATAGTCTTAGATAACATAATTCTAACACATATATCCACTTAATTTTCAAAAATTCCTCAATTGCCTTTATTTCTTATAAAGCATAACATCTAAATTTGTATACCATATATACTTTGTAAGGTCCAGAAAATTCAAACTACGTAACCTGACTGCATGCAATCTAGGGTTTTATTAAATTATATGTTTAATTGTTTTAAAAATTTAAATGCATGATTATTGCATGGATATGTGTTTTATTTCATGGTTTATTAAGGCTTTATGTCTTAGGGCTTTTAGTAGTATTTCGCGCTCGAACGAGAAACGGAGATCAGGGATAATTGAGAAAAAATATTTTTATTAAATAATTATTTAATATATGGTGTAATTAAATGAGATTTTTCGAAATGGACCTTGGTTGGGTATTTTTACTCATCGGGTCATATTTTAAACCGGTACGCAAAAATTAGCGAGTCGGAGGACTTTTTGAGGGTTTGGAAAATATTTTCAAAAACGTACCTAAACGAAATATTTTTCGGGTATGGGCTTAATGAGCCTATTTTAAAATAATTTGGGCCTAAACTCCTATTCTTCCTAATTATTTTAATGAAGGGCCCATTAGCAGTTAATATTTTAATTAAACTTACCCCAAAAACCCTATTCCCACCCTCACCTCTCTCGGCCGCCCCTCCCCATTTTCCCAGCAGCCTCCATGAGTTCCAGCAGTAGGAGTGCTCGGATTCCTAAAGAATTTTCTTAAGAAACGTTGTCACGTCCCTCCGGTGTCCGTCTCTCGCCTCGCTTTCATTGTTTTTCGAGCGATTAATCGCAAAGGCACGCCCAATACCTCCATTTTCCCGTCTTTCACACCATAATACGAGTTTTTGATTGATTGTGCATGTTTTATTGTCGTTCTAATGTTTTATGTGAGTTTTGAATGCATGTTCATAGAGGAAACCGATTTTTATGAATTGATTCTCACGTTTTTCTCTCTTGGTTGAAGGGGCTGCCTGGATGGGGAGGTAAGGGACTCAAACACGTCTGAATTAAGGTGTTTAGATGTTAGGATTAGATCATAAGTTGTCTTGGTGATGGTACGATCGGGTTTTCTCGATTTAGGGCTTGGGACGGCTAGGTTGTGCGAAAGGTTGAGGGCAACGTGCATGGGGCTAGGGAACACGGGTAGGTCGGTCTAGGAGGGTCTTAAGGTGGGCTGGGAATGGTTGGTTCGAGCCTGGTCCGGGCTAGTTGAATGTGGGGTAGAGGTTGGCTTCAAATGTTGTTTGGGATTTTTGATCTCCAGGGCTAGCGCCACGACACTGCCCTTTAAGCGCCGGAGCGCCCAATCTTCGGGGCTGGTAGCGCTGCAGTGTTGATGCCGGCACCTAGGCGCTAATCAAACACCTCAGCGTCACAGTGTCAGAGCCTAGGCGCAAGCCTAGTGTGGATGAGGTAGTGGTTTTAGCTCTTGTGACTCGTTTGGGTGTTAATATGTCGATATGACTAAGGTTATTGACAGTTAAATTATGTCATACGGAGTATGATTAGAAGTCTTCGAACTATGGTTTAAGTTTGATTGAGTTCGGGTTAAAATCGGATTTTCGGTCCAAGTTTTAAAATGAATTATAGAAACTAATGCGTTTGCTCGAGCTTACGTCTAGGAAATTATTATAAATGTCTTTTGAGGTGTTTTAATAAGTTTGGTTGGCTTCGGGTCGAAATTTTGAGGTCCAGGGGTAAAACGGTCAATTATTCTTTATAAGAGCAAAATGGTCATTTTGCACCCGGGTCAAGTAAGCAGTCATGGCAGTGCCTTGAACACTAAATTTGCATGTTTAAAACTGTATATGTTATTACGAGCATGAATTTTTATGAAAATTCGTTGCATGCTTGGTTTGACGAAGATTTACGTATATGCATGATTTTTGTAAGTGATGAATACAATGACATGTTTTTGAAGGAAGGAAGTTGGTTGTGACTAATACGAACACGAATATGAACATGTAAGGCCAAGGCTCAGTGGATGGGTAATACTGACGCTGATGTCCCTACTGCCGGGTACCGCGGTTATACGTAGATGGATCCATCGACTAGAGCTGATACGAAAGTCACAACTAATGAACGGAATTCAAATAAAGAAAATTGAACATGTATATGTTGATATGATGTGATATGGACACATTTATGCTTTGACATGTCATGTTTATTGTAAAGTTTCGAAAATTTGAAGGTCCACATGAACCACATGCATGCATGTTATCAAATTTCTTAGTTATTTTAATTAATTATTTTTAATGCATTTAAAAATGGATCGTGACATGAATATGTGTTTTATTGCATGGTTTATTAAAGTTTCTTGCATAAGGATTTTTAGTAGTTTTTCACGCTCAAACGAGGAACGGAGACCGGGGACAATTAAGGAAATTTGTTTTTATTAAATAATTATTTTTATTTATTTAATATATGATGTAATTAAGTGTGATTTTTTAAAATGGGCCTTGATTGGTATTTTTATCCGCCGAGTAATATTTTTAACCGGCATGCAAAATTTAGCAAGTCGTGACTTTTTGAGGGCGCGGGCAATATTTTCGAAAACGTACCTAAAAAAAATATTTTTCGGGAGTGTTTTTAGGCTTGACGGGTTTATTTTATTGTTTAATGGGCCAAAGCCATTTTAATCTTTTTATTGTTAATTAAGGGCCTATTAGCACCTTATATTATGATTTAAACCCTACTTTAGCAAACCCTAAACCTAATTACTTGCTCATGGCCGCCCCCTCCCCATTCAGCAGCAGCCTCCCTCGAATTTACAGCAGCTATCCTCCTTAGTTTCTCAAGTTTTTTGAAAAGATTTCTTCCTCATCTCTCCAGTGCATGTTCTACGCGATTGTATCAAGTTTTCGAGCGTAAAATACATAAAGGCACGCTCTATACCTCATTTTTCTCATCATTCACATCAATATATGTTTATTTGTATGTTTATGTTTGAGAAATACCACATCTATCATGTTGCATTGATTTTACACTATTTTGACACGAGATATGCATGTTTATTGTTTTGAAGATCATGTTTTTGAGGTGATTGAAGGGGGATGCGAGGGCTGGGATGTACGAGGGTGGAAATACAGCAGGTTTAGAGGGGAATAAATGTCATAGTTCAGGTCCAGTATGTACGGCTTAGATGTTGATCGCATCTTGTGTCCCTTGGGTTGTAATGGCTGATCGGGCGAGGAAACAAGGGGTACGGCTGCGTAGGGTTGAATCAGACCATGGTGCAGAACTTAGAGGGTCCAAACAGTGGTCTATGGAGGCCCAAGCGTGGCTGGTCGTGACCCGAGGGCAGATCGGGAGGGCTTGATCGAAGGGTGGCTCGCGTAGGGATTGTGTGTAAGGAACCATGCACGTCCGCGTGTATGGTGTTGTAGGTGTGGGTTTGGTTGGTCCAGTAGGGTGTCTCGGGCTGATCTTGGTCCAAGGTACGTTGGTTCAAGGCTGGTGCGAATTGGTTAGGTCAATGATCGAAAAATGGAAGCCTAAGGTGAATTAAGGTGTGGGGACCCGGACGCTAATCATGTTCTTAATCGTCATTGGGACTAATTAATCAATTATAATAAACAGAGTCTAAATTTTTTTTTTTTAAATATAATATCAAATGCGGAACGTAATGGAGTCACTCTACTATACATATCAGTATAAAAGTAAAGTACAAGTCTTGTACTATATACAATCATTTACAAAGTAAGGTTCAACTACTAAATATCAAGTGTTTAACCCTATCTCAGATCAAGTCCGTAGTCTCCACTCTAATCACGATCTCTCTCTTCATCTCCTCGACCCTGAACCTGTCCCACCTGTTGTCATGCACACATACAAACACGAAAACAGTCGGATAACTCTTGTGAGAATTAATCCCAGTTTAAATCAACGAAACATGCAATCATATAATTAATATAAAGCATGAAGCAGATATCAGATATATATCGAAATCTGAAACATAATTAATATCAAACTATCAATCATACTCGTGACTCCACGACTCAGACTAGACTCAATCCTAGTCTAGGGATCCCGGTTTCCAGACGTTGTTATTCCTATATCGACCAACAGTAATAGAAGAAACTCCGATTCTATCCACGTCGATATAACCAAACATCCAGTGTTTTGACCTATCCGTCACAGACTGTGGCACTATCGCCAATACACTATCTTGTGACATCGTGCAATGTGCCCGTGGCGATCCCGTCACTATCAGGTACTTCTGTCACAAAATCACTCGTCTAATATTCGTCTAACACATGCTCTCTATACATCAATAGAACAAGCATATCAAATCAAATCAATGCAAATAATAACAAATAGTATGTGATTTAGGGAAACACAAGTATATCCTACTTGTGTCGATCTCCCAATACCACATTAACTTATACCTTTCGTTTGTAGTCTCGGTCTGAAAAAACGGAAGTTCTGAACTCAAGATTGTCTCTGTAAATCTGAAAAGACATATCGAGACTAATAATATCAACCTTCCATTCTCAATTCAATACTGAATCTGATTAATCTGAATTTAATTCAAATCATCGACATAACGGCACAATCTCAATATCCCCGTAAATATCATATAAACAAATATCAATTACAAATCATAACCCATATCCGATACAATCTGTAATCAATCAATAATCTAAATCTGTCCTGTTTCAAGTCCATATAATCAGAAATTCATAAAAATTCCATAATCAATCTGTTCTTCGATCTGACTTCGATTCTACGATGTGTAGTATTCCCAGAACACAT
The DNA here is from genome assembly GCF_012295235.1 of Primulina huaijiensis. Taxonomy (NCBI): domain Eukaryota; kingdom Viridiplantae; phylum Streptophyta; class Magnoliopsida; order Lamiales; family Gesneriaceae; genus Primulina; species Primulina huaijiensis. The sequence continues at coordinate 6,755,798 of NC_133316.1, read as the reverse complement.
AATAATGATCAAATAATAATTTCTCCAATATCATAATTTCAAATGATAACAGAACTCAATAAAACTTACGTCCTGCTGTAGCTCGCGTCGAAAGGATTACAGAACTGTGTTCGGATTCAAATTCTGATAACCGGATGTCATACAATAAAATTTCTATGGTGTAAGGAAACGTTGAGGATCAATTCATGGAGCTTCTCGATTTTCTCTCGGGAATGTGAAATTGGAAATGAAGATTAACATTTAAGTTGCAAGAGTGAAGACATGTGTCCACTCAATTTTCCATATTTGCACTTTAGTCCCTCAACTTTTCACTATTTACAATTCGGCCTCCAATAATTACGAAATTGCCATCAAATTTAAATCAATTATTTTTTCACTTAATTACAAAATTGCCATCAAATTTAAATTAAGTATTTTTCCACTTAATTACAAAAATACCATCAATAATATTTTTTTTCTTTTCAAGGTCTCATTAAATTGATAACATCTCGGACCTTAAAATTCTCCCCATCTGAGACACGATTTCGTCCTCGAAATTGAAGCAATCATATGACAGGCAATCAAATCAGCAATAACAGAAACTGAAATAGGAAACTCACGTCAGTGGAATAACTCTGGGAACTCCTGTCTCATATCCGATTCAGTCTCCCAAGTAGCTTCTTCAATGCCATGACGAGTCCGCTGGACTTTCACAAGTGGGATAGTCTTCATTCTGAGTTGCTTTTCTTTACGATCAATAATCTGAACCGGTTTCTCAATATAACTCAGAGACTCATCAAGCTCAGCCTCGTCTGGCTGGATAATATGGGAATCATCGGGGAGATATTTCCGTTACATAGATACATGAAAGACATCATGTATTCCAGATAGAGAAGGCGGTAATGCGAGTCGATAGGCATGATCTCCTATCTTTTCGAGAATGTCATATGGCCCACTATAACGTGGAGACAGCTTCCCTTTCTTACCAAATCTGACAACACCTTGGAAAGGTGAAATCTTCAGAAATACTCGGTCTCCAACCTCAAATACCAACGGTCTCCGTTGGATATTCGCATATTTGGCCTGTCTATCTTGCGCTGCCTTCATTCTTTTCTGAATCAATTTCACCTTTTCTGTCATATCTCTGATCATATCAGGTCCAGTCTAAGGAACTTCAGAGATATCATCCCAATACAGCGGGGATCGACATTTCTTTCCGTACAACGCTTCAAATGGTGACATCTCAATGCTCGTTTGATAGCTGTTGTTGTATGAAAATTCACAAAGAGGCAATGCATCTTGCCAACTAGTGCTAAAATCAAGCACTACTGCCCTCAGCATATCTTCCAAAGTCTGGATAGTCCGCTCTGACTGTCCATCGGTCTGTGGATGATATGCGGTACTCAGATGTAACTTCGTACCTAAAACCTGCTGTAAACTCTGCCAGAAGTGCGAAGTAAACCGAGGATCACGGTCTGATACAATCGACTTCGGCACTCCATGCAATCTGACCACTTCTCTGACATAGATCTCAGCCATTTGGTCATGTCGATATGTCATCTTGTATGGAATAAAACATGCGGATTTGGTTAATCGGTCAATCACAACCCAAATCGCATCACAACCTCGGGAAGATCTCGGTAACTGCGTCACAAAATCCATGGAAATGTGATCTCATTTTCATTCAGGAATAGACAAACTCTGCAGTAGACCTCCTGGTTTCTTTCTTTCTGCTTTCACTTGCTGGCAATTCAGACATCTGGATACAAATTCTGCAATATCAGCCTTCATTTGTTCCCACCAGAACTGTCTTTTCAAGTCATTATACATCTTTCTGCCACCAGGATGAATACTAAATCGACTGTTATGCGCTTCTGACAATATCTGTTGTCTCAACTCTGAAACATCTGGCACAACAATACAATTATTCACATACAGTACATCATCACGTACCTGATATTCTGATCGATGACCTGATCTGACCATCTCAATCGATTTCTGCAAATTCTGATCAACATTCTGAGCCGCTTTAATCTTCAAAATCAGCTCTGGTTCGGCTTGAACAGCATATAATCAATGGTCTACTATCTGTCTCAAATACCAATCCAGACAAACAGCAATCTTCTATCAAATTGGAAACACCTATTGTCGATAAGGATAAAGAACATATCTTTCGACTCAGTGCATCAGCTGCTGCATTGGATTTTCCAGGCTAGTATTTGATTTCACAATCAAAATCTTTCAATAAATCGAGCCATCTCCGTTGCCTCATATTCAACTCGGATTGTGAAAACAAATACTTCAAGCTCTTGTGATCAGAATATATCTCAAATTTCTCGCCGTACAGATAATGTCGCCATATCTTCAATGCAAAGACAATGGCTGTCAATTCGATATCATGAATTGGATAACGAGTTTCATGTGGTTTCAGCTGTCTCGAGGCATAGGCAATGACATGCCCTCGCTGCATCAGTATACACCCCAATCCTCGATGAGATGCATCACAATAAACCACAAAATCATCAGTACCTGATGGGATAGTCAATATCGGTGCACTAGTCAATCTTTTCTTCAATTCAAGAAAACTGGTCTCACATTCCTCAGACCAAATGAATGGAGCATTCTTCTGAGTTAACTGTGTAATCGGTTTGGCAATACTGGAAAAATCTTTGATGAATCGTCGATAATATCCTGCTAAACCCATAAAACTGCGAATATCTGGTACAGAAGTCGGTCTCGGCCAAGAAATCACGGCTTCAACCTTACTGAGATCAACAGAAATACCGTCTCCGGATATAATGCGACCCAGAAATACAACCTGTCTCAACCAAAACTCGCATTTCGACAGTTTAGCATACAATTTCTCAGCCCTTAAAATTTTCAACACAGTTCTCAGATGATCAGCATGCTCAATCATATTCTTCGCATAAATCAAGATATCGTCAATAAAAATGATCACAAAATCATCCAGATATCTTTGAAAGATACGGTTCTTCAACCCCATGAATACAGCCGGTGCATTCGTCAAACCAAATGGCATGACAATAAACTCGTAATGTCCATACCTGGTTCTAAACGCTGTCTTCGAGATATCAGAATCCCTGACTCTCAGCTGATGGTATCCAGATCTCAAATCGATCTTGGAATATACCGAAGAACCCTGCAACTGATCAAACAAATCATCAATACGAGGCAAGGGATACTTATTCTTTACCGTTGCTTTGTTCAGTTGCCGGTAATCGATACAGAGTCTCATCGAACCGTCTTTCTTTCTCACGAACAGTACTGGAGCACCCCAAGGAGATACGCTCGGTCTGATATATCCCTTGGCCAGTAGATCCTCCAACTGTTCCTTCAATTCTTTCAACTCAATTGGTGCCATCCTGTACGGAGCTCTAGATATCGGAACGGTACCTGGCATCAACTCAATGCTGAAGTCTATCTCTCGAATCGGAGGTAATCCAGGAATCTCATCTGGAAAGACATCAG
>NC_133316.1:6712230-6751862 GCF_012295235.1 Primulina huaijiensis | reverse complement strand
TGTGACTGGGTAGATGGTGCTGGCTGGAAAGAATGAACAGCTGATGGTCGTCTCCCTGTCTGAGCCACTGATCCAGATGACTCTGCTCCCTGGGATCCCTGAGAACCTCTCTGGGGACATACTCTGGCAAAATGTCCCTGCTGTCCGCAAATACGGCAACTGCCAAACACTCCTCGGCACTGCTCTGTGGAATGTCTCCCTCCACACGTGCTGCAATAAGCTCCGGTATAACTCTGGCTCTGGGCAGTCTGTCGTGAGCCACTAGAACTGGATGAGCTGCTTCCAGGTCTCTTGAACTGTTTCCCTCGAGCTTTCAACTGATCTCTCTTTCCACTGCTGCTACTGCCACTCTCAAATCTGGGAGGAGGTTGTGGAAACTGAGCTGAGGATGGTTGTTGTGGTCTCGGTGCTGGTGCGATATATTAAGCTCCTTTCTGTCTAATCAGACCAGCTTCGGCTCCCTTTGCTCTGTTCAGGGCATCAGCAAAGTTGTTCGGTCGTCCAGTGTTCACCAGTGTAAAGATTTCAGGATTCAGGCGATTAATGAACTGATCAGCAACAGCTTCGTCGTTCTCGGCCACATGTGGAGCAAATCGTAGTAATGTAGAGAACTTGGCCACATATTCCTCAATGTTCAGTTGACCCTGTCTCAGATTTGCAAATTCTGCGCCTTTGTCTTTTCTATATGACACTGGAAAGAATCTCTGATAAAATTCAGTCTTAAATACCTTCCAAGTAACATTCATACCTCTATGCTCCAATGCTCTCTTCGTTGTAATCCACCAGTTCTCTGCAACGTCATGCAACTGGTGCCCGATCAGTTTCACTCTCCGCTCATCTGTATAATCCAATGAGTCAAACAACATCTCAATGTCATCTAACCAACTCTCACAATCGACGGAAGTCTCAGTACCCTTCAGAGTCGGTGGATGAAATGACTGAAATCTCTTCAGCAAGGTTTCCATTGGTGTTGCTGTCACATCCATTGGAGGATTCGAAGTACTGCCCTGTTCTGGGATTCGTCGAGGAGGCATATCTGATTATCAAAAGGGTTAGCAATCCAATAAAACAAATATGTTTCAGTCTTTTTCTGATCATCTTACCTCTGATCAAGAATCAGTTCTGATTCATTCTCAATATTACAGGTTACCATATCAAATCAGATAATTCAGTAAACATAAACAATAAACATGCTAGCACGCAAAAGCAGGAAAGAAAACTCAATCTACCCCGCTCACTAGCTTCTATCTCAGCCTAAAGGATCTATTACTCTGATACCACCTGTTGTGGGGACCCGGACGCTAATCATGTTCTTAATCGTCATTGGGACTAATTAATCAATTATAATAAACAGCGTCTAAATTTTTTTTTTTTAAATATAATATCAAATGCGGAACGTAATGGAGTCACTATACTATACATATTAGTATTAAAGTAAAGTACAAGTCTTGTACTATATACAATCATTTACAAACTAAGGTTCAACTACTAAATATCAAGTGTTTAACCCTATCTCAGATCAAGTCCGTAGTCTCCACTCTAATCACGATCTCTCTCTTCATCTCCTCGACCCTGAACCTGTCCCACCTGTTGTCATGCACACATACAAACACGACAACAGCCGGATAACTCTGGTGAGAATTAATCCCAGTTTAAATCAACGAAACATGCAATCATATAATTAATATAAAGCATGAAGCAGATATCAGATATATATCGAAATCTGAAACATAATTAATATCAAACTATCAATCATACTCGTGACTCCACGACTCAGACTAGACTCAATCCTAGTCTAGGGATCCCGGTTTCCAGACGTTGGTATTCCTATATCGACCAACAGTAATAGAAGAAACTCTGATTCTATCCACGTCGATATAACCAAACATCCAGTGTCTTGACCTATCCGTCACAGACTGTGGCACTATCGCCAATACACTATCTTGTGACATCGTGCAATGTGCCCGTGGCGATCCCGCCACTATCAGGTACTTCTGTCACAAGATCACTCGTCTAATATTCGTCTAACACATGCTCTCTATACATCAATAGAACAAGCATATCAAATCAAATCAATGCAAATAATAACAAATAGTATGTGATTTAGGGAAACAAAAAGTATATCCTACTTGTGTCGATCTCCCAATACCACATTGACTTATACATTTCGTTTGTAGTCTCGGTCTGAAGAAACGGAAGTTCTGAACTCAAGATTGTCTCTGTAAATCTGAAAAGACATATCGAGACTAATAATATCAACCTTCCATTCTCAATTCAATACTGAATCTGATTAATCTGAATTTAATTCAAATCATCGGCATAACGGCACAATCTCAATATCCCCGTAAATACCATATCAACAAATATCAATTACAAATCATAACCCATATCCGATACAATCTGTAATCAATCAATAATCTAAATCTGTCCGGTTTCAAGTCCATATAATAAAAAATTCATAACAATCATAATCAATCTGTTCTTCGATCTGACTTCGATTCTACGATTTGTAGTATTCCCAGAACACATAATAATGATCAAATACTAATTTCTCCAATATCATAATTTCAAATGATAACAGAACTCAATAAAACTTACGTCCTGCTGTAGCTTGCGTCGAAAGGATTACAGAACTGTGTTCGGATTCAACTTCTGATAACCGGATGTCATACAATAAAATTTCTATGGTGTAAGGAAACGTTGAGGATCAATTCATGGAGCTTCTCGATTTTCTCTCGGGAATGTGAAATTGGAAATGAAGATTAACATTTAAGTTGCAAGGTGAAGACATGTGTCCACTCAATTTTCCATATTTACACTTTAGTCCCTCAACTTTTCACTATTTACAATTCGGCCCCCAATAATTACGAAATTGCCATCAAATTTAAATCAATTATTTTTCCACTTAATTACAAAATTGCAATCAAATATAAATTAAGTATTTTTCCACTTAATTACAAAAATACCATCAATAATATTTTCTTTTCTTTTCGAGGTCTCATAAAATTGATAACATCTCGGGCCTTACATAAGGTTCGTCTCTCCTTGTGCAGAAATTGTCCAGTGGCTGCTTGGTCGTGTTAGAGGGCCTTAGGTGGTCTGATTTAGGTTGTTTTAGGGGATGATAGGGTGTGTATAAGTCATGGTTTAAATTTGGAAAAGTTTGGTTAAGTTTCGGGTTAAATTCGGGACCCCGGTCCAAGTTTTAAAACGAATCATATAAGTTATGTAACGGGCTCGAGTTTACGTCTAAGAAACGATAAAAAATATGTTTTGAGGTGTTTTAAGGTGTTTGATTGACTTCGGGTCGAAATTTTGAGGTCCAGTGATAAAGCGATCAATTAGGATTTTAAGGACAAAATAGTCATTTTGCACCCAAGACAAGTTAGTAGTCCTGGCAGTGTCTTGATCTCTAATTGACACGTTTTTAATTTATATGAAAGGATTGGTGATGATATGAGAAGTGTTTAGAAGGGGAGGTTGAATAAACACTCACAGATTATGTTCGTTTCTCAAAATGAAATATTTGAGTTCAGTTCAGTGACAAGCTGATACTCGGTATCTCGTCAGTCGATAACAATCAGTTTAACTGAAAGAAACAGTTGCGGAAGTAAAACGACTGAAAGATAGAATAACTTAAATGAAATATAACTGAAATAAAATATACGCGATTTGTTTCTGGATGTTCGGAGAATAGAACAACTCCTACATCACCCCTTCTATCACAAAGATAGGATTTCCACTAAAAGACTTTGATCGAATACAATGATTGTACTGACCCACTTCAGTTTGGTCTTATCAATGCCAAAACTGAAACTCTTAGTTACAATTGATATATCAGTTCTTGACTGATCTTAGCACAACTAGACGAAATGACGGAGAATACAATGTGCTAACAAGCTCAATTATGTAGCCTTGAATGCTACTGATAAAAACTAGTAAGTGTGAGCTTTTGAGTAGTGATTTTAGCAACGTAACAGCTTGAGTAAAATAGTTGCTTCGTTCGTGGTTGTTCATCTTTTTCAGCTGCTCTCTTCGCCTATTTATAGGCTTCTCTTCCAACGGTAACTTGTTAAAATATTTAAATATTATATCCGTTGAATGCCACGTCGATATTCTCCTGACATTTGTACACTGTAGACTCTGAATTGCGGCGTTCCACTACGAGTTGCAGTCTGCTTGTACTATTGTCGGTTGAATGTCCTTTTCATTCGATGACGTGTATAGCTGAGCGTTCAGCTGATAAGCAGTAGCTGATTAACTTGTTGCTGAGAGAATCAACTGATCAGTTAGCTGACTTCGAGAATCCAGTCAAACTGATCAGTTGGTTTCCTTCGAAAGTTCAGTTCAGCTAGATTCAGTTGCCTTAGATAATATATGCGATACTCTATGGTCGACAAATATATGATCAGTTCGTCCAATAGACAAATGGTTTGTCAAACAGCCGAAATTAAGTTTTCAACAGTATATGTTATCATGAACATTAATTTTTATATAAATATGAAAAATACGTTGCATGCTTGATTTTAAGGAAATTTATGTACATGCATGATTTTCATAAGTGATGAATATGATGACATGTTTGAAGGATGGGAGTTGGTTGTGACTAATACGAATACGAATACGATAACATGTAAGGCCAAGACTCAGTGGATGGGTAATATTGTCGCTGATGTCCCCACTGCCGGGTACCACGGTTATACCTAGATGGATCCATCGAATAGAGCTGATACGATAGAGCTGATACGAAAGTCACAACTAATGAACGAAATTCAAATAAAGAAAATATATACTTATATACTGATATGATGAGACATGTTTTGACACATTATACTTTGACACGTTATGTTTTAGTTCATGCTTTTAAGATCATGAAAGTTATTTTAATTACTGTACTTTTCACTGCTGAATGATAGGTATATGTACTTGTTATAACGGTTCAGGTGTGTTGAGTCTTTAAACTCCCTACGTGTGAATGATGCAGGTGAGCATGTTGATATGAAGGCGCTGAAGACTGAGTAGACTGAGCTGGCTGGGGGTGCACGTGGAAACCCGATGTAACGTCCCGAAAATTTAAAAGTCTACGTGAGCCACATGCATGCAAGTTATTAAATTTCTTTGGTATTTTATTAATTTGTTTTAAAGCATTAAATGCATGTTTATTTCATAAATTATGTGTTTAATTATTTTTATGCATAATTCACGCATGATAGAATTTATTTCACGAAATTTTAAGGGTTTATGCATTAAAGATTTTTAAGTTCCATTTCGCGCTCAAACGGGGAACGGAGATGATAAGTGCATTTTGTGCACTTAAATTATCCTTATAATTCATATAGATTGTTAGTTTTCTTGGGCAAAATTATGCGTTTTTTGTTATTTTTGGTGTGATTGCAAGAAGCTAGGCAAGGCTTCGACATAGGCGTGAAAAGGAACGAAAATGGCGCTTTGAAGAAAATGGTGAGCAATGGACAAGTTTTAATTGCAGGAAGACTCGCGCATATGCGCGAGTCATAGGCGCGCATGTGCGCGCAAGGCAGGAAAGACGCAATGAAAACCAGAGAAGGGCGCGCATATGCGCTAGTCATGGGCGCGCATATGCACGCGGAAGGAAGGACAGATGAACAAACAGGCGCGGAGCAAGGGCGCGCATGTGCGCGCGCTGAATAGTAGGCCGCCCAGAAAGACAGAAAGATGCGCGCATATGCGCCGTTCAATGTCGCGCAAATGCGCGCGTCGCGTTGTTCAGAAATAAATAGGTATATCGTGGACTTTGAAAGGGTTCTGAAAATTTTAACACATAGCCGACATAACAGAGGAAGGGAGCGAAAAAATGAGAGCACACGGACGACAGAACGCGAAGAACGGAGATAGAAGACGCTGAATCCGGACACGGAGACACACTTTCATCTCTCGCCAACACGTTTCTAATTCGGTTCTTCACTTTTACGTTTTTTTAATGATTACAAACAAGTTTTGTATTGATTTAAATTTGAGTATGAACTAATTCTATTTTCTAGAGATTGAAGTAGTCTTGGTCGAACCTATTTTATTGACGTTTTGAATTTCCATTTAATTAATTCATCGTGTTTATTTGTGATTTCTTGGTTTTAATGCTTTTGGATTACTGGCCATAATTCGATTGATTAAATAATTGAGATCTACACTCGACAGAGGGGATTGAGATTAGGACAGGGGAAATCACATCGTCAGATGTTTATAGCGTGCAAAAGACGTATAACTCTGGTGAATCCATAAAAAAAACCTTGTTTTCATTTATTACGTGTTACGTGATTTTGAATAGACATATTAAAATCAGTAGTAGGTAGTACATTTCTATTTATCACTTGAAAAAGGGAATAGGAAAATTGCGAGTTCTTGGTTAGTAAACATGATGCAATTTAATAATATGTTAGTCAATTTTAATTTAGCATAGGGGGAACCAGACGAAATCATATCTCTAGATTTATTTACTTATTGAATTTCTACTGTGAGTTAGATTGACCTTATTTGTTATTTTCTTTGAATTGATTATAAACCATCGTTTTGATTACTCTAATTACAGTTGAACTATGCCAATTACGGTACTTAATATACAGTTTTAAATAATTACTCCTCGTGAGATCGATATCTGTACTCATACCAGTACTAAACTTGACACCGTACACTTGCGGTAGTGAAAATAAGCAACAAGTTTTTGGCGCCGTTGCCGTGGAGTAAACTATTTAATTGCATATTAATATCATTACTAATTAGTCTTGACTTTAATTTAGATTTTATTTTATTTATTTATCTTGTTAGTTTATAATCTTCTTTGTTTTGCAGTGCATGGGAAAATATCAAAATCCTGACTTGCTGATTTTTGATCCGAAAATCGAAAAAACTGCCAGGAGATTAAGGAAGGCAAGAAGAGAGGAAATTAAACCAATGGCTGAAAACAGAGATAATTAGAATGAACTGCCGAGAGAGGTGCCAATCCGAGAACATTTTCGTCATGTCATTAACGCTCACTACTCTGGAATAGCTCGCGGAACCATAGCTTCTAACAACTTCGAGCTAAAACCCGCACTCATTAACATGGTTCAAAAGAACCAATTTGGAGGATCAGCCACTGCAGATCCCCATCTTCACCTCAGAACTTTTCTAGAGATCATGAACACGGTAAAAATTAATGGTGTTCCTGATGAAATTATTCGATTGCGCTTGTTTCCGTTTTCTCTCAGGGATCAGGCAAGGAGTTGTCTCCAATCTCTACCTTTGGGGAGTATTACTACATGGGCAGATTTGGTTACGAAATTCCTGTCAAAGTATTTTCCTCCTGCCAAGTCTGCTCAGCTGAAAATAGAGATCACCAATTTCAGGCAGAGGGAACTCGAAGTGTTATATGAGGCTTGGGAGCGATACAAGGTATTGCTGAGGAAGTGTCCGAATCATGGATATGCAGATTGGGTACAAATCGAGTTATTTTACAATGGTTTGGATGGGCCAACTAGAGAGAATGTGGATGCAGCCGCCGGAGGTACTATTTTTTTTCTAAAAAACTTGATGAGGCTTATGAATTGCTTGAACAAATGACCATTAACAGTTATCAGTGGCCGAGTGAGAGATCTGGATCAAGGAAACCTACTGGATTGTATGCCGTAGACCCGATCACATCACTTACTGCATAAGTTTCGGCATTGACCGCACAGATTGCAGCGATGAACAAACCAGGCCAATCTACGTCTGATGTAGCATTGGTGACTGCTGAGGAAGTTGTGGAGGAAGCTCAGTACATCAATAACAATCGCGGCTATGGAGGTTATCGAGGTAATCCTCCCCCTAATACATATCATCTAGGTTTGAGGAATCACGAGAATTTCTCCTATGCAAACAACAAGAACGTATTGAATCCTCCACCAGGGTTCAATACACAACAGGGTGAAGGAAAGCCGTCTTTTGAGGATCTGGTTGGGACGTTTGTGACTGAGTCTTGGAAAAGAATGGCTAGAACCGAGTCTCGTCTTGATAACATGGAAACACACATGGGAAATATGGGTGCTACGATGAAATCCTTTGAAACGCAGATTGGGCAACTAGCTAATGTTTTAAAAGATCAGAATAGAGGACATTTCCCAAGCAATACGAAAGTGAATTCTAGGGAGCAATGCAAAGCTGTCACACTGAGGAGTGGCAAGGAAATCGGAATCCCAGAGACTACTGAAGAGAATGTAGAGACTCTTGTTGAGGAAGATGATGGAAAGGGTGTAAATGTTGGAGAAGAGAAAGCAGAGGAACCCAAGAAAGTGCTTGAGCAGCAGCCTTTGCCAAAGGTGAATCTTCCATATCCACAGGGGTTTAAGAAGAAAGGGTTGGATGATCAGTTTGTGAAGTTCCTGGAAACTTCAAGAAAATACACATCAACATCTCATTTGCCGATGCATTGGAGCAAATGCCCAATTATGCTAAGTTCATCAAGGATGTGATGTCCAAGAAGAGGAAACTTCAAGAATTTGAAACCGTGAAGCTAACCGAAGAGTGCAGTGCCATAGTCCAAAGGAAACTACCGCAAAAACTCAAAGATCCAGAGAGTTTTACTATTCCTTGTGTTATTGGTGGTTCTAGAGTAAATAGAGTTTTATGTGATTTAGGTGCCAGTATTAATTTAATGTCATTTTCTATTTACAGGACCTTGGAGCTTGGCGAGATGAAGCCTAGCACTATTACTCTGCAGCTGACGGACAGATCACTTACCTATCCACGAGGGATAGTAGAGGATGTGCGGTTAAAGGTAGACAAATTCATATTCCCTGCTGATTTTGTCATTTAGATATGGAAGAAGACCAGGAGACGCCGCTTATCTTTGGAAGGCCATTCTTGGCCACCGGAAAAGCCTTGATTGATGTGCACAAGGGCGAGCTCACAATGAGAGTAGGTGGAGAGGAAGTTGTGTTCAACATCTACAACACCATCAGAGGACCAAATGAGGTAAGTACTTGTAATAGTATTGATATCATTGATTCATGTGTATCTCATGTTGGTGCAGATAGGATGACGAAAGACTCTTTAGAGATATGCTTGTTGGAATCAGCTTCTACAGTGGATGAAGAGGACTGGGATGTGCGAGAGGAGTTACTTGCTCTCAATACACTGCCTAAAGAAAAGATTGATGCTCAGCATGAAGAGTTACTTGAACATGCAAGTAAAGAGGTACCAAAAGCGTCCCCTAAATTGAAGGATTTACCGAGTCACTTGTGTTATGCATTCCTAGATGAGAGTTCGTCTTATCCGATAATTATATCTTCTGCTCTTACTATTGATGAAAAAGATAGGTTGTTGAGGGTGTTGCGAGAATTTAAATTTGCTTTGGGATGGACAATTTCTGATATAAAGGGGATTAGCCCTACTGTTTGTATGCATAAAATCTTGATGCAGGAGTCCTATTCCCCCTATATTGATCATCAGAGGAGGCTTAATCCAGCCATGAAAGAGGTTGTGAGAGCTGAGGTATTAAAACTGTTAAATCCTGGTGTTATTTATGCTATATCTGACAGTTCTTGGGTTTCACCAGTACAAGAAGTGCCTAAGAAAGGGGGTATAACTGTGGTGAGAAATGAGAATAACGAATTGATTTCAACTCGTCCAGTGACTGGTTGGCGAGTGTGTATAGATTATAGGAGATTGAATAATGCCACTAGGAAAGATCACTTCCCCCTCCCCTTTATTGACCAGATGCTTGATAGAGTAGGTGGTTATCATTATTATTCCTTTCTAGATGGTTATTAAGGTTACAATCAAATTGTCATAGCACCGGAGGATCAAGAGAAGACTACCTTCACTTGTCCCTACGGTACATTTGCTTTCAGGAGAATGCTATTTGGTCTTCGCAATGCACCTGCTACTTTTCAGAGGTGTATGATGGCCATATTTTCTGACATGGTCGAGGAAATAATGGAGGTTTTCATGGATGATATATCTGTCTTTGGTTCATCATTCAATCATTGTTTGCAGAATTTGACGCTTGTTTTGCAGAGATGTCGGGAGAAGAATTTATTGTTGAATTGGGAGAAATGTCACTTCATGGTGCAAGAAGGTATTGTGCTTGGGCACAAAATTTCAGCCAGAGGGATAGAAGTGGACAGAGCCAAAGTTGTGGCGATCGAGAATCTCCCACAGCCGAAGAATGTGAAAGGGATCAGAAGTTTCTTGGGACATGCCGGGTTCTATCGTCGTTATATTAAATATTTCTCTAAAATTACTAGACCTTTATGTAATTTGTTAGAGAAAGATTCTACATTTATTTTTGACGATGATTGTTTACAGGCGTTTAACAGTATCAAGACAGCACTGATTTCTGCACCCATTATGATATTGCCTGATTGGAAGGAGCCCTTGGAGCTCATGTGCGACGCTAGTGACTATGCTGTGGGAGCAGCATTGGGACAAAGGCGAGATAAGATGGTCAAGGCTATCTACTATGCAAGTCGTACACTTAATGCAGCCCAACAGAATTACACAACTACTGAGAAAGAGATGCTAGCCGTGGTGTTTGCATTCGATAAGTTCAGAACATATCTCATTGGCACCAAGGTAACTGTTTTCACTGACCATGCAGCTCTTCGTTACTTGTTTGCCAAAAAGGTTGCAAAGCCAAGGTTGATACGATGGATACTCCTACTTCAAGAATTTGACTTTGAAGTCAAAGACAAGAAAGGTTGTGAGAACCAGGTAGCAGATCACTTGTCACGTCTAGAGCTGGAAGAAAGAACTGAAGGTGGAGTTATCAATGAGTCGTTCCCAGATGAACAAATCTTCAAGGTAAATGTTGAACATCCTTGGTTTGCAGATATAGCTAATTTTCTTGCTGCAGGAGAATTACCATCAGATTTAACTTATCACCAAAAAAAGAAATTTCTTCATGACGCCAAGTTTTATCTGTGGGACGACCCTTTCTTGTTTAAGAGATGCGCTGATCAGATAATTAGACGGTGTGTAGCAGAGGAAGAAGCGGGTACGATTCTAGAGCAGTGTCATTCCTCACCCTACGGTGGACATTTTGGAGCATCTAGAACAGCAGCTAAGGTATTACAGTCAGGTTTCTATTGGCCTAATCTATTTAAAGACAGTTATACTTTAGTCAAGTCATGTGATAAATGCCAAAGAGTTGGCAATATTTCTAGACTTCACGAGTTACCACTAACAAACATTTTGGATGTGGAACTTTTTGATGTCTGGGGTATTGACTTTATGGGTCCATTCCCATCCTCGTTTGGTCAATCTTACATTTTACTTGCTGTTGATTATGTGTCCAAATGGGTGGAAGCAATTGCCACCAGTACTAATGATGCTCGAGTTGTTGTTAAGTTTGTCCACAGGAACATCTTCACAAGATTTGGAACACCTAGAGCCATAATCAGTGATGAAGGTATGCATTTCTGTAACAAAATTTTTAACTCACTGTTGGCTAAGTATGATGTGAAGCACAGGGTGACACTGGCATACCACCCGCAAGCTAATGGGCAAGCAGAAATATCCAACCGGGAGATCAAGCAGATCTTAGAAAAAACGGTGAAGACAAACCGGAAGGATTGGGCGATTAAGCTAGATGATGCTCTATGGGCATACAGGACAGCATACAAGACACCTATCGGGATGTCACCGTACAGGTTGGTCTTTGGGAAAGCTTGCCATGTACCTTTGGAACTAGAGCACATGGCTTTTTGGGCTGTGAAAAAGCTTAATTTTGATATGGGAGCATCTGGTAAGCAACGACTGTTGCAGTTGAATGAGATGGAGGAATTTAGGAATGATGCATACGAGAATGCAAAGATAAACAAGGAGAAAACCAAGAGATGGCACGACAAGCAGATTATTCGACAAGACTTCGAACCAGGATAACAAGTGTTATTGTTCAATTCTCGACTGAGGTTGTTTCCTGGTAAGTTAAAATCATGATGGTCTTGACCATTCACAGTGGAAACAGTGTATCCACATGGTGCGATTGAGCTGAAGTGCAACAACGGTCAAACATTTAAAGTAAATGGTCAGAGGGTCAAGCATTATTTTGGCAGTGAAGTGAGGCACATGGACAACCTCCCCCTGGGAGAACCATAGTATACAGGAGAAATTCAGGCTGATGACGTTAAACCAAGCACTGTGAGGGAGGCAACCCACAAATTATTTTTTTAACATTCGTTTTGATTTGATTTTATTTTATTTTAAATCTTTATTTTGTTGATTTTCATTTTCTCTAATTCAAATATTGATTTGAGTATTTTATTGCAGGTAAAAAAAAAATTGAAAAATTTATGGACAATGTGCTTCGCGCATATGCGCGAGTTATTGTCGCGCACATGCGCACAGCCCAACTCGGAAGGCAGAAGATGCCGCGCATATGTGCCACTCAGGGCGCTCATATGCGCGAGAAGACATGCAGAATCAGACATTTAAGACAGAAACCTCGGCGCATATGCGCGGAATAAGGGCGCGCATATGCGCGCGACTTGATTTAAGAAAAAAAAAGAGGATGCAAACCCTCATTCTGAAAATCACACAGCCGCCTCTCTTTTCTGAAATAAACACAAGTCGCCACCCTCTTCGAAACACCGGCCGCCGCCGCACCTTCCTCGCTGAAACTGAACCCCACAGCGTCAAGCACAGCCCCAATGTCCGTCACACTCCGATTTCTGACCGTTATCTCGTGCAAGTAAGGTTTTATTCAGATTTTATTCTACTCTTCAGAATAGTTGGAATTTGTGCTCGATCTAGTTGAAGGAATTTTTGATATTGTGCATCGGGTGAATCGGGTATTTCTCTTTGTTCTGAGTAATTTTGTGCTTGGGTCGTATATTGTATTGCTACCCGGATTAGTTGGTGTGGTGAGATTCTAATTGCTACGCACATTGGGGTGCGATTACCGGATTTTTGCTCTTCAGTTGTTGAATTAAGTGTGTGGGTGTGAGTTTTGCATTATTACTTGATATGGCGCCGAAAAAGAAATCAAAGAAGGGTGCCTCTTCCTCCACAAGTTATGATTCATATAGATTTTGGAATGGCCCAACAAGTATACGATAGTTCTATGACAACGCCGATCATCCCAGAACGGGGATTCAATTTGTCAATTGCACGCGGTGTGATAATAGAGGAACTGGAACGCAGAGGATGGGTTTAATTCGCACAACACCCTTTGGATGCCGTAATCTCGGTTGTGCGAGAATTCTATGCAAATCTCAGAATTCTACATGACGAGTCAAAAGTCTTAGTGCGAGGTCAATTGGTGTCGTTTGACTCTCGGACAATCAATAAGCTATATCAGATGCCCAGCCTTGACCATGATGAGTACAATGAATTTCTCGAAGCGGGTGTCGATTACACAGAGGTCATCCAGACCATATGTCAAGCCGACGCTGCCTGGAAAATGAGCTCGAGCAGGCCTATTTCTGTAAAGAAATCCGACATGGGCCCTAACGCAAGTGCTTGGACATCCTTTGTGTTAGCCCGGATCCTCCCGTCCTCGCATTATTACGATGTGACAAAAGACAAAGCTGCATTGGTATATGCTATCTTGATGGGAAAATCGGTTGATTTGGGGAAAATCATCTATGGCTCGATTATGAGAGCAGGCACATGGTTAGCCACGGTTGCTCTTCCTTGTCCTCATATCGTTACAGAGCTATGCCGACAAGCCGGCATATCATGGGCCCCTGATGAACCAGTGCTAAAGCCGAAGGCCCCTATCGTTGCTTTCTTTGGAGCCGCTTTCTACGTTCCCCATGAGTTTCCGGACGAAGAGGAGATCCCACAGCCACAGTTACCACCACCACCACCACCTGCAGCAGCCAGACAGTGCAGGGGAGACAGATGTCAGCGGCTAGAAAACGAGATGCAGGACCAGATGAGATTACTAGTTGAGCAGCGCCAGGTGCTGGATTCGCTTCAGTACCACACAGACTATTTCATGGGCTACATGATGGACTTCACTTCCGTGCTTGCTCAGCGGTTTCCACCTATAGGTCCAGAGGATCCGATGTTTCCCCAGGCACCGGCATGGCCACCTCAGTATCCTGGACCTCCGCCACAGGCCCCACCCCAGCACATGGATGAGGATGATGACGACGGTGACGAGGACCACTGACGCTCATCGTGGGAGGTATGATTGTCCCTTTCTTTCTTGTTTATACATTGAGGACAATGCACACTTTAAGTTTGGGGGGTGATTTGATTTGATTTTATGTTTTGATGATTTAATTTGGATGCTTTAGTGTTTTTAATTTTGATGCCTTAAAAAAAATAAAAATAAAAACAAAAATAAAAATAGAAAAAAAAATATTTACTTTAGTCTTTATGTCCATTTTTAGTCGTTAAATTGTTTTTTTTAGAGTTGTGGACTTAAGGTAATAACCAAACAATGATGAGAGTTGACCCGAAACACATGTTGTCCCATGATTACAAATCTAAATGCATGCTATCTTTACTTAACCGTTTACACACTAATTCACGATTGCTATGATTGTTGATACATCCGATGTCAAGAGAGTGTTCATGTGATTTTGTGATTTGGAATGTATGAATGGACTCCAAAACATGCATGTATATTACTTGGTGTTCAGTTACGTGTTCACTAACACAAAAATGATCCAGGCAGTCTTTGAATTATTTTGGGCCTGTTTTTTCCTTGAATAATTTGTCAATTGTTAGCCCTTTGAGCCTAAACGAGAATGAGATGTGTGATTTGTTCTGTTTGAATACCCGAATACATGATCTATCTATGTTTGTTGATTGGTAAATTGAAAGTAGTCTAGAACTTGGTTTGGCACTCTTCGAGGCAAGATACGGGTATTGTGTGACTTAGGGATGATTTAGGCGATTTTTGGAATGTTTGAGCCTTTCAAGCCCACCCATAACATCATATTACACCCTAGTTTCCCATGTTTGAGCTTAATAAAATCGAATGGAGTGTGCCAAGGCACACAAGAGCCCCCATTCGTATCATATTTTGAGCATATACACTAGTACCTACCGAAATTTGAGAGAAAATGAATCTTTTTATCACTACAAAAGTTTTTCTCCCTAGTGCGCGTATAAGAATATCTGTGAAAAAAAAAGGAAGAATAAAGGAGTATGACGTGTTGAAATGAAAAGGAAGACACAATGGTAAATATGTTGTGACGATCCAATTGAAGGTGAAACATGAGAAATGGGAGATATGTGTTGAAAAATAAATTGGTTTGTTTCTCTCACTTTTGATTCCCTATCTTCATTTGTAGCCATTAGCCGTAGCCTAACGTTATAAGCTTAAAAGACCTATTAACCAAGTCACACGTACCCAATATACTAGTGGAGAAGAGTTGCTAAAGTTAAGCCTATGGACACTTGAAAAATGCCGTCGATAGACATGGAATCAGACTGTGTACATGTGCGCATCTCATGATATTGGACTTTGTTTGGTTAATTACTGTCTTCAGATTACCATTTTGTTTAGCCAACTGTCACCCTTTAAGTCCTGTTGATTTGTGAAGGTAAATGTGTGCCTCATTGGTTTTGCTAATGGCATGTGTGTCGAGGAGTCCAGAATTTTGTGAGACAAAAAGTTATGAACTTATCTTGGCAGTTGGTTTGGGTAAACGAGAATAGCAAAAACACACACGCACGTGAACCGTGAGTAATGTGGCATGTGTTTGATTTAATATGTTGGGGACCGTAATCTCTGATGCTAGTGGTTATCCTTTAATTCCACAATTCTTGTTCGTTCAGTTACTTTCTTTAGGATGTGTTGAGTCTAGTCTAGTTAATGTTTTATCTTATTTTATTTTGCTCGGGATTATCAAAAGTTCAAGTTTGGGGGGATTTGATAAGTGCATTTTGTGCACTTAAATTATCATTATAATTCATATAGATTGTTAGTTTTCTTGGGCAGAATTATGCATTTTTTGTTATTTTTGGTGTGATTGCAGGAAGCTAGGCAAGGCTTCGACATAGGCGTGAAAAGAAACGAAAATGATGCTTTGAAGAAAATGGTGAACAATGGACAAGTTTTAATTGCAGGAAAACTCGCGCATCATAGGCGCGCATGGGCGCGCAAGGCATGAAAGACGCAATGAAAACCAGAGAAGGGCGCGAATATGCGCGCGGAAGGAAGGACAGATGAACAAACAGAGGACTCCGTGCATGTGAGCGGAGCAAGGGCGAGCATGTGCGTGCGCTGGATAGTAGGCTGCCCAGAAAGACAGAAAGATGCGTGCATATGCGTCGTTCAAGGTCGCGCATATGCGCGCGGCACGATGTTCAGAAATAAATAGGTTTATCGTGGACTTTGAAAGGGTTCTAAAAATTTTAACACACAGCCGACATAACAGAGGAAATGAGCGAAAAAGTGAGAGCAAACGGACGACGGAATGCGAAGAACGGAGATAGAAGACGCTGAATCCGGACACGGAGACGCACTTTCATCTCTCGCCAACACGTTTCTAATTCTGTTCTTTACTTTTACGTTTTTTTAATGATTACAAACATGTTTTGTATTGATTTAAATTCGAGTATGAACTAATTCTATTTTTTAGAGATTGACGTAGTCTTGGTCGAACCTATGTTATTGACGTTTTGAATTTTCATTTAATTAATTCATCGTGTTTATTTGTGATTTCTTGGTTTTAATGCTTTTGGATTACTGGCCATAATTCGATTGATTAAATAATTAAGATCTACACTCGACAGAGGGGATTGAGATTAGGACAAGGGAAATCACATCGTCAGATGTTTATAGCCTGCAAAAGACGTATAACTCTGGTGAATCCATAAAAAGAACCTTGTTTGCATTTATTACGTGTTACGTGATTTTGAATAGACATATTAAAATCAGTAATAGGTAGTACATTTCTATTTATCACTTGAAAAAGGGAATATGATAATTGTGAGTTCTTGGTTAGTAAACATGATGCAATTTAATAATATGTTAGTCAATTTTAATTTAGCATAGGAGGAACCAGACGAAATCATATCTCTAGATTTATTTACTTATTGAATTTCTACTGTGAGTTAGATTTACCTTATTTGTTATTTTCTTTGAATTGATTATAAACCATCGATTTGATTACTCTAATTAAAGTTGAACTATGTCAATTACAGTACTTAATATACAGTTTTAAATAATTACTCCTCGTGGGATCGATATCTGTACTCATACCAGTACTAAACTTGACACCGTACACTTGCGGTAGTGAAAATACGCAACAAGAGACCGGAGAATTATTAAGAAAATTATTTTTGTTACATGATTAATTTTTATTAACTAATTTAAGGTGTTTTTTAAGGGTATTTTTCCAAAAAAATGAGATTTTATTGGATATTTTACTCGCAGAATTTTTATTTTTAACGGTACGCAAATTTTATCGAATCGAGAGACGATTCTAGGTTTCGGCTAATATTTTTAAAATCTTTCCAGCACGAAATATTTTTCGGAAGTGTGTTTGGATTTATTGGCATACTTTTAAGTTTATTGGGCTTAAAACTCTTTTAAAATTTTTAAATACAATGTTGTGGCCCATCAACTAATTATTATCAACATAATTGCTACTTTATTACTCACTAAACGTTTCTATTCATCTAATCCCTCTCCACTCAACCGCCCACCTCCACCACTACCACAATTATTCTCATAATATTACTGCTCAACCTTCGGTGGCACCGTTTCCTCCAAGCAACAATTTCCCTTCGGCCGTGGGTTTGTTTTTCTCGTCTTTTGGCTCGCAAAAATATCAGGCACGCCTCGTATCTCTTTTGTGCATCATTCATGTTCAATATTACTGTTGTGTATGCATTTGTGTATGATATCTCTCAATCCAATCCAGTAGCGTGAAGATGTATCCTAGTTGTTCAAATTTGTGCATGTTTTTCTCATCCCACTCACGTTATTGTTTAAAATATTTCAAGGGGGCTGCTGTCATTCCATGTTGAGGGGTTGTCATCACCGAGTAAGGGAGAGTTTGCAGATTAAATCGTGGTTGTGGTGGGTCGGACGATGGTGGAGCGTATTCCTTGCGTTATGGCTCGTGGGGAAAGAGATCGGGGGATGGACTCGAACCAGTGTTCAAGGGCCAATCCAAGCTATGGACCAGACCCTGGTGGGTCTGAGCCATGGCCTAGGAAGGCCCGATCATTTCTAAAATGGGTCTGGAAGCCGGTCGAGGGAGGAGTAGGAGAGGAAGCCGAGGTTGAGCGTGTGAGGGAAAAGACGATCGTATGACCTGTGCTCTTTGCATGGGAGAGTAACGTGAATTCTGTGGGTTCGGGGGATGCTTAGTGTAGAATAGACGTGAGTGGTTAAGGGCTGGATACGTGGGAGAAGGCTAGGACGCTAGTGGAAAGAGGATAATTAGAGCTGGAGTGCAATAGAGAAGGGCCGAAGAAAAATTGGTTAAATTCTGGAGTTCAGCCGTGAGTTAGGGGCTGGAATTATTGGGTTTTAGAGCTTTTAAGTATTTTTAAGATTTGATAAAAAGTTGGGAAAATTTTAGTTAAATTTTGGGTCGATTCGGGTTAAAATTGGGACCCTGGTCCAAGTTTTAAAATGAATCGGTTAAGTTCTGATTTTGGCTCGGGTATTACGTCTAGGAATACTTTTAAATATGTTTTGAGATATTTTAAGGAGTTTGATAAGCTTCGGGTCAATTTTAAAGGTCTAGGGGTGAAACGATAATTTTCGGGTTTCAGGGGCTAAATGTTCATTTTGCACCCGCGGAGAGATTTTGGTACTGGCAGCGCCCTGAGCACAAATTTATGATATTTTAAATGTTTATGCATCACATTTATGATTTTTATGGAATTATGATAAATATGTTGCATGCTTGGTTTAAAGGAAAAATTACATATATGCATGTTTTATTAAGTGTTGAATATGATGATTTTTGAAGGATGAGAATTGGTTGTGACTGACGATGTATATGTATACGATGATATGATATATGATGAGCTGAGGCCCGGTCTCAGTGGGCGGATAATGCTGTCGCTGATGTCCCTCGCCGCAGGGTACCATGGTTTTATAGATGGATCCATCGAATAGAGCTGATACGATAGAGCTGATACGAAAGTCACAACTAATGAACTGAATTAAATTAAAAGAAAATGTTTAAGTTTATGTTGAGTATGAGATGTTTTGACACGTACATGATGACATGAGATGACATGATTTGACGATATGATTTGCTGTGTTACGTTTACGCTACGTTTTTAAAGTTCATGAAAGATATGTTGATTATGATATTTTTCACTGCTGTGTGCTACGTATAGGTATTTGTTATTTATTGTACAGGTGTGTTGAGTTTTTAGACTCACTAGGCGTGTGTGATATAGGTGAGTTCGATGTCAAGGAGACTGGAGGTGCTGGACTCTGAGTCAGTGGACCTGGTGGGCGACACTACCCGAGTACCTATGATTATTCCACATTATTATGATTTCAGATTTTGAGAGGATATGAGTATTTTTAAGTTGTTTTATTTTACACATGATGTTAGGATTTTCCTCGTCTTCACTTCGGTATATTTTGTCGGCAATTATTCGTGATGATTTTAAATGATGTTTTTAAGTAGGAGTGCATGCATGCGATTTAATTAAATGGTTATTTTCAAAAGGAGAGTTTTAGTAAAAAAAATATATATATATTTCCGCTTTTTAAAACGAGACATTTCACCCGAAGACCTTGCATTTCTTCAGCATAATATTAAGCAATATGTTTAAATGTTTTTAAACCTTGTTATACGTTGTCGATTCACCAGACTTTTGTTATGTGTTCAAGTTTCTCTTTTAAATCAATAGACTAGGAGATTTATTTCTTTTTATGATTTAATTAACTGCAGTTATTTTTATTCAGAGGTTGGATGACCTTTTAAAATGTATGTTTATCTTATTTAAATGTTGATGTGTGTGTATTTTCGGTCGTACCTTAAAAAAATATGTCAGTAGAATATTAAAATGAGTGGAAGTTTCATTTATGATTAAGCTGAAATGTATTTTAATTACGGTATTTTTCACGATTGCATGTTATGTATATGTACTTGTTATTACGATTCAGGCGTGTTGAGTCTTTAGACTCACTAGGTGTGAATGATGCAGGTGAGCATATTGATATGGAGACTGGAGGTGCCGAAGACTGAGTAGGTGGGGTTGGATGTGCGCACACTAACCCGAGGACCATATTTTTTCGCACATTATGTTTATGAATTAGGAGTAAACATGGATATTTTTATACATTTTCGCTTTTATATGTTGATGGTTTGACAGGACTTTGCATGTTTCATATTTAAATTATTTTAAACGAGAGTCTAGGATTTGATAATTTTATTTTTTTTAAGTGCAGTATTTTTATCAATAGTTGAATACTTTTATTTTAAAATGGGTGATTGACAGCTGTTATTGCATGTGTGCATTTAAATGTAATTTTTTTTGAGAATTAGTTTACCAAAAAAAAATTAATTCTAGTAGTATTTTAGTAGCACGATTCGTTTCATACTTACTTCCAAATATCAAAATATTACTAGAATTTTAAGAATAAACATTTTTAATTTCGTCAAGACATGATATCTATCTCACTTCTTACACGCGTCTTGTAATATCCAAGCTTGGTGAACGGTACGGTTTAAGATTTCGTATGTTTATAGATTATTTGGTTAAGATTAAGTTTGATTTAGATGTTAAGAGTTGTGATTATGGGTCATAGTATTGTTGGTTATTATTGTTTTGTGGTATTGTTGATATTAGTTGATGGGTAGTTGTGTTGTATCAGCGTTGCGATTCGATTTCAGTTGCATAGAGTTGTTCTGGCCGAGACCAGACCGCATCCGCGGTGATTTGAGCAGCGCACCCGCGGTCTTTATTGCAGAATTTGTTGAATTGCCGAAGAGACACCGCACCCGCGGTGATTTGTGCAGCGCACCCGGGGTCGTCATTTTCAGAAATTTGGTTGAGGTGCCGAAGGCACACTGCACCCGCGGTGAGGTAGGTAGCGCACCCGCGGTGCATGAACAGTAGAAGCGTGTTTCGAGATTTTAAGTGTTTAAATGGATGAGTTGGTCTCATTTTTCTCATTCTTTCTCCTCATTCTCGATTCTTCAGTCCTTGGGAGAGCTAGGGTTCCATTTCCTTTCTTTTCCTTCCTTTGATTCAAGCATCTTGTGGGAGTTTTGAAGTGTGAGCAAGGTTCTTTTGGAGTTTAAGGAGTTAAGGTAAGCTTTTGGTTTAGTTTATTCTTGGTTTTGGTGTTGGGAGACATCTTGGGTTTGTTGTTGTGTTGGTTTAATGGATTTAATGTTATAGGTTGGTGATTATTGAGATGTTAATGGTGCAATACTTGGTTTATTGTTGTAGGAATCCAACCAAGGGTATAGATTCAAGGTTCCAAGTGTAGTAAGTGGAATTTCATTTATTGTGCTCACATGATAATATATGTATTGTGTTTCAATGGTTTTAACATGTTATTCCCTTCCATTTGATTCATGCTATGTATTAATACACTTTGTTGTATATTAGAGGTATTTTTATCTCAATTATGTTAAAGGGAATACAAAAGAGAATAGAGTCTTCAAAGTGTTTGTTTTAATGCCAAAGAGAGAATTCAAATGATTTATTGGATTGATAGATACATAGTCAGAGATTGCATGCAATTAGTTGATCAACGACCATAGGCTTATATCCCGACAGAGTAATCGATTTATATCGATGGGATATAGGTACATAGACAGAGATACTATATAGATATCAATCTATTAGAGAAAAGAGAAATACCATCGTTATTGTTATTCATTTTATGATATTAATGTTTCAGAGTTGATGGTATTTAATGTTTTCAAAGCCATGTTTTCAGAGTGTGTTATGTACATTGCTATGTAAGAGTTCCACTTGCTGAGTTTTATACTCATTTCAGTTATTTCATGTGATGCAGATAAGAGCGACGAGCCGGGACGTTGATTGAGACCTGAGTCATATGCATATAGAGATGGAAGAATGAAAGATTATTTTGATAGTATTTTGGACATGATCATACAAAATGATATCTTGTATTTTGTTGTATCATTTGATTGATCATGTGTATACTTTTGATTGTATATGAGAATGTATTTTTAAACCTTCTTTCCTTCAAGAAAAATTTTAAATTTCGCTGTTATTTTATGAAATCGGGTCAGAGCGTTACACGTCTCCCAAGTAACCTAACCATCAATCATACCCAGCTTTCTAAAAAATTTTANTCTCTCAAGTAACCTAACCATCAATCATACCCAGCTTTCTAAAAAATTTTAACTATAACAAAGGTATAATTTTAACTTTTAAGATCATGATTAAAACTTATGATACATGTAAATCAAACCTTAAGTTCCCGAAATTATGTTAGCTTAATGTCTAATCAAATAACGTAACTAATTGATCACTTTACCTTAAATTGTCATCATTCTAAATTTTTAATTTCCCACAACATTATTTCACTAATGCTTAGATTTTCAAGCCCAATATTGATTCATTCTACAATGTCCTTGATTACCATTCATTATAGTATTATAACCAAGATATCTCAAGGTTCTAAATATCCCTTCCAGCCTAAATTATCGAAAATTTATATCATTTAAACCATTCAATTCTATCTTATTGTTAAACTAGTCCCAAAATTTCTTAACAATTGCAAATTAATTCCTAATTTCCTCGAAAATTATCCAATTGGTCCTAAATTTCGAAAATTCTACAATTAACCCATAAGTTCTTGGCATTTCTAATTCCATTCTATAGGTTTCCTGTAACACAACGTTCAATAATTTTAACCTTTTTAAACCCAAAATCAATTCTCATAACCAATCTTATCTTTCCATCAAAATATAAATTCCCAAATTATACATTTTATTCTTCTAAAGACCATCGCAGTCTTCGAATAATTATTTTTTAGATGTAATTCCTAAAAATTAACTCAATTAATAACCACGAATCATCAGTATTTTCTTAGAAAATTTACATGTCTCAAAAACATTCATAATCTTCATGATTAATTTATGACCCAAAAAGTAAAATATCAATACTAAAACCCAAAAATCAATATATTTAAATCATTTTCAACCTTTCATAACGTCTATTAACCAAATTCTTAAACATGTCCAATTCCAGTACTACGAACCTAACATGCATGAAAATCATATAATTTCTTATTTCATATCGTAACATGCATAAAAATTCTAAAACATATAATCTTTTAGCATAAAAAAAATCGTGCAACCATGCAGGTTTAATAATAAAAATCATTTATCATGCAAACTTAAACATAAATGTCATTAAACTTCAAAAAGTGTTTAAAAATGTAGCTTAAACGTTTAAATCATATAAACATGCAGGTGATAACATTAAAAACAATTAAATTTACAGACTTGAGGTTTGATGTCTGAGATTTCCGGAACTGGCGATAGCACAACCCTTTGTAGGAACCTGGCTCTTATATCAACTGAAACGTGAACTACTAATTTTTTTTTAAAATATACTAGAAATTTTTTTCTTTCTTTACTACTCTCGTCCATACATATATATCTAATTATATTTTTCTACAAACATAACAAACCAACCTATTATTTGAAAATCCAAAAGAACGCAATTCAAAACATAAAATCATTAATGTCACCAAACCTAAAACTAGCATTTTTCAAAATAAAGCACAAACTCATAAATCCTCTCAAAAAACTCAAAAGCTTAAAAGTCATAAAATCTTTAAAGTAAACTTAAATCATAAACGTAATCTGGAAAACTAGCAAAGGTCCTCAGGTTATGTGCACCATCAGTTCAGCTAGTTCAACCATCAAGTCCTCTATCAAAATCATGCTTACCTACATTGATCACACCTAGTGAGTCTAATGACTCAGCAAACCTTAATCGTCATAACAAGTAGTACATATACAATCACATGCATCAATAAAATTCTTTTACTAAAAATAGTTTTTCATGAATACGCATAACTTTAAACCTATCATCATAAACATTTCCTTTCATCATATACCTATACGTTTTCCTTTATTGAATTCAG
Organism: Primulina huaijiensis; assembly: GCF_012295235.1. Lineage (NCBI taxonomy): Eukaryota > Viridiplantae > Streptophyta > Magnoliopsida > Lamiales > Gesneriaceae > Primulina > Primulina huaijiensis. Next base: position 6,727,843 of record NC_133316.1, on the reverse strand, counting down.
ATCATTAATTGTGACTTCGTATCAGCTGTAGTTCGATGGATCCATCTACGTATGGTACCAAGCAGCGGGGACATCAACGACACTCTCAGCTGTCAACTTAGCCTTGGCCTTACATATCATCATATCATTTCGATTTAAATACGATCGTCGGGCTCTTTTGGGGCCTTCTACTGTAAATGGGATCCTTCTGGGACCTTTTCCCACATCCGGGCTTCCTCTGGAGCCTTCTCCCATAGACAGGCTCTCTCTGGGGTCTTTTCCCTCACGATATCCCCAATCATATACTTTTATGTCACAATCAAGTCACATCCTTCAACCTTTCATCATTTTCACCATTTATAAAAATTCATGCACATATATATATCAATTTTCTTTTAAAACCAAGCATGCAACACGTCTTTTAGTATTAACGTTTCATCATAAAATTCCATAAACATTTAAAATAAAAATTTTAACATTCATTACAGCATTCAGGGCACTGCCACGACGTATAAGATTTTACAGGTGTATGATAAGTGCAATTTGTGCACTTAAATTATCTTTATAATGCATTTATATTGTTAGTTTCCTTGGGCGGAATTATGTGTTTTTTGTTATTTTTGGTGTGATTGCAGGAATCTAGGTAAGGCTACGACATGGGCGTGAAAAGGAACGAAAATGGCGCTTAGAAGAAATTTGTGAAAATGTCCCTTCCCTGAAGACAACGAGACCCGCGCATATGCGCGAGTCAGCGGCGCGCATATTTGAGTTCCAAATGCACAAACCAGAGAAGCGCGTGCATATGCGCCAGTCACGGACGCACAAATGCGCGTGCGAAGGAATGTCGAAGGCAACAAAACAGAAGACTCCGCGCATGTGCGTGGAGCTGGTGCGCGAATATGCGTGCGAGAGAAGATTTCCAACACAGAAGGACCCGCGCGACGCGATTGCCAGATTATTTAGGTTTCTTCCTGGGCTTTATAAGGGGGTTCTTGAATTTTTGACACACAGCTGACGCAAGAGAGATGAAGGAGCGAAAAATTGGGAGCCAACGGACGATGGAACGCGAAGAACGGAGATAGAAGACGCTGAATCCGGACACGGAGACACACTTTCATCTCTCGTCAACACGTTTCTAATTTGGTTCTTTACTTTTACGTTTTTAATGATTACAAACAGGTTTTGTATTGATTTAAATTCAAGTATGAAATAATTTTATTTTCTAGAGATTGACGTAGTCGTGGTCGAAGCTATGTTATTGGCGTTTTGAATTTTCATTGAATTAATTCATCTTGTTTATTTGTGATTTCTTGTTTTTAATGCTTTTGGATTACTGACCATAATTCGATTGATTAAATAATTAAGACCTAACACTCGAGAGAGGGGATTGAAATTAGGACAGGGGAAATCACATCGTCAGATGTTTATAACGTGCAAAAGACGTATAACCCTGGTGAAGCCATAAAAAGAACCTTGTTTGCATATATTACGTAACACATGATTTTGAATAGACATATTAAAATCAGTAATAGATATTACAGTTCTATTTATCACTTGAAAAAGGGAATAGAAAAATTACGAGTTCTTGGTTAATAAACATGATGCAATTTAATGATATGTTAGTCACTTCTAATTTAGCATAGGGGAGAGCAGACGAAATCATATCTCTAGATTGATTTACTCACTGAATCTCCGCTGCGTGTATAAGATTTACTTGATTCATTTTTTCTTTGAATTGATTATAAACCACTTCTTTGTTTTTCTAAATAAAGTTGAACTATGTCAACTATGTTACTTAATATACAGTTTTAAATAATTACTACTCGTGGGATCGATATCTGTACTCATACCAGTACTAAAACTTGACACCGTACAATTGCGGTAGTGAATATACACAACAAGTTTTTGGCGTCGTTTCCCGGGAGTAAACTATTTAATTGCATATTAATATCGTTACCAAGTAGTCTTGACTTTAATTTAGACTTTATTTTTTTTATTTTTATTTTTGTTTTTTTGTTAATTTATAATCTTTTCTGTTTTGCAATGCATGCGAAGATATCAAAATCCCGACTTGCTGATTTTTGATCTGGAAATCGAAAGAACTGCTAGGAGACTAAGAAAAGCTAGAAGGGAGGAAATCTTAGCAATGGCTGAGAATAGAGAAAACGACAGACATAACCTGCCAGAGGCCATACCTATCAGAGATCACTTCCGACCAGTGATCGACACTCACTATTCTGGCATTGCAAGAGAGAGCATCAATGCCAATAATTTCGAACCAAAACATGCCCTGATCAATATGGTCCAACAAAACCAGTTCGCTGGCATTGCTACTTCTGACCCTCACGTTCATTTGAGGACTTTCCTGGAGATCATGGACACGGTAAAAATTAAAAATGTTCCAAATGATATTATTAGATTGCGTTTGTTTCCATTTTCTCTCAGGGACCAAGCAAGAGGATGGCTCCAATCATTGCCGCTAGGGAGCATTACGACATGGCAGGAGTTAGCAACGAAGTTCCTTTCTAAATATTTCCCTCCTGCCAAGTCTGCACAATTGAAGATTGAGTTCAGTTCTTTTAGGCAGACTGACTTTGAGCAGCTTTATGAGGCATGTGAAAGATACAAGGAGTTGTTGAGAAGATGCCCGAATCATGGTTTTGAAGACTGGGTGCAGATTGAGTTGTTTTATAATGGGTTGAATGGCCAAACAAGGACAACAGTGGATGCAGCGGAAAGTGGCACGATCTTTGCCAAATCTCCTGCTCAAGCCTACGACTTGCTTGAGCAGATGACTATTAATAGCTACCAATGGCCATCTGAGAGGTCAGGAGTAAAGAGGACAGCTGGAGTTTATGATGTGGATCCGATTACATCGCTCACTCCCCAAGTTTCTGCACTAACCACCCAATTAGCAGCTATGAACAAGGTGAGCACAGCAGAGGGTGAAAGTGCACCGGTGGTTGTTGAAGAATCACATTTTCTTGAAGAAGTCCAATACATCAACAACAAGAACTTTGGAGGCTATAGAGGATATCGAGGTAACCCTCCCCCTAATACTTATCATCCTCGATTGAGAAATCATGAGAATTTTTCATATGCAAATAATCAGAATGTATTGAATCCTCCACCGGGGTTCAATACATCAAATGGGGAAGGGAAGCCATCATTTGAGGATTTAGTTGGGACATTTGTTGCTGAATCTGGCAAGAGAATGGCTAGGACTGAGTCTAAGATTGACAACCTAGAGACCCACATGGCAAATATTGGTGCTTCTTTGAAAATCCTGGAGTCGCAAGTTGGGCAGATAACAAAACAACTCACGTCTCAACCGTCAAGCGTAGTACCAAAGACTGCAGACCCGAGTATGAGAGAAGTGAATGCTGTTTTCCCCAAAGATGTTTACAATTGAAGGCTGAGTTTCAAAAGAAAAAAAGTCTTGAAGATCTCAAGAACCTACACTCTAACACTCAGTCTGCAGAGCAGGAAGAGGTGGCATTTACTGGAGGAGATGATAAGGGGAGGCAAGGAAATCTTCCTCAGAAGCTGCAAGACCCCGGAGAATTTGTTGTACCATGTGAAATAGGGGGTCAATTAGTGGACAAAGCTATATGTGATTCAAGAGTAAGCGTGAATATAATGCCAAGTTCTCTCTATGATAAACTTGGACTGACCAGGATAAAACCCACAGAATTAAGCTTGCAGCTGGCAGATAAATCGGTGAAGGTGCCCTTGGGTATTGTTGAAGATGTTGAACTTCAGATCGACAAATTGAAGGTTCTAGCAGCGTTTGTGGTAATTGACATGGAGAATAGTCAGAACGTTCACGTCATTCTAGGACGACCATTATTGGCTGCTGTTGGAGCCATCATTGACGTGAAATGAGGAAAGATGACAATGGAAGTTGAAGGTCAAATGGTGGCAATAAAGGCATCCAAGAAATCATACGACCCACCATGAACAAGATTAGTGACAGTCGAGCTGATGACAATAAACCAAGTGCTGCGTGGGAGGCAACCCACAATTATTTTTAGCATTCGTTTTGTTTTTATTATTTTATTTCAATTCCTTAGTTGTTATTTTTAATTTTCTCTATTTAAGTATTAATTAGAATTGTTTTATTTTTCTAGGTGTTTAAAAAAAAAGTGGCGAATTGACAGAGGGCGTTGCGCATATGCGCGACTTGTTTGCGCGCACATGCGCGAAGCCCAGCTCGGAAGATAGAAGATGCTGCGCATATGCGCCACATGAGGGCGCACATATGCATGAGATGACAAGCAGATACACTCGGAAGGCAGAGACTTTGGCGCATATGCGCCACTCAAGGCGCGCATATGCGCGACATGCAGCGGCTGAAATTTTCGAGACAGAAAACTCGGCGCATATGTGCAGGGTTAGTGCGCGCATATGCTCGCGGCCTAATTTTGAAAAAAAAAAAAGAGGAACTCGCGAACCCTTCTCAGAAATAAAACACAGCAGCCGCCTCTCTCTTTAGCAAATCGCACCGCCTCCTTCTTTGGACCTCCTCCACAGGCCCCACCCCAGCATATGGATGAGGATGACGAGGATGGTGATGGCGAGCACTGACGCTCATCGTGGGAGGTATGATTGTTCCGTTCTTTAATGTCTATACATGGAGGACAATGCATACTTTAAATTTTGGGAGGGGGTGATTTGAGTTTTGATGTTTTGATGATTTTTTTTTTTTTGCTTTAGTGTAATTTGAATTTTTTTATTTGAGTTGCTAGTGCTATAAAAAAAATCATTATTATTTTTGCATGTTAGAATTGTTAAGAGTAGTCATGGATAAGCTATTGTGTGGCTGATGATGAAAATGAAATTGTGGGTCTGAAACATATATGTGTTCATGACAACTGGGGAGTCACATTTTCATGCAATGTCATGTTTATTGATACTATCGATGTTTAGAGACAATTTCCATGTCTGTGATGCTATATAGACGATGAAACTCTGATTTTTAGTAATTTTCGCATGACATTGACTGAAACTTTTGCAAACACAGAAATGATCTAGGCAATTTTTCTCAATATCTTTGGGCCTACCTTCTTTGTTCATTATCAATTGTTAGCCCATTGAGCCTCGAGTTGATTTAGATGCTTGAAATTTCTTTTTGTGCCTATCTCATATTACATTTTAGTTGAACAACACATGTGATTGGTTTGTATGAGATGACTAATAGATTGAAGGTAATCTAGAACTTGTTTGAACACTTTTCGAGGCAAAATACGGATGATATGTGACATAGGAATGATTTAGGCAATCTTTGAAGCCGTTTTGAGCCTTCGAGCCTACCAAATGAACATGAAATATCCATAATGTCTCATTTTGAGCCTACTAAAACTCAAGTGGTGTGTGTCAATGACATACAATTGGCCCCCACTTGTATCTATTCTATATCCCACCACAACTACCGAATGAAGCTATACACTTATTATCCTACCTAACTTTAAGAGAAATAAGTTCNGTGAATGAAAAGAGAATGAAAATAAGTGAAATCGATTAACTTCAAATATTTCTCTCAAATTTTGATCTCCATATCTTTATTCTAGCCATGAGCCGTTACAAGCCTACAAGACCTATTAACCTAGTCACATTTATCCAATATACTAGTGGAGAAAAGTTGTTCAAGTCAAGCTTATGGATACCTGAGAAACATGGTTAACGAGTATAGACTTTAATCATTTGCGTACAAGCATCTCATTGTGTGACTTCATCTTTGCTATACCCGTGTTGAATATCTTATGAGCCAAATATTCACCAATAAAGTCCTTTGTGATCTGTGTAAGTAATTGTGTATTTTAATGAAGTGTGGGTTGAACTGAGCTGAATATTTCTTGAGTTTATAAGGCAAATAGTTGTTGTGAATCTATTTGAGCATTCGATGAGGTAAATAAACATTGATGTATCACACACGCATATGACTCTCGTGTAATTGTGAATCACATGAAAATAGATAAGCCGGAGGCCGTTGTCACTTTTTGCATATCCATTACTATAGTGGTCAGCATTTCTTTCTTTTTTGAGTCTGCACTTTCATTTTTACTTTATTTTGCTCGGGACTAGAAAAAGTTCAAGTTTGGGGGGATTTGATAAGCGCAATTTGTGCACTTAAATTATCCTTATAATGCATTTAGATTGTTAGTTTCCTTGGGCGTGATTATGCGTTTTTTGTTATTTTTGTTGTGATTGCAGGAATCTAGGTAAGGCTACGACATGGGCGTGAAAAGGAGCGAAAATGGCGCTTAGAAGAAATTTGTGAAAATGGCCCTTCCCTGAAGACAGCGAGACCCGCGCATATGCGCGAGTCAGAGGCGCGCATATTTGAGTTCCAGATGCACAAACCAGAGAAGCACGTGCATATGCTGTAATATCCCGACATTTTATCATGTTATTGTTGATGGTGTAATTTATGATTTATTATGGTAAGGTGTGGTAATGGATATTTTATATGGTTTTGGTGGTTGAGTTTATGTGGAATAGTCATTGATTATGTTTATGTTTATTAGAATGGTTTAAATATGGTCATTGTTTATGGTTATTGTGTTGGTATTGGATTTGGTGGAGGTTTTGGAGTGGATGCTTTGATGACTATAGTTTTTAGAAGATTGGAGTGCAGAAATTGTATGAAAAATATGGCAGTAGTTGTGGTTTTGAGCATAATGTTTTGTATATTGATCCAATTGACGTGAGGCCAATTCCATTAGAAATATAAGGTATAAGGCTATAACTTTCATGTTTTGCGTTTTGTTCAAATCATTAGGGAAGACGAGCCAAAAGTGGCCCGAAGTGTGTCGTGTGTTTCGTTGTTCCTGCACTGACACATGTTGGGAGAATAAGCATAACTTTTTACTCAGACCTTCAAATGACATGAGGCCAATTGGAGATGCAAGAAAACACATAGGGCTACAACTTTCATGTTGACCACTTTTGCAAATTCGGAAGCTAAAAATGAGTTTTTCGGCAGAATGTGGCGCGCATATGCGCCAGAACTCGCGCATATGCGCCGGGTGGGCAGAACGGGCCGNCGGCCAATTGGAGATGCAAGAAAACACATAGGGCTACAACTTTCATGTTGACCACTTTTGCAAATTCGGAAGCTAAAAATGAGTTTTTCGGCAGAATGTGGCGCGCATATGCGCCAGAACTCGCGCATATGCGCCGGGTGGGCAGAACGGGCCGCGCATATGCGCCCGGAATGTCGCTCATATGCGCCCGGCAGCCTGTATAAAAAAAATAAAATACGTTTTTAAGGGATTGAAGGCTTATAACATGATTCTAGAGGCTTCTACTTTATTCTAACCTTCTCTCTTTTTCTTATAATCGATCCATGCCATTTTCTCTCTAGTTTTCTCTCCTTCAATCTCTACTCCAAGTGCAAGGATTTTAGTTCTATTCTTAGTGGTTTCTACCTATTCCTCCAAGTTGCAAGGTAAGGGTTCTATTATTTTGAAGTTTAGAAGTGTTTGGATGGTTGAAGGGTTAAGTTGAATGGATGAATTTCTTAGGGTAATATCGATGATTGTTGATTATTCTTGTGTTGATGTTTGTAGAAATCATTCAAGTTTATCATAGCCACCATATTGTTGGATTGGTAGTAAGTAGAAGCTTTCTTTTCAAATGCTCACATGATTTTTATATGTATCAAGCCATGTTATTGTTAATTAGCTCCTTCCATTGGTATATAATTGATATGTATATTGTTATATGTTCATTGTTCAAGCAATTCCATTGAATTCATTGACCAAGGAGCTAATACACCATTGTGCCTACCAAATGTTTGTATAATTGCCTCAATGAAATTTCCTATGATCAAAGCCAAGGAATGATAGTTATTACATGCATGTCATTGGCCAATCACATGATTATGAGTATCTCTCACAGTTTTGATATAGTTATATATCAAAGAGATACTATCCACAGGTCACAGGTCACAGGTCACAGAGCTATCATTTCCTTTCCTTTAATTCATGCCATGAAATACCATCCATATTGCTTTGTTACCTATCTTTCATTGAAGATGGTATTATTCATTGTTCATTGCTATTGATTTATTGTCCATTGCCATTGCTTCATTGTCTATTGCCATTGCTATATCCATATTTCAAACCAATCTCATGTACATGTACTTGTTATATATAGCTTTCTGCTTACTGAGTTTTATCTCATTCCAGTTAACGTCATGTGATGCAGGTGACAAAAAGGATTGAAGTGGATCGTCCAAGGGGAAGAAGTCATATAAAAGCCAATGGGAAAGACTTTTGATCATGTCACTTTTATTTTATTTTGGGTGAACATGAGAAGTTTAAATATTGTCATATTTTGTAAAATGAATTATGGGGTAAAGCTTATGTTAGTTTGTGGATTTCTTTTGGTAAAATGTTTTGTTTACATATTATTTGTTCTTTCCCTTTTTAATTCAAATGCTTCCGCGCATGTTTTTCTTTTAAATTTAAAAGCATGAGAAGGGGGTTGTTTCAATTGGTATCAGAGCGAAATTTCTTCGGACCATATATGACTTCTTCTACCTAGGACAATCCGGTATGTTTTCGATCCTGCATCTATTGATTTTAACATTGAGTATTGATTTCATTTCATTACCATTGATGTATTCGTTCTCCATATCTATTGTTAAAGTGAGCATAGGTGTAGGATATGCCTCCCAAGAGAAAGAATATCGAAGGAGATGATAGGGCCCCTCCCACTGATAAGACTGCAAAGGTGGTAGATGAATTCAGTAAGTTGTTGAAAGAACAAGCTAAAGTCCATGGCGAACAAATTCAACAATTAATGAGCATGCAAACTACGACTCAGGGGCGTGGCCAAGAAAGAGGTCAAGGCAGGACGGAAAGTTCTGAAGATGGTGCATATGATCGTTTCAGACGTATGAACCCTCCGGAGTTTATTGGTGGTCCTGATCCACTAATTGCTCTAGAATGGATCAAGTCTTTGGAGGCCATCTTCGATTATCTGAAGTTCAATGATCAAGACAAGGTTAGTTGTGCAGTTTTTATGTTGGTCAAAGCAGCACGTATTTGGTGGGAAGCCACCAAGGTTACAGTGAATGTTCGTGAATTGAAGTGGGATGCATTCAAAGAGCTTTTCTACACCAAATATTTTTCTTGCGAGGTTAAAGCGAAGAAGGTGAAAGAATTTCTCGAGTTGCGACAAGCTGCCATGACTGTCAATGAGTATACTCTCAAATTTGAAGAAGGTTGTGTCTTTGTGCTTTTTATTGCCGAGAACGATAAAGATAATGGAGAGCACTTTCTTCGCGGCTTGAGACCTGAGATTCGGAGAGATGTTCACATGGCTAAAGTGGTTGCTTATCAAGATATTGTTGAGAGGGCACTGCTAGCTGAACTTGATGAGCAAGAGATTGAAAAGGAAAGACAGTTGAGAAGACAAACCTTTCAGGCTAGGAGTCAAGGTGCAAGTCCTTCTGGTCGAGGCAGGTTCAAAAGGAAAGGCAAGTTGGAGCAACGTAATAAGCCTTCTTTGCCTTCATCAGATACGGAGCGACCGTTGTGTCCCAAGTGTGGAAAGCCACACAAGGGTGAGTGTTTGGTTGGTAGTGGACGATGTTTTAGATGCAAGGAGATGGGGCACACGGCACTGAAATGTCCTCTCTCTTCAGGCAAAGGAAAAGTCCAAGGCAGAATTTTTGCTATGACGAAGGAAAGTGTTAATCCTGATTCTTCTGTGATATCAGGTAATATTTTAATCTTCGGCAAGGAAGCACTTACATTGATTGACACTGGTGCAACCCATTCTTTTATGTCTGAAGTGTTTATGCATTCTATATCTGTGGAACCTACTGTTATGCCATTGGACTTTAATATTGTGTTGCCCTCTGGGGATGAAATTTGTCCCACTAGTATTATTAAGGCATGTCCTGTACAAATGGGTACTAGATTAGTGTTTGCTGATCTTATTGTTATTCCGATGGTTGCATTCGATGTTATATTGGGTATAGATTGGTTATCTGCTTATCGTGCGGTGATTGATTGTGTGGGCAAGACGGTGAAATTTTTAGCCGATGACCATGATAGTGATGTTTTTGTTGGTTTAGGCTCTTCGATGGATATTCCTATTATTTCTTACCTTCAAGCTAATAAATTGTTGCTCAAAGGTTGTGTGGGTTTTCTAGCTTCAGTGGTGGATGTGAGAAAGGAAAGTATCTTGCAATTACAGGATGTTGATGTGGTTCAAGATTATCCTGACGTATTTGCTGATGATGTGCCTGGATTACCACCTGATCGAGAGGTGGAGTTTGTTATTGATTTAATTCCAGGTACAGCTCCAATTTCCAAGGCTCCATACAGAATGGCTCCTACTGAAATGAAAGAATTGAAGACTCAATTGCAGGAGCTATTAGATAAAGGTTTTATCCGACCTAGTTCCTCACCGTGGGGAGCTCCAGTGTTGTTTGTAAAGAAGAAGGATGGATCACTGCGATTATGTATTGACTACCGAGAACTCAATAAGGTAACAGTGAAGAACAAATATCCTTTGCCACGTATTGAAGATCTCTTTGATCAATTGCAAGGAGCAGCAATATTCTCAAAGATCGATCTTCGGTCCGGTTACCATCAATTAAAGGTGAAAAAGGAGGACATACCAAAGACTGCATTTAGGACGAGGTATGGCCATTATGAATTTCTGGTGATGTCGTTTGGATTAACCAATGCTCCTTCAGTTTTTATGGATTTGATGAATCGTGTCTTTAAGCCGTATTTGGATACTTTTGTCATTGTTTTTATTGATGACATCTTAATCTACTCAAAGACACGAGAACTTCATCGTGAGCATTTGAGGATTGTGTTGCAGCAGTTGAGGGATAAGCAATTGTATGCCAAGTTAAAGAAATGTGAGTTCTGGTTGGAGCAGGTGGCATTTTTGGGCCATATTGTTTCAAAAGAAGGAATTTCGGTGGATCCTTCAAAGATTGAATCGATCAAGCAATGGTCTATTCCAAAGACAATTTCAGAGGTACGGAGTTTTCTTGGTTTGGCAGGGTATTACCGACGGTTCATAGCTGAATTTTCAAAGATAGCTTTGCCATTGACAAGTTTGACACGGAAAGCTACCAAGTTCGAATGGACCATTGAGTGCCAACAAGCGTTTCAAACATTGAAAGATAAGTTAACCTCTGCCCCTGTTTTAGTACTTCCTTGTGGTACTGAAGATTTTGTTGTATATACAGATGCTTCTAAGCAGGGGTTAGGTGCCGTATTGATGCAGCGGGGGAAAGTAATAGCATATGCTTCTCGTCAGTTGAAGGACTACGAGAAGAATTATCCCACTCACGATTTGGAGTTAGCTGCTGTGGTTTTTGCTTTGAAGATTTGGCGGCACTATCTTTATGGTGAGAAATGTGAAATATTTACGGATCACAAAAGTTTGAGTTATTTGTTTTCGCAGAAGGAATTGAATATGCGGCAGCGGAGATGGTTGGAACTTGTAAAAGATTATGATTGCACCATTAGCTATCATCCTGGTAAAGCTAATGTGGTTGCAGATGCTTTGAGCCGCAAATCGAGTTCATTATTGGGTTCCATGATTTCTAAACCTTTGTTGCTTGAATTGCAAAGAAATGAGATCAATTTGGTATCTTCAGGTACAGTTGCTAGATTGTCTGCTCTAGTTCTTCACTCAACTTTATTTGATCGAATTTTGAAGGAACAACAGCGGGATGCTCAGTTATTAGAATTGAAAAGGAAGAGTGATTTGACAGGAGTTTCTGAGTTTGGGTTGAACCGTGATGGTTTATTGATCTTTCGAGGTAGGATATGTGTTCCTATGGGTGATGGCATAAGACGAGACGTACTCACTGAAGCTCATAAAGCGCCCTATTCTGTACATCCTGGTAGTACCAAGATGTACCAAGATCTTCGACGTCTCTATTGGTGGCCAGGTATGAAGAAAGATATAATGTTATTTGTTTCTGAATGTCTAACTTGTCAGCAGGTTAAGATTGAGCACCAAAGACCGGCGGGGTTGTTGAAATCTTTGCCAATACCGCAATGGAAATGGGAGCACATAACCATGGATTTCGTTGTTGGGTTGCCAAGGACTCAAAAAGGCTTCAATTCGATTTGGGTGATCGTGGATCGTTTAACCAAATCATCGCATTTTCTTCCTGTCAAGACGACTTATTCTATGAACCAATATGCTGAGGCGTATATTCAGGAGATTGTGAGACTTCATGGAATACCGGTGACGATAGTTTCAGATCGTGATCCAAGGTTTACATCCGAGTTTTGGAAGAGTTTGCATCGAGCTTTGGGAACGAAATTGGCTTTTAGCACCGCGTATCATCCTCAAAGTGACGGTCAATCAGAAAGGGTTATCCAAATTTTGGAGGATATGCTAAGGGCTTGTACGATTGATTTCCCGGGAAGTTGGGATTCTAAGCTGCCTTTGGTAGAGTTCACGTATAATAACAGTTTCCAGTCTTCTATCGGCATGGCACCTTATGAAGCTTTATATGGAAGAAAGTGCCGATCTCCTTTGTATTGGGAAGAGGTAGGTGAAAGGAAGATGTTGGGCCCGGAGTTGGTTCAACAAACAGCAGATGTTGTGACAGTGATCCAAGAAAGAATGAGGACCGCTCAGTCTCGACAGAAGAGTTATGCCGATGTTCGACGACGACCTTTAGCATTCGAGGTTGGTGATCATGTATTTATTAAGATAGCTCCTCTCAAGGGAGTTATGCGATTTGGCAAGAAAGGTAAGTTAAGTCCTCGATATATCGGGCCATTTGAGATTCTTGACAAGATTGGAGACCGAGCCTATCGTCTTGCATTGCCACCTAACTTGGATCGAATTCATAATGTCTTTCATGTTTCCATGCTACGTAAGTACCTTTCTAATCCATCTCATGTTCTTCAGTACCAGTCATTGGATCTTTTACCTAACCTAAGCTACGAGGAAATGCCGGTTCAAATTCTTGATCGCAAAATTAAAGTGTTGAGAAACAAAGAAATTGGCCTTGTCAAAGTTCTTTGGAGGAATCAAGTGATTGAAGAGGCTACGTGGGAACCGGAAGAGGAGATGAAACATCGTTATCCGAGTTTATTCGACGGTAAGCAAATTTCGGGGACGAAATTTTTATAAGGAGGGGAGATTGTAATATCCCGACATTTTATCATGTTATTGTTGATGGTGTAATTTATGATTTATTATGGTAAGGTGTGGTAATGGATATTTTATATGGTTTTGGTGGTTGAGTTTATGTGGAATAGTCATTGATTATGTTTATGTTTATTGGAATGGTTTAAATATGGTCATTGTTTATGGTTATTGTGTTGGTATTGGATTTGGTGGAGGTTTTGGAGTGGATGCTTTGATGACTATAGTTTTTAGAAGATTGGANAGAATGGTTTAAATATGGTCATTGTTTATGGTTATTGTGTTGGTATTGGATTTGGTGGAGGTTTTGGAGTGGATGCTTTGATGACTATAGTTTTTAGAAGATTGGAGTGCAGAAATTGTATGAAAAATATGGCAGTAGTTGTGGTTTTGAGCATAATGTTTTGTATATTGATCCAATTGATGTGAGGCCAATTCCATTAGAAAGATAAGGTATAAGGCTATAACTTTCATCTTTTGCGTTTTGTTCAAATCATTAGGGAAGACGAGCCAAAAGTGGCCCGAAGTNCGTGAGGCCAATTCCATTAGAAATATAAGGTATAAGGCTATAACTTTCATGTTTTGCGTTTTGTTCAAATCATTAGGGAAGACGAGCCAAAAGTGGCCCGAAGTGTGTCGTGTGTTTCGTTGTTCCTGCACTGACACATGTTGGGAGAATAAGCATAACTTTTTACTCAGACCTTCAAATGACATGAGGCCAATTGGAGATGCAAGAAAACACATAGGGCTACAACTTTTATGTTGACCACTTTTGCAAATTCGGAAGCTAAAAATGAGTTTTTCGGCAGAATGTGGCGCGCATATGCGCCAGAACTCGCGCATATGCGCCGGGTGGGCAGAACGGGCCGCGCATATGCGCCCGGAATGTCGCGCATATGCGCCCGGCAGCCTGTATAAAAAAAATAAAATACGTTTTTAAGGGATTGAAGGCTTATAACATGATTCTAGAGGCTTCTACTTTATTCTAACCTTCTCTCTTTTTCTTATAATCGATCCATGCCATTTTCTCTCTAGTTTTCTCTCCTTCAATCTCTACTCCAAGTGCAAGGATTTTAGTTGTATTCTTAGTGGTTTCTACCTATTCCTCCAAGTTGCAAGGTAAGGGTTCTATTATTTTGGAGTTTAGAAGTGTTTGGATGGTTGAAGGGTTAAGTTGAATGGATGAATTTCTTAGGGTAATATTGATGATTGTTGATTATTCTTGTGTTGATGTTTGTAGGAATCATTCAAGTTTATCATAGCCACCATATTGTTGGATTGGTTGTAAGTAGAAGCTTTCTTTTCAAATGCTCACATGATTTTTATATGTATCAAGCCATGTTATTGTTAATTAGCTCCTTCCATTGGTATATAATTGATATGTATATTGTTATATGTTCATTGTTCAAGCAATTCCATTGAATTCATTGACCAAGGAGCTAATACACCATTGTGCCTACCAAATGTTTGTATAATTGCCTCAATGAAATTTCCTATGATCAAAGCCAAGGAATGATAGTTATTACATGCATGTCATTGGCCAATCACATGATTATGAGTATCTCTCACAGTTTTGATATAGTTATATATCAAAGAGATACTATCCGCAGGTCACAGGTCACAGGTCACAGAGCTATCATTTCCTTTCCTTTAATTCATGCCATGAAATACCATCCATATTGCTTTGTTACCTATCTTTCATTGAAGATGGTATTATTCATTGTTCATTGCTATTGATTTATTTTCCATTGCCATTGCTTCATTGTCTATTGCCATTGCTATATCCATATTTCAAACCAATCTCATGTACATGTACTTGTTATATATAGCTTTCTGCTTACTGAGTTTTATCTCATTCCAATTAATGTCATGTGATGCAGGTGACAAAAAGGATTGAAGTGGATCGTCCAAGGGGAAGAAGTCATATAAAAGCTAATGGGAAAGACTTTTGATCATGTCACTTTTATTTTATTTTGGGTGAACATGAGAAGTTTAAATATTGTCATATTTTGTAAAATGAATTATGGGGTAAAGCTTATGTTAGTTTGTGGATTTCTTTTGGTAAAATGTTTTGTTTACATATTATTTGTTCTTTCCCTTTTTAATTCAAATGCTTCCGCGCATGTTTTTCTTTTAAATTTAAAAGCATGAGAAGGGGGTTGTTTCATATGCGCCAGTCACAGTCGCGCATATGCGCGTGCGAAGGAATGTCGAAGGAAACAAAACAGAAGACTCCGCGCATGTGCGCGGAGCTGGTGCGCGCATATGTGCACGAGAGAAGATCAAGGAATAGAAAGGGAATAAACATTCTATTTATCACTTGAAAAAGGGAATAGAAAAATTACGAGTTCTTGGTTAATAAACATGATGCAATTTAATGATATGTTAGTCACTTCTAATTTAGCATAGGGGAGACCAGACGAAATCATATCTCTAAATTGATTTACTCACTGAATCTACGCTACGTGTATAAGATTTACCT
>NC_133316.1:6632920-6712130 GCF_012295235.1 Primulina huaijiensis | reverse complement strand
GCCCCGTCAGTCAGGCTACCACAGTATTGTTCCCTGCAAACTGTGTGAAGAACTAAGTCATCCCAGCTAACATCTGGGCGTTCATGTCCAGTGGAGGGGGTGGCGGTAATTCTCTCTCCTGCCTATGATCCTCACCGTCCTCATGATGATGCTCACCATCTCTCGTGCGATCATGAATGCGTATAGGAGGCATGCTGTTCCATATATAACCTATACGTAACCAACATGCATAATTCTATTATTTCTATAAATTTAAATAAATACTGCATAATCATAATCTGAACATAAAATATATCATGAAAACATGCTGTTAAAATATTTCATGCTTTAAACGAAATGCGTAAACGTAAAACTTACAGACCAAAGGCGTGACTTCATGAGCTTCTCGAGGTCAGTAGTAGTACAACCCTTTGCAAGAACATAGGCTCTGATACCAACTGTAAAGGCCCGTAATTTGTATTCATATTTCGCGGAATTTTTATAAAAAAATTTTTTTTAAATAAATAAATAACTTGTCTTATTCATAAAATAAATCCGTAGATGGTTTTAACTTTAAAATAACAGCGGAAGTAAATATAGTATTTCGAAACAACAATTTAAAAATAATCTGACATATTAAAAACTGAGTTTGAGTATAAAAAGTGCATAAACTGAAACATGAGGTCCTCGGGTTCCTACTACTGCTGACCCAAGCTAGCTCACTAGTCTCCGCCCTCAGTCTCACCTCAACGGTACCTACAAAAATCAAGTCTAGTGAGTCTAAAGAGTCAACATGCATAAATCGTGAATAGCAGGTAAATATATCATAAAATCGTATGCAATGTAAAATATCGTGTCGTAAAGCGTAACGTAAAAATATCGTGTCATGGGTAAATATAAATACGTGCATATCTGAAAGTTGTACGTAAAAGATTTGCTCGATAGAGCTCTGTCATAAAATACCATATCGAGATTTTTCTGGTATAGATAATGTTTCAACGCAAATGGTCTGTAACATTACATGAACGTCTGATCAGACTAAACCACAGTATACTAGACGGTAGAGATCACCGCAGCCCTTGGACTGGATGTCCGAACCCATACATAATCGTAAACTAGTCGTAAGTCATCGGGTGAAGAGATCCCATAAGCGTGAGGTGGCCACAAGATATATCGCATATATCTCAAAATAATCATTTTATATTTTATGCACGTAATATAATTATAACCATGTTTTTACCAGATGAGTTGGATCGTTCTCAGGCTTTTTGCGACCTAATCCTAACATGAGACACATGCAAATAAACTCAACTTGACAAAAACTTCATATCCGAACCAAAAAAAACGAGACAAACGAGACCAACAATCTAATTTCCAACCATGACTCCGTACCAACCCGAACCAACATCGAACCATCGTTTAGTCATGATCAAAATGCACCTAATATAATGAAATAATATCCTTAAGAATTCGGATTTTAGTGACTGGAGGCCAACATCATGAAACGCTCTTTCGAGAGTCACTTTGGCACATTGCACCGTGAATTCTCGTATGACCTCTAAACTTAACCAAATCACTAACGGCCAAAAACATGACCTTCTTAACTCATTGAGGTACTGTCCAGTCCAAAGATATAAGCTAAAATCCAACCAAGAACTCAACCAACCTCTTGAACCGAGACACAATTGCTGTCAAAAGTCGTGGCAGCAGCTGCGCTTGCTTTGCGTGGTTTAAGAACTAATGGCCATTGGGGCTTGAACCACCGACCAAAGTCTCTTACCAACATTCTAAGGGGTGGCTTGAACCATGGCTAATGGCTAAAAGCCAACCACAATCCAAGCAATTACTTAGGACACCACTAAGCTCCCACCCGAGAACACCAAGTACTGTGCCGTGGGGTGTGTTTCTTTATTTTGCTGTCTTATATCATTCCAGTGGCCATATGATCGACTATGGCTTGATCTAGACATAATGGAGTGTTGTATGAACCATGGCTATGGGCTAGAAGCCAACCACAATTCACCTAAGCATCCAAAAGCCGAAACTTACTCCCAAACCAGAAACAAGAAACTGAGGGGCATATGTTTTGTTGTTGAAAAAAATATATTGATGGATCCGCGAACCAATCCTTGAAAGGTTCACTTGGTCACGTCCTAGACATGCTAAGGAAGGGTTCAAACCATGGTTACAGGCCCTGGGCCAACCATGATCCAAACACTCCTCTTAGACAACCAACAACCAAAATCGCGGCTTAATTTGTTACCCAAGAGGATTCTTGCTGTCAAACATTTTTCTTGAGTGTAGGGGCTTAAACCAACGAGCCAACAACACCCTAACACACTCTAAATCATGCCTATAAGCAGCCTGGAGTGCCTGGAAACGAAGCAACACCCTGTACTCAAAAGAACAACCAAACCGTGAGCTCGAAGGGGATGGCCGAGAAGGCCTGTGCATATTTCTGAAACACTTGCTGTCAAATTTTGTTTGTTGCTTAAACCATGAATATATAAAGTGTAAAAATATCTATAGGACTTGATTGAAGAGAAAAGAATCAATATATACATTCCTGAAATTTTGTTTAGAAGAAAACAACATAATACAAAGAATACGGCGCGGTGGAGTCGGAGTTGGGTTTCTTTCTCTATTCCTGTTGTTACCTCACGATTAAAGCTGCTGCTTACTCTATTGTTATCAAATGAGAGGGTGGGGAGATGCTGAGGAATGAAGGGGAAGGTCACATGGAAGATAAAGGAGTCATGAAAGGTAATTTAGATGGGAGATGCAAGTAATAAGTTGATTGGCAAATCAATNAAAGCTGCTGCTTACTCTGTTGTTATCAAATGAGAGGGTGGGGAGATGCTGAGGAATGAAGGGGAAGGTCACATGGAAGATAAAGGAGTCATGAATGGTAATTTAGATGGGAGATGCAAGTAATAAGTTGATTGGCAAATCAATTATCTCCTTCCCTACTTGCTGCACGTAAATTATGGGTTTGATGTGCTAGGTGATGGCCGAAATTTGCTTCCTAAATGCAAGGTAAAATATTGCTTAAATCTTGTATTTTGAATTTTTAAAATTTTAGATATCCATTATGTATTTTAGTAATTTAATAAATTAAATTAGTATACAATTTCTTGCATGGCATGACTTAGTCCTTAAAATTTATTTTAAAATGTTAGGTTATAATTTCTTAAATATCTTAGGCTTAGATTAATTTATCCCAATTGCTTACACATTTTAATTTAGGCTTATAACTAAATATGGGACGTAGAAGAACTTATTTAATAACTTAAACCCAATTAATTTAATAAATCTTAAAAACATTCTTAATCAATAGAATAAATTATTCCTAGTCTTAAATTAAATTTAGGAATATTTTCTTATTATTAATCTTATCTCCGATCTCCTAACTCCGGTCCGATCTCGCGTATTTATCTGAAAAGATAAAAACTAAACTCCTACGTTAAAAATAAATAATCATGAATCAAAAATTATTAAAATGAAACAAACACTTCATATATACATAAAAAAATCATTTTTAATTTAAATAATAGCAATTATGCATGGCTTATACGAAATCTGATTTTTCGGGTTCTACATAAAGGACCTAGAACCCACAACCCCCAAACCCGATCCTCATGGGATGCGCGACCCCAACCTTCACTAAGAACTGACACTATCAATCCTGTTATTGAAGTTTGCTTGAACTTACTCTATGTTGGTGTAAATTTGAAAGTTATTGACTTGGATCTTCCCACCGAGATAAGTAGCAGTGGCTGTCTAGGCCTTCTTTTATCTACTCAAGTCGAGTAAATATGTCAATCATTCCCTTGGGTATATTTGGCACTTTTTTTAGCGTTTTATCTTCGAAAGATTCTAAGGCTTTCTCATTATTCAAAGCATTTTTAGAACGGTTAAAGAAGAAGAGATGACAGTGAGATCTGAGTAGATATGATCCAAAGTTGTTTCATCAATTAAGTCAAAGTCAGGGGAGGATGACTTTATTCTTGGTAGTTCTTTGGATGTAGAAACTGTTAGTCTAAGAGTCTGATTGTTGGAGGGTCCTGCTTGTTCTTTCATTAAGACTCTTTATCCAGCCTGTTCTCCTTCATACTGTCTGATTTGTTCTCCAGGTTCTAGATCACTTGCTCAGGCATAGCTATCTCAACTACTTCTGTACAATTCCTCGAAAAAGCATCTTCTTCAGATTCAATTATAAGTACATCCTCATATAAGATGATTTATCATTAAGAATCACTGCGTCTTTGGTCACACGACGTGTAGAGAGTAGTTCACTCAAAGGCAATTCATCTTCATTAACATCTTGTTGCTGTTGTACAATGGATTGCACAACTTCTTCAACAATTGCTAGAGTGATCTTCCTCAGAGGTGGAGAGGCGATGGATCTGACTAAGTGGTAAGTTTTGCTTCCTTGGAGTGAGTATCAGTTGACTTCTCAGATACTGACTGAACTGATGAACCACTATTGGAACATTTCATGTTCGCAATCTTGATTTTGATGTTAACAAAACTTGTGATTTTGTTTCTAATGATTTACTGTAGTGCGCGGGAAGTTGGAACTGATCAGGGTTCGAAATGATCAATTAATTGGGCCAAAACTGAACCTATCAATACGCAACTGAAAGTGCCAGCTGATTGCCCAAACTAAATCTGCTCAACTGATATATCAAAGAACAGTTCAACTGATTGTCCAGCTGATAGATGGTTCAACAGAAGAACTTCAGAAGCTCAGCCAGCTGATGAAGAACTCAACTGATGAAGAGCCCAGCTGATCAGTTCAACTGAAAGAGTGAAACTAGTTCAACTGACGAGTCAACTGATTTTACCAGCCCAATTGAAGATCAGTTCAGATTACAAGTTAGGAGCATCAATTAGGAATCAATCAGTTGCAGATCAAGACAAGCTTATCTAAAGTGGATTCCAGCTACGCACAAGGATACAAAGCATCTGTACTATTGATAGTAAAATAATGGACGGTGCAGCAAAGTTTAAAGCCAAAATGTTGCAGAAGACTGTCGAAAAAGTCGAGACACAAATTTCAAGGAACACGTTCAAGCTGCAACGGATACAATTATTGAATCTCACTGTACGATGAGTTTCTCGCCTATAAATAAAAGACCAGTGAAGACCAATAACAAGAAGAACAAGAACAATTGTGTGAAGATAAAAAGAGAAAAGGGCACGCATATTGTATCTCTGCTTACTAGAAGAAATTTGCCCAGAGGGAACACTTCACCTTGTTATCAGCTTAGTTTAGAAGCACAATTCCCTCAGTGTATTAGAACACCTTCTTGTAGTGTTCATTTTTAAGTTCTCACACATATACACACCACTACCCAAAATGCAGTCTTGCACAAAGACATTAAACTTGTGTATGTAGTCTTTGACACACAGACGTTAAACAAGTGTTGGCTGGAAGGTGCTGCCTTCAGTCTAGTCTAGGAGTTCAGTTAGGTAGTGGGTAAGTCCTAAGCTGGGTGGGTTTGTACAAGGTGTTGTATAAATCAAAGTATTCTAGTGTATCCTACCCGTGGAGGTAGAAGGAGTGACGTAAGAGCAGTTGAAGTCTCCGAACATCCATAAACATATCCTGTTTTCTTTAATTGTTTAACTTTTGTTTTCAACTGATTTGATCAGTTAGAGCATCTGTCAATTCAGTTTCACCACAAATAAACTGATATGTGCCTCAACTGATTCCACTTATTTCAGTTATTCAGTTGCACAATATATAAAATTTATCATTTTTCTTAACGTAGGATTACTTCGAGTGTTTTCCACTCGATTCTTAATCAAACTCGATTTAATTCATTGGTGGAAACATTCTTAGAACAAGAGCAACAAGTGCTATGCAGGTCTTGGAGAATATTGTGTTTGAAGCACCTCTGGTGCCCAGCACACGATCCTTGAACCACCCACTTTCTGCTCTTTGGCATCCACTAGATCAAAAATGGCATAAACTGGCTCATATTTTTTGATAATTCTCTCAGAATTTGACCTTATTCTACAGGAATACCAGGTCTATATCTAGTTGATTTATCACAACTATATCATCAAAAGCAGTTGGGCAATATGGATCATTATTGGATCTTTGTTGGGCATAAAACTGTTGCCAGCTTCTGAATCTTGAGAAGATCTAGAAGACAATCTCTTTGTTGAAGAGCTTCATCTATGAATACAATATTGACTTGATATATAACTTATTTCTCTAATGCTATGAACCTCTTTAGCGCATCTTTTTTCCTTAATTTTGATGCAAAGATGACTGTCCCGAATTTCACTCATTCATCAAAGAATTTAATCTTTTACGCAACGAATTCATCTAATTCATCCATCAATAGATATATTTGAGTTTGGACAGTTGATAAAGGTTCTGAGACTTGAACTTCAACCATCTTAACTTTTCCTTTCCCAATATCTGTAGAGAAGGTAGAGACCAGTCCCGACCTGGTGGATTGGATGAGATCTTGAATGATTACTCTTTTTGTTGGTCTTGGAGGAGGGAAAGACATTGGAATACTGATTTTTCGAGGTAGGGATGCCACCGCCATCAGTTTCAGTTTTTCATCTTGCTGGTCAGTAGCCTTGTTTTCAATTTCCTCAGCCACTTGTATCTGAGAGATAAGTAATGCCTTGATTTGTGAAGGCACTGGCTTGACTTTGTTGTTCTGGCCTTTTCGGAACAGGAGAATGAGTTGTTACCTCAGAGTCACTGGATTGTAGAATAGGTTTCTTCTTTGGCTTGGGTCAAGTTGCCTTGCTTCTCTTCTTATAAAATCGTTTCTTTTCAGTAGCATGTTCTTCTCCGATTTCTTTTTTGATGGCCAACATCCTAGCATAAGAGATGTTCAGTGCCTGTCCTTTAGGCCTAAGAGAAAGGATGTTTGGTGCAGTGAAAGCCTTGAACTTGTGCAAAGTTACCGAGTTTCTCAGTAAGGCTCCTGAGTCTTCAAACAATATGCTTAGAGGGATGGCGAATCCAACAGATTTCATCTCATTTTTGAATCATGAGAATCCAACAGTAGGCAACTGAAATAGTGTAGAAAAATAATCTTGCTCAATTAAAAAACTATCATTTTCCAGTGGCATCAATATCTTCACATCTTTAGTTACTACCCCTCTGATGTAGAAACTCTTCTGCTCTTCCTCGTAGATGTCCAAAGAAGAACGGAGAAAAGTTCCGAGTCCAGATGACTTTATAGCTTTGAAGACTTGAGAAACATCAGCATCTTCCATAAAATAAATTGATTTGAAATCGACTGCAAGCAAGTTCATGATATAAGGAGTTGCTGGAGCGGCCATATCTAAATATGTTCTTAGATATAGAAATTTGACGATTTTTGAGGTGAAAAAAAGAGAGAATTTTGAGAGCAAATATGTTTGAATGAGAAGATGCAAAGGTAAAATGAGAGATTTAAGGATTTAAATTATTTAACATATGCGACTTTTGATCTAGTAACATAAGGGGTATGTGTTACGCAGTCAATCAAATTTTTTGTAATCTAAAAATTTTGCGAAAAAACTATTTTTTTTAATTAAGTCGCTAATAAAGGTTAATAATCGAATTTAAATGAATTATTAAAGCAATATTAAATGATAAGATCAGTTGGATTGAGAGTACTTTCTATTAATTTGGTTGTGAGGTTAACTGTCAGTTTAGTACTCAAAGACTAATTGACTATTATCCTATCAGNTTGTATGAAAGAGACCGCACTCTTATATACTTACTAGACATGCATGAATTTTATGACCGAGGTTTGATTAGTTTCTTAAAAGGAGTCTCACACCCTTCGATCCACATTGACCACTTAATCATACATGGACGTGAACTGGTTTATCAATCTATCCACGGAATGGAACTTGGTGTTATCGGTCCATCTTACACAAATCAAGCTAATCAGACCACAGCTCCTCCCATCACTAGCACATTTGAAACCGGAGGTAGTAGCTTGACTAACAATATTCCACCATATGTAACAGCCCTTTTTGTAGAATATCCTGGAATCATGAACACAACAATAGACCAAAACNCATAAACTGGCTCAATATTTTTTGATAATTCTCTCAGAATTTGACCTTATTCTACAGGAATACCAGGTCTATATCTAGTTGATTTATCACAACTATATCATCAAAAGCAGTTGGGCAATATGGATCATTATTGGATATTTGTTGGGCATAAAACTGTTGCCAGCTTCTGAATCTTGAGAAGATCTAGAAGACAATCTCTTTGTTGAAGAGCTTCATCTATGAATACAATATTGACTTGATATATAACTTATTTCTCTAATGCTATGAACCTCTTTAGCGCATCTTTTTTCCTTAATTTTGATGCAAAGATGACTGTCCCGAATTTCACTCATTCATCAAAGAATTTAATCTTTTACGCAACGAATTCATCTAATTCATCCATCAATAGATATATTTGAGTTTGGACAGTTGATAAAGGTTCTGAGACTTGAACTTCAACCATCTTAACTTTTCCTTTCCCAATATCTGTAGAGAAGGTAGAGACCAGTCCCGACCTGGTGGATTGGATGAGATCTTGAATGATTACTCTTTTTGTTGGTCTTGGAGGAGGGAAAGACATTGGAATACTGATTTTTCGAGGTAGGGATGCCACCGCCATCAGTTTCAGTTTTTCATCTTGCTGGTCAGTAGCCTTGTTTTCAATTTCCTCAGCCACTTGTATCTGAGAGATAAGTAATGCCTTGATTTGTGAAGGCACTGGCTTGACTTTGTTGTTCTGGCCTTTTCGGAACAGGAGAATGAGTTGTTACCTCAGAGTCACTGGATTGTAGAATAGGTTTCTTCTTTGGCTTGGGTCAAGTTGCCTTGCTTCTCTTCTTATAAAATCGTTTCTTTTCAGTAGCATGTTCTTCTCCGATTTCTTTTTTGATGGCCAACATCCTAGCATAAGAGATGTTCAGTGCCTGTCCTTTAGGCCTAAGAGAAAGGATGTTTGGTGCAGTGAAAGCCTTGAACTTGTGCAAAGTTACCGAGTTTCTCAGTAAGGCTCCTGAGTCTTCAAACAATATGCTTAGAGGGATGGCGAATCCAACAGATTTCATCTCATTTTTGAATCATGAGAATCCAACAGTAGGCAACTGAAATAGTGTAGAAAAATAATCTTGCTCAATTAAAAAACTATCATTTTCCAGTGGCATCAATATCTTCACATCTTTAGTTACTACCCCTCTGATGTAGAAACTCTTCTGCTCTTCCTCGTAGATGTCCAAAGAAGAACGGAGAAAAGTTCCGAGTCCAGATGACTTTATAGCTTTGAAGACTTGAGAAACATCAGCATCTTCCATAAAATAAATTGATTTGAAATCGACTGCAAGCAAGTTCATGATATAAGGAGTTGCTGGAGCGGCCATATCTAAATATGTTCTTAGATATAGAAATTTGACGATTTTTGAGGTGAAAAAAAGAGAGAATTTTGAGAGCAAATATGTTTGAATGAGAAGATGCAAAGGTAAAATGAGAGATTTAAGGATTTAAATTATTTAACATATGCGACTTTTGATCTAGTAACATAAGGGGTATGTGTTACGCAGTCAATCAAATTTTTTGTAATCTAAAAATTTTGCGAAAAAACTATTTTTTTTAATTAAGTCGCTAATAAAGGTTAATAATCGAATTTAAATGAATTATTAAAGCAATATTAAATGATAAGATCAGTTGGATTGAGAGTACTTTCTATTAATTTGGTTGTGAGGTTAACTGTCAGTTTAGTACTCAAAGACTAATTGACTATTATCCTATTAGTAGGGCTTTATGATTCGATATCCCCCTTAAAGTCATGCATTTATGATAAATCAATAAGTTTGGTGTGTGTGTGTGTGTGTGTGTGTTGCAAGGGAAGAAAACCCTAGTTTTCTTCTAATTTTTTAGGCGTGTGATTGCGTAGGGTTTACGGTTTGGAAGCCATGTTTTAGATAAAAATATTTGGGTAGATAACTAGGCCCAATAACCTTAGTATAATAGGCCAACTAGGCCCATTAGAATGTAAGAAAAATATCTCATTTAGAAAAGTTTTTAAAATATTAACCGAGCCTCCAAAAGTCTTTGTTTTTGTCAAAAATCGATTATCGGTTTAAAATATGACTCGACACGTAAAAATACATCAAAAGACACCATTTTCGAAAATTACATATTAATATACCATATATTAAATAATTATTTAATAAAAATATTTTTCATTTAAAGTCCTCGGTTTTCGTTCCTCGGTCGCGTCTCGAATAACCCTTGAAAACACTGAAATTCATATTTTTAACATGTAAACACGTCTATCATATTTAATTAATGCAATCAAAAAAATTTAATTAGGCATTTTCCATTTTTCTTAGATTTGATGCATGGTTGGATTACGTTATCGTATTTTGGAGCTTACAGTTTCTGTTGCAAAATATTCTTTCACTACAACAAAAACGGCAAACGACAACGGATTTTATCTGTTGTCGTTTGCAATTTACAACTGTTGTAATTGATGGTGTTGTTGAAAGTGCGTTCACGTTGCTACTATTTGCGACGATTTTTCAAAAACCATCGCTAATTAGCGACGGTTTACGACGGACAACATACTAAACCATCGCTAATATTAGCGACGGACGATTTTCTAAAAACCGTTATCTTTGAGCCCTAAAAAAANGATCGAGCTCTTGAGAGATTTTTGAGATTCAAACCGCCAAAGTTTGAAGACAAACCAGATGCGTATCAAGTAGAATCTTGGCTAAGCAAAATCAACAAAATATTCTCTATTCTTAATTATTCTGAAGAACAAAAGGTGAATTTTTCCACTTATTTATTTGAAGAAGCAGCTCATAACTTGTGGCATACGGTGGAACATAAGTGGACAAAGAATCACACCCCAAAACGTGGGACAATTTTCTGCAAGAATTTGAAGGTAAATATATAGCTCAAGTTATATTAAATACCCGAGAACGTGAATTTATGGATTTAGTCCAAGGTGACATGACCGTAGCTCAATATGAAGCAGAATTCCACCGTCTTATACATTATGCACCACATTACATGGAAGATGAGGTAAGAAAAAGAAAAAAAATTTGTTCAAGGATTAAAGCTCGATATTCGTTGGGCAACACTGTCCACAGAAATTACCAGTTATGTTTCTGCTGTTAAGCTCTACGAGTGGAAGAAGATATCAAGGCACTTCTTAAAAAAGAGGAAGAAGAAAAGAAAATCAGGAAGCCCAACCTTTTTGAGGATAATAAACGGAAAAGAAAATTTGAAAAGAAAACACAACCAGTCAGGCAAGGAGAAGCTATCAAAGGAAAAGTTCCAAAAAACAACAATAAAAAGTGTGGATATTGTGGATTACCAAATCATGAAGAAGAAAAGTGCTGGAGAAAAGGTGGGAAATGTCTTATTTGCGGAAGTGAGCAACACCGTATTCAAGATTGTCCAAAAAAAACGCAGAAGACTTAACCCACAACAAAGCCAAATATACCTGCTCGAGCCTATGCCCTCTTAGGAAACAAAGAGGAGGAAGTTGACCCCACTGCAGTCGTAGAAGGTACTGTTACCTTATTATTCAGTTCTGCAAAAACTTTATTTGATCCAGGAGCTACTCATTCTTTTATCTCAAAAGTTTTTGTACATAGATTACCATTGTTATTTGAGCAGCTACCATATAGCTTCGAAATTTGCTCACCTTTAGGGACAACAATGATTACTGACATCATTTACAAAAACTGTCCCTTAAACTTCCAAGAAAAAGAATATCTAGTAGATTTGATTGAATTACCTATCAAGAATTATGATATTATTCTTGGAATGGACTGGTTATTTAGACACCAAGCCCAGCTCAATTGTTACACAAAAGAAGTTTATCTTCAAACTTCTCATCCAATCATTTCCAAAACTAACCATACCATGGGAATAGTATAACCAGCAGAAGCTAGGGCTATACTAAAAGACAACGGACAAGGATTTCTAGCTTATTTGATAAATAAGCCAAAAGATCAACTAAGATCTCATAAATCTCAGTTGTACAAGAATTTTCAGAGGTTTTTCCTAAAGAGATCAATACTTTACCTCCTCAGAGAGACGTAGNTTGCAATTTACAACTGTTGTAATTGATGGTGTTGTTGAAAGTGCGTTCACGTTGCTACTATTTGCGACGATTTTTCAAAAACCATCGCTAATTAGCGACGGTTTACGACGGACAACATACTAAACCATCGCTAATATTAGCGACGGACGATTTTCTAAAAACCGTTATCTTTGAGCCCTAAAAAAAACGCTAAAAGATAACGGTTTTTGGAAAACCGTTGTCTTTTGCTTAAAAAAAACGCACATACGATAACGGTTTTCACTAAAACCGCTGTCGAAAAGCATACGACAACGGTTTTAGTGAAAAACCGTTGTCGCATGTGCGTTATTGAAAGGGTATTTTCTTGTAGTGTTTCAAACTCATTTGCAATATAAAATATCATAAAATTTAGCTACGCTTTAATAATTTAAACAAAAACAATAATGTAATCAAGTATGAAGAAAAAGTCGACAATCAAATTAAATAAAACAACATCTCGAGGTATGATCCCCTTAAATCCCAACAAATATAAAAATTTATCAACCAATCGTCATAATAAATTTATCGAACAAAGTTTTTAAACTAAAAGTGCTAAGAGAAGTGAAGAACAGAAGAAATGCTGTGTGAAAATCTTCAATTTCTCCTTGCTCCCTTCACTCTTATTTTTTCTCTAACGTCTGGCGGATCTTGAAAGTGAATTCTCTATAAAAAGTCTGAATAACTCCCTCAGAAACCGTGTATTAGGTTTTCCATGTAGGAGAGTGTGGGCCTTTTAATCGTAATAACATTATTATATCTTACTTGCAATAGCGGAAGCTTGTACAATCCTGACTTTACAAAAGATAACAAAATTAAGAATTCAACATAAAAGTCACGCTCTTGCTAAGCCAACATTTCAATTATCAATTTCCACCCTATTCGGAGGCTTGTAATCATATATCCAAAATTCAATATGATATGACATATATCAATAATAACGTATCGATATGGAAATATCTTATCAAATGATATACAGTAACTTTTCAGAACTCTGAAGTGAATATCGTAGGCTAAAGAATGGCTCCCACCAATACTCAGTATAACACATTTCAACACGTACTCAAGTAAGATCCCTACAATCGATCATTTACGAGCAAAGGTGGACTCACATTTCTAGACCGAAGTCACATTGTTCAAATGAACTATATACCAGATTTTAAACCCATTGTTCATTGTAATCACATTTCTGGACCGAAGTCACGTTGTCTTGTGGATTAGCAATCCGGTACATTGACCGTTGTCCAAACTCAATTCATTCATTCAGGCATTCAATCAGTAATGGTCGATCGGTAACCAATCAAGAACCAACAAATCCAAAAATCCAATATGAAGTAGGATAAGACCAATAAATTAAGAAATTCACAATATGACACAATATATAAAAAAAAAATAAGTAGTTATGAAACTTTATTGTAAATTTTAGACCAAATGTCAAATTCTATTATTTAAAAAACCAGAAGAAAACCATACCTCGGTAGCTTGCTTTTTCGTCTTGATTTCANACCAAAACTCCATACCGAATGGCACCTTCAGAGTTAAAAGAATTAAAACTTAAATTACAAGAGCTCATGGACAAGAAATATGTCCGGCCTAGTCCATCTCCATGGGGTGCTCCTGTATTATTTGTCAAAAAGAAATATGAAACTCTAAGGATGTGCATTGATTATCGAGAACTTAACAATGTTACCATAAAAAACAAATATCCTCTACAGCGTATCGAAGAATTGTTTGATGTTTTACAAGAGTCTCAAGTATATTCAAAACTTGATTTGCTACGAGGATATTACCAATTGCGAATTAAGGAGGATGACATCTCCAAAACGGCTTTTAATACCAGTTATGGACACTATGAGTTTGTGGTAATGCCATTCGGATTAACCAATGCTCCTGCAGCTTTCATGGATATGATGCATTGAATATTTCAACCATTCTTGGAAAAATTCGTTGTCATATTCATAGATGACATTTTGATATTTTCAAGAAGTCATGAGGAACATGCTCAACATTTACGATTGATTCTCAAAACTTTGAAAGAACGTCAATTGTATGCCAAATTCAGAAGTGTGAATTTTGGCTAGAAAAAGTGTCATTTCTTGGCCACTTTATCTCTAAGAAAGGACTGGAAGTAGATCCTGCAAAAATAGAAGCCATATCTCGCTGGAAACAACCAATCAACATCACAGAAATTAGAAGTTTTCTCTGCTTAGCAGGATACTACCAAAGATTCATTAAAGATTTTGCGAAAATTGCTGTTCCCCCGACACAGCTAACTCGCAAAGACAACCCTTTCTTGTGGACTGATGAGTGTGAGAAAAGTTTTTGCAAATTAAAAGAAATGCTTACTAGTGCACCTGTATTAGCTTTACCAGAAGGAACAGAAGGATTTGTGGTTTACACAGATGCCTCAAAAGAAGGCTTTGGATGTGTATTAATGCAAAACGATAAAGTTATTGCATATGCCTCTAGAAAATTAAAGAATCATGAGTTAAATTATCCCACTCATGATCTGGAATTAGGAGCAATAGTGTTTGCATTAGCAAAATGGAGACACTATTTGTACGGTTCCACTTTTGATATTTATACAGATCACAAAAGCTTGAAGTATTTATTTACTCAAAAAGAGTTGAACATGAGGTAAAGAAGATGGATTGAATTTTTGGAATATTACGATTGTACAATTCTTTATCAATCAGGTAAAGCTAATGTAGTGGCTGATGCTTTAAGTAGAATGATTAGCATGGCTTGTTTGGAAGTGAAAGAAGTAAGAGAATGGGTACACATCCATTCTCGTGGGCACTTGGCCGGATTGAGAATTGAACCTGAATTTCATACCAGAATTAAGCAAAATCAAGAATTGGACCAAGATGTTTCAAAACTCCATACTGACACCAATTCACAAGGAATACTATGCTATCATGACCGTATTTGTGTGCCTAGCTCAATGAAAAGGAAATAATGGAAAAATCACATCAGTCTCGGATCGGCATTCATCCAGGAGGATCTAAGATGTACCAAGAGATTAAAAAACACTTCTGGTGGAAAGGAATGAACCGAGATATTGCAGATTTCATTTCACAATGCCTATCTTGTCAAATGACAAAGGCTGAACATCAAAGACCAGCAGGTCTTTTGCAACCACTTCCTATACCAGAATGGAAATGGGATCAAATAACTATGGACTTTGTGACCGGATTACCCCAGCTTCCAGGAGGTTTTAATAGCATATGGGTGATCGTTGATCGCTTGACCAAGTCAGCACATTTCATACCCATAAGTCACAAATATGGGGTGGAAAAACTAGCTGAACTCTATCAGAAGGAAATTATACGGTTACACGGTATCCCCACTACCATAGTATCTGATAGAGATCCGAAGTTTACGTCAAGATTATGGAGAAAACTTCAGGAATGCTTGGGTACCAAATTAAATTTTAGCACAGCAGCACATCCGCAAACTGATGGTCAGTCTGAACGAATCATTCAAATATTGGAAGACATGCTTCGCGCATGTGTGCTGGATTTTGGGGCAAACTGGTGAAAACATTTGCCTCTAGCTGAATTTCATACAACAATAGTTATCAATCCTCAATAAAAATGGCACCATATGAAGCATTATATGGAAGAAAATGTCGCTCTCCTCTTAACTGGGATATGGATGAATGGAGAGGCAAAAAGAATGGACAAGAACGAGCAATCAGGCCTGACATTATACAAGAAGCTATCGACAAAATACAACTTATCAGGCAACAAATACAAATAGCTCAAAGTCGATAGAAGAGTTATGCAGATAAAAGGCGGAAAGATTTGAAATTTGAAGTCGAAGATTACGTATTACTAAAAGTATCACCAAGAAAAGGAATCAAGCGTACTGGAAAGAAAGGAAAGTTGCATCCTCGATTTGTTGGACCCTTTGAAGTGATAGAACGAGTAGACACAGTGGCTTATCGTCTATCTCTACCCGAAAATATCTCTGGTATANGTAATTAGTTGGCACATACTTAAACTATAAAACAAATTGAACACTTTTTATTTTAAACCTAAATAAAAATCTTTCAAGAAGAAGGGGTAAATCGAGTTTGAAATGGATAACTTAAACGCGGGTTTCTGGAATTTTCAAGAAACTTTTTGTCTTGGTTCTTAATTTTGTGGGAAAAATCTACTTTTGATATTAATACACGTCCTATACACTTTGGTTTTTGGTAGGTTAGGGGTGTTGTGTAAATTTTTCGGAAGTTTTGGAGATGATTTGCTAATTTTTCCCATTTTCTCATATATTTTCTCCTTGTTCAAACTCATTATTTTAGATCTAAAACCCACAAAATTTGGTCAATTTATTCTCATAAAATGCTTGAAATGGGACCTATTTATAGTAAGAAGTTAGAATGAATGAGTCATTATCTCCTAACAAGAGTCAAGCTCTTTTCTTAACACATTCCTAAGTCCCCGTTTCGGACACATTCTAGAGTCCAAAACTTGCAAGTGTTATGCTTATAATTTGGCAAGTGTTGGCCTAAATTGCTGACACCTATTAACCATTAATTTTAATTATTAATAGACAATTTGAATTAATTAATAGTTTATTAAGTTTTATTTATTGTTTTTGTATTATATATATTGTTATTTATTTATTTAAGTTATATGATTTTGGAATCATATTTTATGTGTTTGTAATATTCATATAAAGTATTAAATTTTATTTTTAGAATAACAAAATTAACTTACTAATATTATTTAGATGGGTTTTTATTTATTTCATTCCAACTCTTTTAGACATTAAGTAAACTAATGTGAAGGCAAATTAATTATATATGTCAAAATTTTGCTAGAATAAATATTTTTATTGATTTATTATTATTTATATGATTATTAATTTAAATTCATCATTTAAATTTTGACAAAACACCTCAACATTTTTGGGGTGTTACAGTCTTCCCCTTAAAGGAATATGGTCCTCATATTCCCTTGTGTGATAGGAAATGAAGAATATATGGGTTTATTTCTTTCTCATCACCATGATTTTTAATATTATGACGCAGAGTTAAAATATTTTTATTCATTAGGGAAAAGTACATTCCTTAGTTTGTACAAGCTACTTAGAAGTGATGTTTTCATTGGGTGTCTCGCCTATCATTATTTCTCTACGAGATTGACGTCATCTTCTTCCCCAATGTGTGCATATGCTCGAGCTGGAATTTTGGTCTTAGGTGCGAGTGGGGCTTTGTTCTTCTTCTTCGGGCAATCTTGAATATGATGTTGGTCACTTCTGCATACCACACATTTCCCATGTTTCTTCCAGCATTTTTCTTCATTGTGGTTGGGGTTACCGCAGTATCTACATTTCTCGTGATAGTTGACGTCTGGGTTTCCTTGAAGTTTTTTTTAGGGTTCCTCATTCGGTTCCAGTTGGGTCTATTTTCCATGACTTCTTTTCCATCTACTTGTTTCCATGGAGTTAGGGGTCTTATATTTTCTTTCACCTTATTCTTTCTTGAGCAACAGCTGGATATTTGCTACCACACGCAATGCTTGGTTGACTGTAGAGCTATAATTCGAGGCATCAATAGATAAGGTTACTCAATGAATATCAAGGTTGAGGCCGTTGACAAATTTCTTTGTATTTCTTGCCTCATCTTCCAGATAATGAAGAGCATAATGAATCAAATGGTGGAATTCCGCTTCGTATTGTTCCACGGTTAAAGAACCTTAAACTAGTTCCATGAATTCGTGTTCTCATTTTTTGCGTATTTTCTGGGTGATATATTTTGCCTCAAAATCATGCAGAAAGTTAGTCCATGTTTTGGGAGTGTTGGTTTTCTTCCACATGTGATCAACAACTCTCCACTAGTTATGTGTTGCTCCCTTGAACTGAACACTACAAGTTCACTTTATATTCCTCAAAATAGTTAATAACGGGAAAAAAAAAAAAAAGCCTTTCAATTTTGATTTGTCATTCTTCAGATTGTTGGGAGTTGGGAATCTTTAAAGAGTTTGATCACCCGTTTTTTCAAATCTCTAAAACCCTCGATTATTTTCACCAAAGTTTCTTGCTGGTGGTTGTCGGCAGAACTGCATAAACTGCTGAAATAAATAAAAATTATTTTTTGGATTTTTCTCCCTTCGTGTAATATGTTGTTCCTTTCCTTGGTTTCCCATTTCTTGGGAGAGCGACAATCTCCGTCAAGGTTGGTGGGTTTAGCTCGTCTTGCGATTGAGGATGATTCTTTTTGATTTCCAATTTTTAAACTATTTCTTGACGACGTCATCCAAGGAAATGAAAATATAATTGTGTTTCTTTGTAAGGCAATAGTTTGCAAGAGATATAAATCAATATCAATTTAGAAAAAATTCGTACAGTACTACCAATACATTTTTATCAAAAACTCATTGATCTCATAATTTTCAAATTTTGGGTCTGGCATTTTATCTTATTTTTTTATTCATTATGTGACACCCTAAAAACCAAGGTGCATAAATGCATTTTTATTAGTATAAATTTTACTATTTTCATTTTTAAAATTTAACACATTATTTGTGGGTACAAATTTTATTTGTCCAAAGTATCTAGAAATACATTAAAATACATCACAATACACTTAAAAATTCATCAAGCACTATGAGGTTCTCATTCCAAAATCAAATACCCAAAATCTAATAAATTTAATAAAATATTATGATTGAGCTCAACATATATGTTAAGTAATGNTTTTCCGAAAAATTCCAATAAATCATCAACTATTCACCACATATCATAAAACAATATAGCACTGGAGCTGACGTAAAAGGATCGCTCAAAAACCAGAAAATCAAACAAAGAGATTTTGCAAAACGGCAAAGGTATCCCGTATTTAAGCTAGGTACTTTTAGCTCATTTTTCTTATAGCTACACACCAAACTAGAGGTCAGCTTGAACATGAAAGTTGTACCTCTTGTTGCATAGATAAGGTACATACTGCCCGTCATCCCAAAATATTGCCGGAACTAACATTTTCATAATGCCGAAATACCTTAGTTAATCATACGACGATATTTAAATCTGGTATTGATCGGGTAGCAATTTGAAAATACTTTCAACATAAGAATTCAAGATTATAAAAAGTTGCATATGCTGGAAAAAAACCGGCCGCGTGTGGCTGCTGGAAGACCACTCACGCGCCGGAACCGCCGGCGCGTGTACTGCACGCGCCGTCGTATCGCCGGTTTTCCGGCGGCCGAACTTTTCTGGTGATATTTCCGACTTTTTGGCCAACTTTTGTAATGTTTGAAGATATCTTCTAATTAATATGAATTTTGCAAACTTAAGTAAAATCAACCGGGTTAAATTTTGAACAAAAAATAAACTGGAAATGATCAACTAGTTACTTAAAAACTCTAACATATAAATATCATCCATAATATATTTTTAGGACTTGCTCCAGCAACTCGGATTATTAATCCAGCCTAAACTGTGAGTTATCAGGTGAGGAAATTATTATTCATTATTCTATTAAAACCTTTGGCATTTGGCCTGAAAATTTCAATAGCATTTATTTAATGTTCAAATATCACCCATAGTTCCTTTCATTACTGATATATTTTCTTGCATATTTATGAATGAATTGATATATCGTTAATGAATGGAGTCATGGACAACGAATTTCGGACCGGAAATTGAGTCAACTGGACAACGTGACTTCGGCCCGGAAAATGAGTCCAATGAACAACGGGTCAAAAGTCCCGGGTATATGGTTCATCTGAACAACGCGCACCGAATTTTCGGTCCGGAGAATGGTTCACCTGGCTCGTAAAAAGTGCTCAATTAGAGCCACCAATGTTAATTTATGAAATTTTCATTTATCTATTATTCCATTGCACAGCATTCATGACATCTAAATTGTTATGCCTATTACTTCATGCATAAAATTTATTTAAAAGCTATATACTAATTTAAACTCACTAAGTCCTTAAAGACTTAATCCTCTGTTTCTTTTCGTCTATTGTAATTTCCAGACACAGGAACCCCAGAATTGGAACAGGAGGAAAATAACTGAAGCTGAAATAAGAGCATTTGAAAGTTGGGATGATCTGTTTATAAATAAATGTTAAACTTCCGCTGTAAAATAATTGTACATATTTGAAATAAGAATGTAAATATTTGTATATAATCTTTTAATGATAGACGAAAATATTCAAATTTTTATCTACAATATCTTTTTAATAATAATAATAGAAAAATTAAAGATAGCAGTTCAATAAAGAAAGACTGTAAAAAATGTGGCACTTAGTAAGGGAATAATTATGAATTCCTAAACTGGGCGCCACACATTATCCGAAAGGTCTGGACATAAAGGTATATATTAGAGGCTTTCACTATAATTCAAAGCTATAAAAATCCCAAAATTATAAAATCTTATGGATTTTATTCTATTACTCAAAATAATTTCACGATAAGCAGGGACTATGATACTACCTGTGGACCCCTAAATCGTAATTTCCATTCTCAGTTTCCATCATATTCGGAGTCTTGTAATCTTGTATCTGGAATTTACAATAAATATAACAAAAATTGATCCAGCTTTTCTTGCGCAATAAATTTTCAAATAAAATTTTAATCTTTTATGATCGAAATGTATCAAGTGCACGAGTCAAGTTATAATATAATGTACAAAGTATGAATATCATCTCACAGAGACTGTATTGCACGATTATTGCTTTCAAAATTAATCTTTAGTAAAATGTAGACGCAAATTTGAATTTTGAGTTATTCAATAAATTAAAGGCAAAATGTAATGCAAGGAATAAGTAAAGATAGAAATTTTCAAATGAAATTTTAAAAATCAAACTGACGTAAAAAATTTTGCGAATCTCGGTTCACCTACCCCTTACAAATTTATATAATCGACTTCGAATTTTGTTCCGGCTTTTGACAGGATCGCATAAATTATTAATATTATCTATCAAGATATGCTAAACTAATTCGACACAATAAAGTAATTAAATATATTTAATTATTTAGCAATGTGAGTTGTATACATGATTCATGGAATTCCCTAGCATTTGACCTATTGAACTATAACTATCAACGTAGATTCAATTTCATATATCTATGCCTATTGTAAATCCACATATTGTGTTACTCGTTCATATTGCAAACTATTCTTTCGACTTCATTCACAATATGAAATTTTATCAAAGTTAGCTAGGCTTTGATAATCAAGTGAAAAACAATAACACAATCAAATAAATGCAAAAGTCGAATGTCAAATTATATAGAACAAATTTCCGCGGTGGAATCCCCTTAAATTCCAACAAATTAAATATTTAGCTACTGAACATCATAATAAAATATTCCAACAATAATTAAATAAAGTTTTCAAATTAAAAATACTAGATTAGATGAGAACAAAAGACACAGAACACGAAAATCTCGAATTTTTCAAGTTTCCTTGACTCCGGTTCTTTTCCTTGCATGTGACGACTCTCTCTAACTGATGAAAA
Source organism: Primulina huaijiensis (assembly GCF_012295235.1). Lineage (NCBI taxonomy): Eukaryota > Viridiplantae > Streptophyta > Magnoliopsida > Lamiales > Gesneriaceae > Primulina > Primulina huaijiensis. The sequence goes on along the minus strand of NC_133316.1, from coordinate 6,690,563 downwards.
CTCACAAGCTATCAAAAAATTCCCTTAAACCATGTACTAGGGCTTTCCAATTAGGTGGCCATCAAGAAAGTTGGAAAGAAATCAATAAATATTTTTTCCTTCCTAATCGCACTGGGGCAGCTGGAATTGCCTGCCCCAGCGCAATCTTTGCGCAAGTTTAATTTTCATATTTCTTGTACGCGCTAGGGCGACCGAAATTGTTTGCCCCAGTGCGTCTGGCTCTCAAATCTACTCTGTTTTTCTTCTTGTGAGCGCTAGGGCAGGCAGTTCCACCCACCCTAGAGCACACTCCTTGACTTTGGCCTCTGAAATCCACTTTCTTGACACATTACCTATAATTAATTAAACCCAAAAACATGAAAAACAAATACAATGAATAACATATAATAAAATAAACTAACTATAAACACAATCTAAACAAAATATGCATTAATGTGACTTAACATGACATGATAGAATACATAAAATCATCCTCTACATACTAACTTTTTGCTCTTCCTCAAGCAAAATTATGTTACAAGACAAAACACAACAAAATAAAAAATGTATCTCAATGGTGCATTCATGGTTCATAGTTATGCCTCAGCGAATATCCAACATATTTTCTATCCATCAACACACAATGTTCATATTCACACATCCTATTAAGCGTGGACTTGTAGTATGTGTGTTCAATATTGCTTCTAGAGTCATGCATTTCAAATAGGTCCATTTTCAAAGGTTGTAAGAGATTTCAATCAACATGTCAGTGGAAATTTCTTTCTCATGCATCCCTTGTACCACTAATTACCAACCAGCAGACACATATCATTTGGATCAAGGGGTATAATGATAGATCAAAATATGCACATTCAGATTTTTCATCTTATTTTCTTCAGCTCCATACATTCTCCTCTTTTAGACAGAAATAGGATTTCATTCCTTTATTTGCCCACCACTAAAACCTTCTCCAACTTTTGAATTGTCGAAACAAGAACTTTATGTAAGAGTTGAAGCACCAAAAGGCGAATTGAGAATTTTTATGATAGTAGATCGGAGTGTTTTTCCTTGGAGATGGAAAATTCGACCACCGGTTTCTCTATTTTCTGATTACTATGGACTTTCACACACAACTTACATCTCATTTTTACCGAGATTCTTTTTACAAGAAACTCTATTCTTTTACAAGTGCAACTTTTTTCCAATTGTACTCCCTTAGGTATAAAGAGTAGTCTGTTTATTTACTTCATTCCAAGGGATATATTATAAATCTTGATGTGAAGGTAAATTGCATCCAATGACATTTACCTAGGTATGCTCAATACAATCCATAAGCTCAAACACTGTGCATACCTCTATCGAACATAAGAGATCCGCACCATGGGAATAGCAGATCCATGAAAAAGCATATACATGGAAGAGACACGCCATGGGAAGAGAAGATTCAAGGAAGAGCCGCTTCATGGAAAGAACAGAAGACTCGCACCATGCAAGAGCCTCAACATGGAAGATCCGAGTCATGCCCTTCCTTTAGCACGCAAAAATCCATACCGGTTCCGACCTGAGCCTCACCCACGATCCTATCTTATCCAAGCCCCTGCTCCTTGATCCTAACATGGCTGCCCGATCTTACTTCGGGAAGCATTACGTGAAGGAAAAGGTTCTGAGAGTTGAGATTTTTATCATAGTCATTCGAGCAGAGCCCATTCGAATATTGAAATAAGATAAAGTCCCCTAAATATAAAATATATGAGTAGAGGTGTTAATACGGGTGATAAGTTTAATCGTAAATTTATTTTTGCATTAAATTAAGTGATAAGTTTAATTATTTAAAATAATAAATTTTAATAATTAAAGTTCTTAAATTAATTGTTTAAATAGATTTAGTTAGTTATTTAAATTTAAATATTTTAAAAAACTTCATTATAGAAATTAATTCAACATAAACTAATGTATTTATATAATTAATGTGTGGATAAATATTTAGGGAATAAATTAAATGTAAATAAAACAATAAGAAATATTTTGATAATATTCCTTTTAGTGTAGAGTTTAGAGTTGATGAGTTTTATATTTGGTGTAGAAATTTCACTATCTTAAAGTTAATGTTGCGCTAAGATTTGTAATGAGCTGGAGATGGCTTAAGGATTATTAGTTAATGTAAATAACTCTTAAGTTTAAGAATGATGTTAAGTATGTATACAACATGCTAAAATAGTAGTAATATATCTATTTTGGGCCTATAATTATTGACGCCCCTGTAAGTATGTTTGGTCTTTCTCGAAGCAAAATCATGCTCTTCCTATTCATATCTATATCGACCATGGGAAGAGTACATCCATGAAAAAGCATATATATGGACGCATCATGGAAATAGCAAATCCATGGAAGACCCGCATCATGGAAAGAACATAAGAGTCGCAACATGGAAGAGCCGAGTAATGCCCTTCAATTCCTTTAACATGCAAAATCCATACCGCTTCTGACTCGAGCCTCACCCTTGATCATATCTTACCCAGCGGAGCAGGGGCTGGGTAAGATATGATATAGGTACGAGACTAGCCATCATATCCGCTCCTTCATAGGAAACCATGCCAAACCCGATCTCACCTCAAGAATCATTACATGAAGGAAAAGGCTCAGAGCTAGAGTCGAGCTTTTTATCATAGTCATTCGAGCGGAGCCCATATTCAAATATTGCAATAAGATAAAGTCCCCTAGATATAAATACATGAGTAGGGGAGTGTCAATTCGGGTGTGTCGGGTTGAAACATAGTACTATTTAAACATTGCTCAATCCGAAAACTCACAATCTGAACCCGACTTAACCCGATTTTGAATTTTTTAAATGTTTTTAAAATTAAATAAAATTAAAAAAAATAATATTTTAATTTAAACACATAATAACAAAATCTCTCTTATTTAAAATTTGAAAGTATAATTGTAAAAAATTAAAGTATATGGACTAAATCAAATAAAAAATTATTTAAAAAATAAAAAATGTAAAAATAAATATTAAATTATGAAAATTTATGATATTAATATATAGTAAATATTTTTTAAAACATACAATATATAAAAATCTAGGCAATATTTATTAATTATAGATATATTTTTTTAAAAAAAGTTAAAATTTTCGGGCCGACCCGAGTTGACTCTAACCCGATTATATTTTCGAGTCAGATATCAAGTCCAACCCGACCTGTCCCGAACCCGAAAACCCCAAACCCAAACTTATTTTTTTCGTGTCGAACCATGTTGGGTTGGTGGGTCACGTTCGATTTAGATACTCCTATACATGGGCAAATCTTTTTTGGTAAGGATAGAATCTCAAAAATATCATAATTTAATTTATTCAAATTTCAAAATATGTCTAGAATCTTATAACGAATCTCGAATCTTAAGGAACTTGTCTTACTAGAGTTCTTTCATTAATTATTATCACTCATCCCTACTTTTATAACAAATTTAAGTTTTGTCCCAATACCGATTTAAGTATCGGAGGGACTACGCCAAAAACATCTCTGACACCCTCCAACTTATGTTCATTTGTGCAGATCCACATCAAAGTTTTGTCCAACCCGCTCTGATATCAGAGGATTGCATAGCTCACCAGACCAGACACGATCTATAAACTGTAATTAATAGTAATCAAGTATGACAGTAATAATCACAAGAATAAATAGTACACTACACGAGTTTCTCAACCAAATGTTATGTTGGATTGTTTGGATATCAAGAAATATACAGGAATAATTAAACACATCGACATTTTCAATAGCACTAACATATAATCATATATAAAATATTAAATTAATATAGAAACAAATTAAAGTATATTTCATATTGCAAAGAAACAAAAATAGAACTAACTGATCAACGGTGATTACAAACTATGCATGAAAATAACTTAGCCGCAAATGATTTGGACTTTTTCTTTGATGGTTCTTCAGTTTTATCGCTGACATTCGTTGACTCCTTTGTAATTGCAGTATTCTTGAAAACAATTGTGGATCCATCAGCCCCATTTTGATTATGTTTCTCACATTCATCCAAGAATTTTTTGAAAGCATTATGCACGCACTCTACCCCGTTCGATACAGTCATGTTTTCGACTAGCTTGTGTGGGAAAATGTCCTTCACACGATCTCCACTTAACGCCGCTACCATTTGCACCAACTCCTCCTGGAACTCGCTTAACTTTGAGTCCTCTTTCGCCTCGGCTTCTAGCAATTTTATTGGCTTTGATAAGGTTTCTACAAGAAAACTTGAAGTCAATTAAGGACTTTCACTGGAAAATCAATGCATGCATCATATATCCCTTCAAGAAAAAAAAAATTAAATGTCGGCGAATATTATGGATACTTGAGTGAAATGTTCGAAATACAACTTGAATGAATAATGATGAGATTATCTGTAGTAGCTAGTCTACGCAGAAAAATAAAGATCCGATAGGTTGCACATTTTTGTGTTAGTCAATATCGATACTGCAAGTGTATGGATCGAGTTATGGTTCACGATTCCTGATCTAAAAAAAGAAAATAATTTTTTGCCTACTAACTTGTCTATTTTGGGTTTTGGTACAGTTAGTCTACAAATTTCGGTTTTGGTAGAGTAACTTTGATATTCATTGGCTTTTAGTTCTAATTCATATGAATACTGATTTGACACCGAAAAATATTAATGTTGTACTAGAAATATATCGATGACATATCAAAGGTCAATTGAGCATTCAGACCAAAATAGCTTGAAACTAAAAAATAGTGCATCAAACCAAAATTTGAATGAGTAGTGGATTAAAACTCAAAACCAGATAAGTTAGTAGATCAAAACAGTTAGACGTATGATTTCCAAATTCCAATGGCATGCATGGGTTTTTTTTAACCTTCGAATGTGTGTGGCAAGACTCAAACATAGTATATATATGCAAGGTGGGTCTGAATTAAGTAATGAAAATTTACCTGGACAATCTGTTCTTGGGGTGTTTCTGGTCAGCACAACATCAAAAGTGCCAGCCCATGAGTCACGCTTCGTTAGAAAAGACTTCAGATTGAAAATCTTCTTCACAGTTGCAGGTATTGAAGAGTGTTCGAATTCTGAAGTGGGATATGGCCCTGAAGGCCCATGCAAAACTGCATAATCATCATTAAAATCGAAATTATTGAAAATCTACGGATGATTGATTATATTGTTGTTTTTTTAGTAAGATCAATTGTCAAAAAATAAGTAGAAAGTAAGTAAAATTTTAAACAAATTGTTATCCTTGATTCAGCTCAAGTAGGCCGATAACCTTAATTGTGAAAAAAACATGTGTTTGTGCTTGTATGATCTTTACACGATCAAATTCGTTACCAGTTCCTTTCTGAATCCATGGAGAAACAATAATGGCCGGAACCCTAACTCCCAAACGATCAAACGAAAACTTGTAAGGGTCTGGACCCACAATCCCATCTGGGCTAGGGACGCCTGCCACCGGAGTCGGGACATGATCAAAGAATCCACCATGCTCATCATACACAATTATGAACAACATCTCATTCCATTGAGGACTACCCCTCAAGGCTTCGTACACTTCTTTCACGAATTTTTGGCCCTCGTATACGTCATGAGATGGGTGATCGTCGTTTCCTGGAAGAATTTTAAGATCGAAATATCTTTGTTCAATCACTACATAGTTTGGCAACTTCCCCTCTGCACAGTGTCTCTTGAAACTCAGATCAAATTGATGGAAATTTTTTATGTACTTTAGCTTCCTAAGATTCCTACAAAAAATTGCAACAATTTAAAATTGATTAGCGGGAAATTAAGGAATTTTTCTGGATCATGTACATTTGACAAGTATATATGCATGCATTTTTCCTAGTGTTCTAAAATACGGTAGACGGGTGACTACCTACCGTCTAGCGTCTAGGCGATTTTTTTAAGCTGAAATCTCTTGGGACATTCATGTGTATTATGTTTTTGTATTCTTATAATATTTAAAGTTGTAATAAAAAAATTAATAATATATAGATATTAATAAATTTTTATAGATCAATCAACCACATCATATGTTTTTACTACAACCTGAAACTTAAATTTCTTCAATATTTTTCCAACTTCTTTGCTGCTTGTTCTCGCTTGTGCTTTGTTTAGCGTTTAGGTTTTAAACTTTAAACTAGAGTCAAGGTTTTAATTTATTATTTTGATATTTTTTTAAAAAAAATAAATACACAACCGCATATGCAACTTCCAGACGGCCTAAGCGGTCGATTAATTTGGCGACGCCTAGAAGCATCGCTTATTAGTGACAGACGCTGCAGAATATATAGCATCGTCCGTCATTGATGATAACGTTTTGCTTTATTTTTGCAAAACTCTACTTTCTACTTTATTATTGAAATTAAAAAAAAATCAATTTCTTGAAAAAACCCTTGATTATGACACGCAACCAACTTCCGAATAATTATCCGAATATTATATACTTTGTGCGATTAGTTCTATATTCGTTCATTCATATTAAATAAATAATAAATTTTAAGAATGTTTTGTGCCATTAGTCCGAATATTATATATTTTGTGCCATTATAAGTTCTATATTTATTCATTCATTCAAAAATTATTAAATGGGTGCAATAGACTGGAATTCACAAATGTGAACACAATATTTGATTTATTTTTTTTCTGTTTTTCTTTTTGATTTACCTGTGAATATAATCTGTAAATTAAACGTCATATTACAATAGAAAATTTTAAATTTTGAATACGTTGAATTAAGTAATTAAATTCCTCATTTTCGACTCTTTTTCTTAAATTAAAGAACTCTAATATAATTATCTTAACATATATTTATTTAGTTCATTAATATTAAAAAAATAATTTAAAAAATTCAGCTCAATATTATTTAATTTTCACTTAAAAGATCAAGAAAATAATGAAATGAAATAGATTTTAAAAAAAAAGAGTCATTAAATTCCAAAAAAATGATTAACCTGTAGAAAAGTGTAGCTGGAGGATACTCATAATATATTCCAAACGAGAAACCCTCTTCATCCAACGATTCAAATATAGTTTTCTGCGGATACCCTTCGATCAAATGCTTTGTATCATTACTTGTAGCCCCATGCGACGTGGCCGAGTGTACAAACAGCCGGTTCGGCTGAGTCGAGGCTGGCACGGCTGCGAACCACCGGTCGCACACTGCGAACTCCTCCACCAGCTCTTGGTAAACGGGTATATATTCGGGTTTAAACCCGTTCATCACCGTAGTTGACATGCCACTTTGTTTCCTTTCAGCATTCTGGGCAAACCCTTTCATGGTTGGCTGAAGCTGCTGGTCTACTTTCCACTGAACGCCGAATATTTGTTCGTATATGTCTTGAATGGAGTGGCCGGGATCGGGGTCGACGAAGTGTGACCCGGATCCAAAGAAGAGCTGGTCTGAGTCCAGATTCGTGGTAGATATCGGATTCGATTCTTGTCCGGTTACGCCATTGATTTCGGGGTTCAGGGTTTTCATCCAACCTAGCATGTGATCGAAGGAGCGGTTTTCTTGAACTAACACGACGATTGTTTTGATCGGGGAGTTTGAGGTTTCAGAAGCCATGATGGGATTTTTTTTGGGTGAGGTTTCTGAAATGGAAACGAAGATTGGTTGTTGGGTGATCAGTCAGGCTTACTTGGCTTATAAGATGGATTTTTGGAAGAGTTTTGCTTAAACAAGAAATTAATGGATCTTTTGAAAATTTGTTACTTGGTGCAAAATTTCCTGCTTAAAGATAGACAATTTTCTAACAATACGGCGTTTTTTTCTTAGCTAATAATTTGGGGTTTTCTTTTCAGTGTTCCTTTTGAGTTTGCTACAATAACTTGGGACCATTTTCAATATAATTGAGCTTTCAAGTATTTTTTAAATTTTGAGCTATATTTTTAATAAGCAATCCTTGTCGTGCTTTCCCAATGAAAACAATATTTAAATAGAAACTTTTAAAGGTGAATTAATGATGTTTGAAATATAAAATGATTTAAAAAATGGAGAGGAAAAATGTGTTATCCGTAATTTGGATTTTTGCCACAATATGTCTTATTATATTTTAAAAACTAATTTTTATTCGATAAAATAATCTTATCGGATAATGACTTTGGGGAGACGATCGAACATCATCGCCTAACGATATACGTACGTTCAAAGCACTGACGTATGTATTTAAACAATCAAAATAAATTTTTTATTAGAAATTTATATATACTTTTTCAAAAATTGATAAAAGGTATGATAGTGTATATAATGAAACTATTCAATCGATCGTACTTTAGGGATTTCTGAGTTGGTCTCTTGTTCAAAGGTCTTAAGGACTTGTCACATGGGAAGTGTCGACTTGGTCCAGACCTGCAATAAAAAATAATAATTTTGAAATAAAAAAAATAATATTTTTCACTCAAATCAATATAAATTACGCAATATTTCTTCGTAATATATATAACGAAAAATGATATTTTTGCAGTGGAAAATAATAATTTAAACATAAAAAAATAATATTATTTTTCATGAGTTGAATTGCTTATATTCTTACAATTATTTGAAGTGAAAAATACTAAAGGTGTGAACTATAAAAAAAATATTCAACAAGCAAAGCAATGGAAACGCAAGCAAATCCATGCTTACATTTTTAGTACCGTACATGAATTCCGATTATCATTTTTATGGAAACTTGTAAAAATACGTGTAACCAAAAAAAATAAAAATAAAAAAATCCCCTGTGATCTTATAATTAATTTATAAAATATTGAGCACCGAAATTGAAAATAAAAGTCCAACCTTTCGAAATCAGTACTGCAACGGAATAAGGTATCAGAATATTCCTCCGTATTTTGCTTCAAACCAATATAACAGCTAAACATCAATTTCTAGATTACCACAATTATGTATATTTATTATTTATTATATTATTGATTTAAGACATGATTTTGTGATTTTATCTCTTTATAAAAGGGTGAATTTGTTTTAAATCTCTTAAATCAAACTTAATTTTGCATTCAATCACTGTCAAAAAAAAATATGCATTTGTATTCTCTCTAATCTACAAAAAAATGTTTCTGCACTCTCTGGATCAATATGTTTTTCACGGATAAAAATCAGTATAAAACATTAAAATATAATATTAATATATAATATTTGAATATGTTTTAGATCTGATACAAAAGATAATATTTAAAGTATTAAATTGGAACAAATTTATTAATAACATTTATACACATATTTGTGTACCCAAAAATCATATATTAATACTATATGTGAAACCTTTGATATTCAAATATCATATATTAGTACTATTTTCATTGTTTTGTTATGATTTTCATTTGAAAACACAATTAATATGTCATTAATATCAATACTTACTATACATGTTTGAGTATTCACTAATCATATACTAGTATTAGATATAAACAGCTGATTCTCAAATATCACATTTTTAATATTTTTTTTTTACTTATTTTCATCCAAAAAAATATGTGGATCCAAGGAGTGCAGAAACATATTTTGTGTATCAAAGAGTGTGAACACATAATTTTTCTGATAGAAACTAAATACAACTTTAGTTTGGATGTGGGGATTTAAAGCAAATTTACATTTTATAAAATACAAGATAAAAATAAAAACAAAAAAAACTATTCAATCAAATTAAAATAAGGGTAAATTGTGAAAAAATACCCAAACCTAACTAAACTTTAAATTTGCTACCTATACTAAAAAACTTTTGTTCCACTACCTAAAAAGATTTTAAAAAGACAAAAATACCCTTAGTTATACTAATATGTGATAAAATTCAATTGATTGATTCCCTGGGCCGAAAATGGTATCAGAACCTAGGTAAAATTATTTCAAACATACGAATTTATTATTATAAAAGCAATTAAATGTTTGAGGAGGAGAATTTTCTAAATTAACATGAATCCGAACACAGGTTCGAGATTAATTATTTACAGGATTTATTACAGAACTCTGGAATATTTGCAACAGGAAGATCTAACCAAAGTTAGATATCAAGAAGGAACCTATAAGAGTCCTGAGGTAAACCTATTATTCAAAATAATAGGTTTTTAGAAATAGTCCCAGATTCCTATAAGATCTCGGGAGATTTAAAAGAAATTCAAAAGACGGTACAAAATTATGGCAGTATGCTGTATTATGTGAAAAAATACTTGAAAACAAGGAAGAAATTCTTGGAATATTAAAAGAGATTCAAACAAGAATTCAAAACCTAGAACAAAATCCAAGTTCTAGTAAAAGAACTTCAGAAGGAATGTTACCAGCATTCTTTGGTACTGAACCCTTGTTACATCAACGAGGGAAGGCCAAAGTCATGCCAAAACTTTTAACTGAAGAAGAAAAAATGATTAATCTAATCAAAACAGTCTCAAAAAAGAAATTAATCTGATGACAACTTTAGAAAAGATTGGTCTAGAGGATGTACAAGAGCTTGCAGAATTTTTTGCAAATCTCAATGTTGTAGATCTAAAGATGAACACAACTGGGGGTGAACAACCTACTATAACCTGGTCATCTTCGCAGGAACCACCGAGGGAAAGTGTGGGATCTCAGAATATAAATATGAGAGAATCCCAACCAGACTATTATACTTGTGGATAATCGAACCCAGCGAGAACAAGGTCAAGGAAGAATCAAATTCCTTTGCACCAAACACCCTATGGGAAATCTGTTTTAGAACCTATACATCCTTATGAGGTTCTGCTTAACCTAGATGTATTAGATTTCAAAAACAGAGAAGATCTCATAGATGATTGGACATCTGCTATGAGAATCGCAGCAGGTACACTCGATCTCAATAGAGAAGGATTCATTAAACTTCTGGAAATAAGTCTTATGGGATCAGTTAAAATTGCTTGGGACATGACTTCGGTAGAAACCAAAGAATCAGTTCTAGCCGGAGAATCTCTTAGTGGGATAGCCGGAAGAATGGCTACCCTTCTTAAAATTACAATTTATAGGGGTAGATTATTTTAACAGTCAAGATACAGAGAAGAAAAAGAAATACACTCAAGCTCTGTATAGTCTTGAATTACATGATATATGTTTAGTAGATGAATACATTATGTTATTCACTAAATATAGATGAAATTCAGGAGTCGAAGAAGATATAACAATGTAGCTCTTCTTCGTCAAAACGTCAAGTCCTTGGAGAGAAATGCTAATAATGGAATATGTCTTTGGCAATCCAGATACATTGGCACGAAAGTCCTCTTTACTTAAAGGAAAATTGGCAGAATGGTATCATTTGACAGCATTGCAAAAGAATTACAAACGATTAAGCGATATTAATAAACGTACTCCTTTGTGTTGTAAGGAAAATGATCTTCCAATAATTATTGGGAGTAGACCACAGAAGTATAAGAAGAAAAGTTTTAGGACTCATCCTTATGCTAGAAGTGGAAAAAGTTCTTAGAAACCAAGAACGCTTGGTGTAGACAAAAAGCCAGATCTTATAAGTATGGGCAAAGAAGTGGACCATCAAGAAGTAGGATATCATCCAAAGCATTTAGTATATCTCGAAGTACAGGAAGAACGCCGACAAAGAAAACTTTCAGAAGGGATCATACTCGAGCTAATGAAAGTTTCAAGGATTGTAATTGCTGGACATGTGGAGCAAGAGGTCATATCTCAACTAACTGTCCAGAAAATGAAAAAAGAGGTATTAAACGGTTCGATCCAACCCCAGATATTGAAGAGGCAGTTTATTACTAATATCTTATTCAAGTATACCGATTTGAGGATATTGCCTCAGATGAAAGTATATATGAAGAAGAAAAAGTCTTGAGTCAGGACGGACTTGATGAATCAGAATTAGAGTCAGACTGAAGACGAGATGTTTCGACATGAAACACATGAGGATTTGTCTGGTTTCTTTAGCCAGACAACAATATCTCATAACATGGTTCAAATGATCATGAGAGAAATCCCAGTCTACAGAGATATAAAAGATTCTCTACAGTATAGGTAAAAAAAGTTTTTAGGAAGTCTTGGCCTGAGAAACAGAAAGCATCATCTAATCTATAAAGTTTCTAGAAGGGAAATGGCAGTTCCTATAGAACTTACAGGGAATAGAATGGAGATGCAGCTAAATCTTTCTGAAGAAATTAATTAGGAATTACAAAAACTCAAGATAGCAGTAGCACGGACCATGTCCTGGATTCATATCGGAGCAATCCAGATTATAATAAAAGCTACTTTCAAAGGAGAAATAGATTCACCCATTGATATTGCTATATGCGATAAACAAATGGGGAACATTCAAGATTCAGTACTGGGAACTATCTCAAGAAATCTCTGCGCAGGAAAGATTGTATGAGTAATCTATCCAAGAATTGCATACAACCTGGCAGATCAAGATTTCAGTCGAACCTTGACGTTACATCAGAATTTCAAGAAAAAAAGTCTGATGAAAGAAGGTAATAGACTATATTCTATTACCTATCAAATTTCATATGCTCTATCTAATACACATCATTTAGAATTGTTTATTAGAAACGAGTTTATTGAAATTACTTAGATATTTGAAAAAGTTGCTCAGGCAATTTATCCAGAAAGAGTTGAGTTTCCTTTAATACAGGAAACAGATATCCAGATACAAGACAAACCGATTCTACAAAGGAATCAAAGTCTTAGACTGCAATCAAGAAGACTATCTTTTCAAGAAGATAGGATTACTAGCTACAGATGGGGAAAAACACATGTTCAAGAAACCCAACAGACACTAAAAAGCTTTTCGACAATAAGAAAGCTTAGATGTCCAGAAGGGTGGAAAGAAATAGAAATAGTATTTGATATTAAAAAACAAAGGAATCAATTTCCTTGTAATACTATATACTATTTAGAACAACCGATGATAGGAACTTACCAAGGAGTGATCCATATCGAAGAATTGGAAGTTCATATCAAAGGAATTCAAGGAAAAGAACCAGATCAATTGGTTCTTGGCCAAGAGTTTCTTGAGAAACATAAATCTTGGAAACGTCTAGAATTCGGAATGGAGTTTATGGGAGAGGATAAAATGTAGAAAATTCAATGACCACAAGCCCATTCTCGATATACATTCCAGTAGGGATGTTATACGAACAATATAAAGCAGAATACTTTGCTGCTTATATTGACTCAGGTGCTGGAATCTGTACAGCAAAAAGGAGAGTTTTACCACATAATTTGGAAGAAGAATTACCTAAGATCGCTGGAAGAGATTTTTCTAGAAGAATTTTAATCTTATGTAAAGGGATTAAGATGAACGAAATAGTAATCGGAGGTGCTGGACACACGCCTTGGTATAAGGTAAAAACATCACCGATTTATTTTTATGATACAGGAGCTGACTAGGAAATAACTTCTTACAAATGTTTAAGGCCTATACGCAATAAAATGAGACTAGAAGATTAGTGTTTGAAACGACCATAACTTCTAATTCATTTTAATTTACACTAGTTTTTTTTTTAACAGTCATGCATAATTATTTCATCATAAAAAACTAGCATAAATAATCAAATAAACAAAACTCCATGTCATCCATAATCATTCATGCAGAATAAGTAAAATAAGTATTAAAAGTTTAAAATTTAGCTCAATAATTTTAACACCCTAACAGTCTATAAAAGTGATAATCCATAAAATCATCAAAAGTTGATAGGATCGATTAACGTATCAAGAGTGTTTAGAAGGGGGGGTTGAATAAACACTCACAATTAAAATGAATCTTTTCGAATTTTGAATTCAGTTTGGTGACAAACTGATTCTCGGAATCTTGTTGGTCAATGACAATCAGTTAAACTAGGAGTAGTTGCGGAAAATAACTGACTGAAAGATAGAATACAAAACTGAAATAAAGTACGCAAGGATTGTTTCTGGATGTTTGGAGATTTCAATCACTCCTACGTCACCCCTTCTATTTCAAGGATAGGATTTCCACTAAAAGACTTTGATCGAATACAAGACTTGTATTGACCCACTTCAGTTTGGACTTAACACTGCCAAAACTGAAACTCTTAGCATACAACAGCTTTTATCAGTTCGTGACTGATCTTAGCACAACTGATATATTCTTGAATGAATTACAAAGTGCTAACACGCTCAAAGTGTAGCTTTAGATGCTACTGATATGTCTGATATACGTGAGCTGTGAATTGTGATTTTAGCAGCGTAACAGCAAGCTTCAATAATGCGTTGATGGTTCTACTTCTCAGCTGCTTTGTTCACTTATTTATATGCTTCCTTTCCAACGGTAACTTGAGATGAATTTGAATCTTTGTATCCGTTGATTTTTTACTTGATTATTCCTTGGATATTGTTTCCTTCATGTATTGTGATGCGGCGTCTTAATTGCTTTCGCTGAAATGCGTTGTTCTAAGCTGTATTGATTTAAGTGCGGCGTTGCAATCTTCTATGTCTCTTTGTCGGTTGATCGTTCTTTCCCGAGACATGTTCAGTTGAAGGGTGCTTTAGCATAAATCAGTTTCCAACTGATCAGTTAGCTGATTTCAGTTATTAAGTCCAGTTGTTGAATGTACTTGCGCATATCAGTTTGTTGATCAGTTTGTCAAACTCCAGAATCCAGAATTTGGTTTTCAACAAGTTCTCCCTTATGATGTTTGACAAAACTCAGCAAATAATAATAACTGAATTCTTTTATAGATAAAATAAGAGATTCATCATCTGAATCATATATGTAGATAAAATAAGAGATTGATCAACTGAATCATGTATGTAGATACAATAGGAGATTGATCAACTGAATCATGTACTTCATGAGTACAGAAATGGCTACTTCTGAAAAGAGGATTTCTTCTGCTGTTCTAGCATTTCTTTGCTTACTTCCCCCTTTTTGTCAAACAGAGCCACCTTCTCAGATAGTCTTCGAACGTCAATGGAAAGAATTTGACATCTGAGGAGATACTTGAGGCAGTAGATTGGAAAAGAGTCTGCATCAAATCTAGTTTATTTGAAACAGAAGATTCTAGTCGCTCAACTATTTGACTGATGACATCCTGAGTTGTGTAGAGACTCTGAGCTAGACCTTTGTTATTCTTCAACTCAAGCATAGTTCGAGTAAGAGACTCCATGTTTGCTTGAATAGCTTTCAGTTTTGCTGAATCAAATTGAGTTGAAGAATCCAATTTGACAGTATGAGATAATTGTGTGGATTGAATTTTCTTTCTTTCAGTAATCATCTGTTACATATTGTGATGCATGTTCTAAATTTCTTCAAGGACTAAATCCATGTCAGAGGAAGGAGGAGGAGAGGCTTGTTCAGACGTCCCTGGTTTTTGTTCTCTGGAGGGTTGATCAAATATCACCAAAGTTCTTTCAGATACCTCTGGAACCTCTTGTGTAAGCTCAGGCGCATCCTCTATTTGTACTTCTTGTTGGACTTGAAGGGAAGAAGGTAGAATAAGAGCAGTAGAAGGGAAATCTGGCTGAGTCAGTTGTGTTTCAGTCATATTAATGAAATATATAAGATAAAAGAAATGGCTTGTGCGAGTAGCTCGAGTGCTTCGCCGCTTTCTCTGGAGGCCAGGAAGGCTGAGATAGAAGATGAAGTCTTCTATGAAAATCTTCAGTACTGGGAGAAGTTACAAGAACTTGAGTTCTTGTATAACACTGGAGAGGCTACCACTCCTGAATGGGTGGCAGAGCTGAGGAAGGTGCGGGAGCACTTGCACATAACTGAGTGGATTGACGTCTTTAAGGATGGTCATAGTCATCAGCTGATGCTCCGGAAGGAATTGAAGATCCTGAGGCGCATAGCTTATTCACACAGCTTTGCCAAGACGTCCACTCCACCTTTATCCACTTGGTTGAAGATGTGGATAATTGATGTAGAGGAAAAATATTATGCTGTAATGCGAGCTAATGTTTATGCTTGAATAAAATATTTATCTGAGTTAATTTTGTCTTTTTCTTTCCTGCAAATTGGCAGTTTCATTAGTTGTTGTAAATGAATTACTAACTGAACAAATGAACTGTTAAAGAACTAATATTAGTTGACTGTAAACTGAAATCAGTTAAGATTTAAAAACCAGACTGATATCAGTTGAAAAAATGAATCAACTGGTAATTAACAAACTGATATCAAATAAGCAACTGATAGATAAGAAGCCTGGGTAATTGAGAAAAAGCTTTGTTGGCTTGAGACTCTTCAACTTCTTTGACATTAAATGTCACCTGTCTATAAATAAGATAATAGCAGTGAGTTGTGAGATAATATCATTTAAACATGGCAGATTCAGATATTTCCGATGCTTATAGTAGTACGCATATTCACGTTACTGAAGAAACAAGTGCTTATTTAGAAGAGTTGAAGAAGAAGATGGAAGAATATGTCTTGAAAAAGGTGATGTCAACATGGTTCAAAATTCATGAGTTGCAAAGAATAAGTAGTAGTGGTGCGACTCCTTCTCGAGTTCAAGCAGCAACAGCCAGAAGATACTTGGAACGATTTGAAGTCAGACATGTTACAGAGCTTGTCGATGACAAGGTTCTATAACAAGCAATGCTGTGGAAGGAGTGGCATGTGATTAAGAAGATTTCTAAATCATTCTCTAGAATCCGAATTTATGAATTGAACAATTTTATTACAGAATGGCAGGATTCAGTTGGTTCTGAATTGTCTACTGTAAGATGGAATCGTTTTTATTCTTAATAACATATCATTTTCAGTTTATTGTTGTGTCCTTATTTTCTGCAGACAATTTCATTACTAAAGTAGTATTAACAATTTTCTTATGATAAATCAATTCAACCAGGAATATTGCGAAAGTAAGAAAACTTAGTCTCGGGTAATGGTTTGGTGAAGATGTCAGCTACTTGTTGCTCAGTTGATATATACTCCAGTCGAATGTCCTTCTTCAAAGCATGATCTCTAATGAAGTGGTGTCAGACATCTATATGCTTTGTCCTTGAGTGAAGAACTGGATTATAGGTAATGGCAATTGTGCTCGTATTGTCACAAAATATGGGAGATTCATTTGTAATTACTCCATAATCTCTCAGTTGTTGCTGGATCCAGATCAGTTGTGCACAGCAACTACCAGCAGCTAGATATTCTGCTTCAGTTGTTGAGGTAGCTATAGATGTCTGCTTCTTGCTGAACCAAGAAATCAGTCGGTCTCCAAGAAACTGACATGATCCACTTGTGCTTTTACGATCTAGCTTACATCCTGCATAATCTGCATCTGAATATCCAACTAAATTGAAAGAAGAGTCTTTAGGATACCATAATCCGACATTTTGTGTGCCCTTAAGATATTTCAAAATTCTTTTGGCAGCTGAGAAATGTGATTGCTTAGGATTTGCTTGAAATCTGGCACACATACAAACTGCAAAAACAATATCAGGACGACTAGCAGTTAGGTATAATAATGAACCTATTAAACCTCGGTACAGCGTCGCCTCAACTGATATTCCCCCTTGATCAGTGTCCATTTTAACTGATGAGCTCATGGGAGTGGTTGCAGCTGAACATGATTCCATTCCAAATTTCTTTAGCAATTCCTTTGTATATTTAGTCTGACTGATGAATATACCAGTCTCCAGTTGCTTCACTTGCAGTCCAAGAAAGAATGTCAGTTCACCCATCATGCTCATTTCAAACTTGTCCTGCATTAACTTAGCAAACTTTTCGCACAATTTGGGTTTAGTTGACCCAAATATAATGTCATCAACATAAATTTGAACAAGTAAGATATGATTATTTTTAGAAAATTTAAACAAAGTCTTATCAACTGATCCTACGGAAAAATCATGATCAGTTAGAAATTTTGAAAGGGTTTCATACCAAGCTCTGGGAGCTTGTTTAAGACCATACAGGGCTTTGTTCAAATGATAAACATAATCAGGTAAACTATGATTTACAAAACCTGGAGGTTGTTCAACATATACTTCTTCCTGCAGCTGACCATTTAAGAAAGCACTCTTCACATCCATCTGGTATACTTTGAAGTTCTTGTGTGATGCATAAGCAAGAAAGATTCTTATTGCCTCCAGTCTTGCAACTGGTGCATAAGTTTCATCATAGTCAATTCCTTCTTCTTGCCTATATCCTTGTGCCACAAGTCTTGCTTTGTTGCGTACAACTGAGCCGTCTTCATTCAGTTTGTTCCTGTACACCCATTTTGTACCT
Source organism: Primulina huaijiensis (assembly GCF_012295235.1). Taxonomy (NCBI): domain Eukaryota; kingdom Viridiplantae; phylum Streptophyta; class Magnoliopsida; order Lamiales; family Gesneriaceae; genus Primulina; species Primulina huaijiensis. The sequence goes on along the minus strand of NC_133316.1, from coordinate 6,672,423 downwards.
ATAATAGTTTTTGAAATTGGTCTTGGAACTAAGTTCCAGACATTGTTATGAGTGAACTGATTTAGCTCTTCTTGCATTGCATTTACCCAGTTAGGATCAGCAAGAGCTTCATCAGTTTTCTTCGGTTCTAGTTGTGAAACAAAAGCTGAATGGATAAATAAATTTAGCATTTGATTTCGAGTTCTTACTGGATCTGATGGATTTCCTATTACTAGTTCAGGTGGGTGTGATTTTTTCCATCTGTACTCAGTATTTGTTGTATCAGCAATTTCTTCAGTTGGTAACTGAACACAATTTTCAGTCTCAGTTGGTGCTTCGTCAACTGGTATTTGAGTGTTATCATTATGCTCTATCAACTGATCATCAGCAACGACTTTATGTACATCTGATTGGTCCAGTACTTCTGGTTCAGGTGTTTGAAATCTGTTTTGATTGCTGTGACTTTCATTTTTGCTATCATCTTCCAAACTGATATCTGTAAATCGATCAGCTAGCTCAACTTGATCAGTTGGCTTATCAGTTAGTTCAGTTTCATCGAAATCAACATGAGCTGATTCTTCAACATTTAGGGTTTTCTTGTTGAAGACTCTATAGGCTATACTAACTGATGAGTATCCAAGAAATATTCCCTCTGCAGATTTAGCATCAAACGCTTTTAAATAATTTTTACCATTATCAAGGATAAAACATCTGCAGACGAATATTTTGAAATAAGTAATTATATTTTTTCTTCCATGCCAGATCTCATATGGTGTTTTCATATGATTCTTATTAATCATTGATCTGTTCTGAGTATAACACGCAGTGCTTACTGCCTCTGCCCAAAACCTTTGAGAAATACCAGAATCAGCAAGCATTGTTCTAGCAGCTTCTTTAAGGGTCCGATTTCTTCTCTCAGCTACACCATTTTACTGAGGAGTTCTGGCTGTTGAGAGCTCATGCTTAATTCCAGTATTTTCTAGAAAATTTGAAAGAGTTTGATTGATGAATTCAGTTCCTCGATCAGATCTGATTCGATCAATTCCTAATAATTTTTCATTTAAAAGTCTTTTGAAGAGCTTTATCAGTTGTGAAGCAGTATGGTCCTTAGATTTGAGAAAAATAACCCAAGTAAATCTTGAAAAGTCATCTACGACCACCAAAGTGTATTTCATTCTCCCTAAGCTCATGACTGGTATAGGACCAAAAAGATCCATGTGCAACAGTTCTAAGCATCAGGATGAAGATTTACAACCCTTGTTTTTAAAAGAGGATCGTACTTGTTTACCATACTGACATGCTGAGCAAAGTTTTTCTTTTGAAAAATCTATTTTGGGCAAACCAGTTACAAGTTCATGTTTACTCAGATAGGCATTGGTTTTAAAGTTTAAATGATTTAGTCTGTTATGCCACAACCAGTTTTTAGATGACTTGGAAGCAATAAAACAAACTGGTTCATAAGTTTGATCATTCCAACTGACTTTATATGTGTTTCCACAACGTTTGCCAGTTAGTATGATTTCATCAGTTGAAGTTTTGACTGAACATGAATTTTTGTCAAATTGTACTGAGAATCCACTGTCGCATAACTGACTGATACTAATCAAGTTATACTTCAGGTTTTCTTCTAATAGAACATCTTTAAAAGTAAAGTTACCATGGATAAGCTTACCCTTACCCACAGTTCTACCTTTGGAATTGTCCCCGAAACTGATGTTTGGACCACTGTATTTGGTCAGTTGAGATAGCACACTTGCATCTCCTGTCATGTGTCGCGAACATCCACTGTCCAAATACCATATTGAGTTCTTGTTTGTACCTGTTATCTACAATCACGCACATAATAAAACTTGGTACCCATACTTATTTGGGTCCTGAGCTGATTAGTACCTTAGGAACCCACACTTGGATTAGTCTAACAGACTTTGCAGTAGTTGTATTCCAAATTGTTTTTCTCGGCTTTTGTGTGCATGGTTTGTAGTGTACAGATGATACATTATGTATTTTAGGTTTATTCAACTGATTGTTTAGTCAGTATCTCTTCTGAATTGGCTTGCAGTTATAGTAATTGAAGTAGCTATTTGAATAGTTTTTGTGAAACCTCTTTGATGACTGATTTTGTGAATCAGTTGAAGATTTTTGACTATAACCAATCACATATATTCTAGCCTTGTTCATATTTACAGTAGGTTGCTCAATCAGCTTACTAGGCTCAATTTGTTCTTGTACTACTGCTGATTTAACAAAGTGAATATATTTCCCTTTGTCTATTTTTAGCTTTGGTTGAGTGTCATTTGGACACATTTCTCCTTGAGTATTGAACCCTAAACCAGTTTTATCAGAAACTGATTTTTGTGAATTCTGCATTTCGTTTAGTGCAGTAGATGACTTGTTCCAAGATTGAATGAGCTCAGTCTGTTTTGAGTTTTCAAGAATCAACTTTTGGATTAATAACTGATCTTTGTTTCTTTATGTTTTTAACTCAGCAATTTCCCTTTTTCAGACTCAACCCGTCAACTGATTCATCAGTTTTGGTTTTATTGTCTGTGGGATCAGTTTGCTTTGCTTTAATTTTTTCGAATAATGATGCAAGCTTTTGATATTCATTTACCATATCATGTAGTGTTAGACTGAGTTCTTCTTGTGTAAAGTCAGTTGAGCTGAAATCAAATACATGTTGACTAGATAATTCTTCTTCTGTATCATTAGCCATCAGGCACTTGTCTTCCTCATCATCACTAGAGCTGCATGAGCTTTCTGGATATGACTCCTCGCTGTCAGTTTCTGCCCATTTAGATTTGCTTTCTTCGGCTAAGAGTACCTCATGTTTCTTTCTGAAGGACTTCTTATCATCCTTGGGTTTTCTTTTGTTCTCATATGATTTCTTTCTTCTATCAGTTGAGCCTTGACTGTCCTTCTTGGGTTTAAGACAGTCAGCAATGAAGTGACCTGATTTGCCACAATTGTAACAAGAATTTGTTTCATCTTTGGAGTTGTTTCTTTGGTATGACTTCTGAAAGTTTCCTTGATTCTTTCTCATGAACCTTCCAAACTTTTTGATGAATAGTGACATAGCATCATTGCTTAACTGATCAGCAGATTTCTCAACTGAACTTGTTGGTTCTGTTCTGACAGCAGCTAGAGCAGTTGTGGCTGCTGGTGTGGATGGTTCTCCTTTTCTGGTTTGCAGTTCGAACTCATAAGCTTTAAGATCAGCAAATAGATCATGACGTTCAATCTGGTTCCGGTCTTTGGATTCTCTCATTGCCATGGTTTTGACATCCCATTCTTTGGGAAGACCTCTCATTACCTTCAGTGCAACCTCTTTGTTTGTATACACTTCTCCAAGTGCATTTAACTCATTGATGATACTGCTTACTCTTTCATCATACTCGTGCATTGATTCTCCTGCTTTCATTTTGATATTATCAAACTTCTGAACTGCAACTGAAAGTTTATTTTCCTTGGTTTGATCATTTCCTTCACAAAGCTGGATCAGCTTTTCCCAAATTTCTTTGGCTGTCGTACACATCTTTATTTTGCTGAAAGTTATTTTGTCCGGCGTCTTGTACAGAATGTCTTTAGCCACATTATCAAGATTGGCTTTTCTTTTATCTTCACTTGTCCATTCTTCTCTGGGCTTTTCTATTCTTTGTGGTGCCCATTCTGTTATGGCAACTGCTGTATTAGTTTTCAGAATCTTCATGGGTCCATCAGTTATGACATACCACATGTCATCATCTTGTGCAGCTAAATGAGCCAGCATTCTGATTTTCCAATCATCAAATTCTTCTCTGGAGAACATAGGGATTTTGTTGAATGAAGTCATGCTAGCAAGTTTATAGATCAAAAGTATTCAAGAACAAGATTCAACTGCTCTGATACCACTTGATAGGATCGATTAACGTATCAAGAGTGTTTAGAAGGGGGGTTCAATAAACACTCACAATTAAAATGAATCTTTTCGAATTTTGAATTCAGTTTGGTGACAAACTGATTCTCGGAATCTTGTTGGTCAATGACAATCAGTTAAAATAAGAGTAGTTGCGGAAAATAACTGACTGAAAGATAGAATACAAAACTGAAATAAAGTACGCAAGGATTGTTTCTGGATGTTCAGAGATTTCAATCACTCCTATGTCACCCTTTCTATCTCAAGGATAGGATTTCCACTAAAAGACTTTGATCGAATACAAGACTTGTACTGACCCACTTCAGTTTGGACTTAACACTGCCAAAACTGAAACTCTTAGCATACAACAGCTTTTATCAGTTCGTGACTGATCTTAGCACAACTGATATATTCTTGATTGAATTACAAAGTGCTAACACGCTCAAAGTGTAGCTTTAGATGCTACTGATATATCTGATATACGTGAGCTGTGAATTGTGATTTTAGCAGCGTAACAGCAAGCTTCAATAATGCGTTGATGGTTCTTCTTCTCAGCTGCTTTGTTCACTTATTTATATGCTTCCTTTCCAACGGTAACTTGAGATGAATTTGAATCTTTGTATCCGTTGATTTTTTACTTGATTATTCCTTGGATATTGTTTCCTTCATTTATTGTGATGCGGCGTCTTAACTGCTTTCGCCGAAATGCGTTGTTCTAAGCTGTATTGATTTAAGTGCGGCGTTGCAATCTTCTATGTCTCTTTGTCGGTTGATCGTTCTTTCCCGAGACATGTTCAGTTGAAGGGTGCTTTAGCATAAATCAGTTTCCAACTGATACGCGCAAGTACATTCAACAACTGGATATTACAATGAAGATCCCTTGGCATGGTGGGACAAAAATCAACTCAAAGCTTGCCTTAAAATTAAGGAAAGAAAATAGTATGAATTTGTCTGGTGCAAGCCTATCCCAATGAATATAATATATCAGAGGGATATTGTTAGAAACGTAATTTCGGCTGTTTGACAAACCGTTTATCATTTGGACTAACTGATAAAATATTCGAACTATACAGCTTGCCTAACTGAAGAGTGTCGCGGATATTATCTAAGGCGACCGAATCCAGCTGAACTGAACTTTCGAAGGAAACCAACTGATCAGTTGGAAACTCATCAGTTGATTCTCTCAGCACAAGCCTATCAGCTACTACTTATCAGCTGAACGCTCAGCTATACACGTCATCAAATGAAATTCAACCGACAACAGTACAAGCAGACTGCAACTCGTAGTGGAACGCCGCATTTCAGAGTCTACAGTGTACGAATGTCAGGAGAATATCGACGTGTCAATCAACGGATATAATATTCAAATGTTATATCAAGTTACCGTTGGAAGAGAAGCCTATAAATAGGCGAAGAGAGCAGCTGAAGTAAAACAATAACAATCACGAATGAAGCAACTATTTTACTCAAGCTGTTACGCTGCTAAAATCTCTACACAAAAGCTCACACTTACTAGTTTTATCAGTAGCATTCAAGGCTACATATTTGAGCTTGTTAGCACATTGTAATTTTAGTTATCTTGTCAAGTTGTGCTAAGATCAGTCACGAACTGATATACCAGTTGTAACTAAGAGTTTCAGTTTTGGCATTGATAAGACCAAACTGAAGTGGGTCAGTACAAGCATTGTATTAGATCAAAGTCTTTTAGTGGAAATCCTATCTTTGTGATAGAAGGGGTGACGTAGAAGTTATTCCATTCTCCGAACATACAGAAACAAATCGCGTGCATTTCATTTCATTTACCTTTATTTCAGTTATTCTATCTTTCAGTCAGTTTACATCCGCAACTGTTTTTCAGTTAAACTGATTGTCACCGACTGACGAGAGACCGAGTATCAGTTTGTTATTGAACTGAACTCAACTTACAAGAAACGTACATAATCCGTGAGTGTTTATTCAACCCCTCCTTCTAAACACTTTTCACATCTTAACCGATCCTTTCAGATATGCAGATTATAATCAAAGAACATCTGGACTTGGTTCAATTAAAACAGGAATTTCACCATACAGTAGCCCAGGATTTCTTGTAAGAAATCATGGTGAAATAAAAAAGAACAAACCCAGACTAGTTATTAATTACCAAGAAATTAATAAGATTCTTGAGTTTGATAGGTATTTTATACCTATTAGAGAACATCTAATTAGTTACATACGCAATGCAAAGATATTCTCTAAATTTGATTGTAAGTCTGGTTTTTATCAGATTTGAATGCAGGAAGAAAGCAAGAAATTCACAGCTTTCTCCACACCACAAGGACACTATATCTGGGAAGTATTACCAATGAGACTGGCTAATTCACCACAGATATTTCAGAGGAAAATGGATAATCTATTTAAATATTATTTCAAATTTATGTTTGTCTATATTGATGATGTTTTAATCACATCTAAAAATATGGAAGAACATATTAAGCATTTAGAGATTTTCTCTGATGTTTGTAAAAAAGAAGGACTGGTTCTATCAGTAAAGAAAGAAATCATTGCCACAAGACAAATTGAATTGCTAGGAATAGAAATCGATGAGTTTGGAATAATTTTACAGAATCATATAGTAGAAAAGGTGCAAAATTTTCCGAACGAGCTAAAAAAAAAAAAAAACAACTTCAAAGTTTTCTTGGATTTGTTAATTTTGCTAGGATGTTTATTAAAAACCTAGCAAAACATAGGAAAGTGCTCAGTCCATTATTGAAAAAAGATTCAAAATTTATATGGACAAAAGAACACACACAAGGACTTAATCAACTAAAGGAGATTTGTAAAAATCTTTCGAAAATGGCTATTCCTCAAGATGAAGATTATTTGGTATTATATACGGATGCCAGTGATCATTGGTGGGTATCAGTCTTAACAAAGCTCACTCCAGAAGGAGAACAACCATGCAGATATTTCAGTGGACTATTCTCAGACGCAGAAGCCATAAGATGGCATATCAACGAAAAAGAATTCTATGTAGTAAAAAGGTCTTTTGAAAAATGACCATTATTCTTACTTGCAAAGAAATTTACTTTAAATGTTTATAATATACAGGTAAAAGCTTTCTTAAGGAATAGAATTGAATCTAAACCGGAGAAAGCTAGATTATTAAGATGGCAAGCATTATGTCAGAATTATATTTTTAATATTGTGATAATAAAATCTCATGAAAATATTCTTGCAGATTTTTTAACAAGAGATGGACAGTGGTGATATCGATGCCATCATAAAAATGCAGAGGCATCTGAGAGAACACTTTGAAATGCTTCAAAACGAGTTCAAAAAGATGGCCTTCAACGCAGAAGTTGCGAGAAGGCTACAACAAGCCGATAAGAGAATTGTCTCTGATCGAATAACAGTATGTTTAAAGGCTTATACTCAGTTATGGTCTGTAATACAAAAGCCTATCCTCTAAGGCATTGAGAAACCACTGGTTTCCCAAATGGGGAGTTTTCGAGTACAGGACTCTATACCTGGAGCAGGAGATTCAAATATCCCTAGCACAAGTGTCAAGTCTGGATCATCTCCAGATGAGTCGGCTGAAACAAAAATTGAGACTCCAAATCCTTATCTCGAGTCTTCAAGTCAGCCCTTCACCTCGGGGATTGAAGAGGGAAAGATTAATCTTTGACCTAATGCTGACAAGGATAAATCTAAGGTTGATACTAATAAAGCTACAATTTCTCCATTTCAGGTTTTTCAGCAAATGTGGGAGAAATTAAAAACAAGAGTAGGCATTAACCACGCCACAATCAGGGTTGATGTTTCAGGAAAATATCCTAGGTTATAGATGAAACCTAATTCATATCCAAAAGAAGTAAAAACTTGGTATGAATTCGGGGCTCTTACCTCGGTTTATACTTCATCACCTAGCTTCCCTGAAATTTCAGGACTACCAAAATGGATTCAGGAAGCTTTTCATGAGACATAGGCAAATAACGACTATTTGTCCAGATGAGACATTCTGGAACTATACTTCTTTAGTACAGCACCAAAACCAGCAGGGAAAGGCTCTCATGAAGCTTTTCATTTTATCAAGTTAAGGAGGCCAGATACAAATGTTCAGAAATTTATCAAGGATCCTCCGTCAAAAGAAACACCCCTTGTTGCTTCAATAACTGAAGGCGACATTTCCACCAGAAGAGCATGGGGTCTATGGGTTCGTCTTACTGAGATGGACAAAGTCAAGTTTCCGTTTAAATTTTATCATAACTCAATAAACAGATCATTCATGTTAAACACTATGACAAGGAAAACCACAAGTTTTGTAGAAGATCTATTCGAAAAGAAAACAAATATTCTGTGGAATATGAAGCTGCCGGAGAGTAAAGAAACTCGTCGGAAATTTTGCAATATGGCTCATGTGGGAAGATGGTTGGAACAAATCTGTCCAGAATGCTCAAACCAAAAGGAGCCAGAATTTGGCAAATGCTTCAGACCTCAGGCAGACAAGAAGCATCTTGCTAAAACAGGACCAAGTGGTGAAGGACCACAATCACGTTTTTCTCAAGGAAACCAAAAGTTTAAGATTTCTCGACAAAAATAAGTGGACATGTGACTACCATCACTTTTTTGGGGATAAGAAAAGAAAAAGATTCTCCGACAGAAGATAGTGGGCATGTGATAAACCCACTAAATGATCAAGAAGACTTGGACCCAAACAACTATAAATAAAGAATAAATGAGAACAAGAAAATCACACAAGATTTAAACCGAAATTAGGAACCAAAGAAAAATGTATGCTATATATCTTAAGGTTTCCAAAAGACGGATTAAAACATTAAGAAAGCTGCTGATGAAAAATAAAGATCTCTACAAACTGTTAAAAGAAGAAGGGAATGTGATCTCAACTGATATAATACAAACACATATCTACTGGTTATGCAGGAGATAAGATCAGAAGAACAAGCAATTTCCAGATTAAAGATCTAGAAAAGAAAAATCAAGAAAAGGTAGGGAGGACCATTCAACCACCCACTCAACCCACTCAAGAGATAATGCCAAACAAAGTTGGTTGGCAATAAAGAAAAGTTATGGCAAGAGTTTGAAGTCCGCAAAACAAATCCGAAAGGGGCTTCTATAAATAAGAAGGCAGAAGTAAGATGAAGGCATCGATCAACCTCTTCATTTTCTTTCAAATAAGTTCTAATATTTTCTCTTTCAAGTTTATGTGTGTTTTATCTTCGGCTACTATTAGTAGCTAAATCAGTTTCTCCTCCTCTATAGAAGGTTACTATGTAATAATATTTTGTATGTTTGAATAAAAGAACCAAGGCTTTTGCCTCTCTCATGTATTAGTTTCAAATTGAATTTCTTTATCATACACCCTGAGGTAGGAAACGAAACAGGGTTGTGCTAAGTGCTGTTGAAGGAATCTGCGTCAGTAAGCATCTGTTGCGACTGCGTGGTTAGGCCAGGAGGAGTAGTCTGTAAAACACGATGGATATAACCCGACGGCACTCTGACCAAAGAGGTAAATTGTTCAGTTTATTATACAGAAGCATGATGGGCCAATAAAAAAAATCGATCAATTGAGTATGGTATATAGGCTGAAAACCTTGCGTAGCTGTATATCTTGGGGCTGTATGCCTTTAAAAACAGATTCGATAGGTATAAAAATGCCACGTGCGATATTTAGAGAAGAAGGGTATTATTGGAATTTTTAGAAACTGGGAGAGTAAAAACTAAGGTTTTAAGGGAAAGAGGGTAAAGAGTACGTTAAAGAAGGGGTATGTATTTTTAAATAAGTTGCCTTTAAAATAACAACATCAAACAAGAATTGTAACGTACCGTACTTTTTCTACTTAAAATTTTCGGAAAAATTAAAAATTTCTTAAATGAGTAATCAAACTTCAAACTTGATAACGTAAAACCGTACATCTCAACAGTGGACAGAACATCTCAAAATAAAGTTTGACAAAATATTTGTTTGAAATTTCATATCCAGTAGCGTGAAATCAGAGTATTCAACATTTCATAAAAACTTAAAAACTTGGGCGGTCCTCGGGTCTAGCCTTCAACTCAGTCCAAGCCAGCTCCTTGGTCCCCACCTCTAGCCTCCTCAACATACTCATCACCTGCATCGATCAAGTCTAGTGAGTCTAAAGACTCAACACGTATAAACTGGAAGGTAGCAAGTACTATATAATAAAACCAAATGCAACTTTAAAATAAGGAGTACATACATGAAACTGGATCTTGCATAACAAAACATGAACATACGTACATACATACATAGACGTGCCATCAACATAAAACTTTTCTTAAACATGCTTGCATACTTGAACATACTAGAACATACATAACTTCATCATTTTGCGTAGAGGCATGTTTCAAAGCAAGTGACCCATAACATAATCGCCTGATCAGACTCAACCACAGTACTAGGATGACAGGGACGTATCCACTGCCACATACATGAGATCCCCGTTCATAATTTAACGGGCTGATTGGTCCACGTTCATAATTTAACGCTTTCCAATCTCGATCTAAACCCGTTCATAGTTTAAAGCTTTCCAATCCTAAACATAATTTGGTCACAAGACAATTAGCATACCTCAAAAACTTGAAAATATTTTCTTTGCACGTCGAACATACTTACTTGGCGTTGAGGGATTCGTTGGAGCTCGCTTTGGGGCCACTGCTGCACATACTAACATGATTCACGCACTTAATATTTCAAAGCTTAGATGTATTCACTGTGCTCACCACCCAAGTGACTAAGTAGCTTATGACATTCTACATCACCCGGGACTTGATCTCGTTTAATCGTACTAACCATGACATCAAACCCCGAAACAAACTCTAAAATGACGTGTGAACGTTTCCCCAACAATAAAAAAAACATGAACTCACTATTTGAACCTACAACTAAGTGAAAACCAAACATTTCCTACAGATGGGGCCGCGCTCGGGCTGTAATATATTACCGCTCGAGCGCCAGGTATACTGGACGCTACCCTCGAACAGAAGGAGTGGCGCTCGGGCGGTACTATATTACCGCTCGGGCGCCGAGGGCACTGGACCCGCGACTTAGAAGCTGATTTTCTCCAATTTCGATTACACAGGCAATGAACAACGCCTCGAGACTCATCTTAGGACACCATGGCACTAACTCGACTCCACAAACCGTCCCAAACATTCCCAAAGAAACGACGCACCTCACGCAATACAATAAAACCCATAACCTCAAATTTTGACACCAAAAATAGTTTTTACGACTACTCGTTCTCCCAAGTGCCTAACGACACGAAACGAAACGTCAATAACCATCCCAACATCATTAACAATATACCTATACGCAGCAGCGATCACCCGTCGATCTCCAACGAAGCCTGCAACAATAAAACTTCAAGAACACATCAATACATAATTTTCTGAAAAACGCAGTTTGAGCAGTCCCACGAAAAACGCCATAACGCACTCAAGTTTTATCCAAAATTTTTGAATTTTATATCAAATCGAAGGTATCAAAACGTTCTACGATTTTTGTGTTGAATGTTTTCTCAAAATCACTACAAAAAATTCGCAGTATTTAAAAAGACTGAAAAATGTTATTTTAGATCCAAAAACGGTTTCAAAAGTGATCTAAACATAATTGCTCAAACTTCTACACAACATCCACATGATTTTCATACAAAATACATTGCAACGCATACTATGACATGATCGACGTAGAAAGAAACAGAATATAGGTGCATTGTGATGATAAACTTTACCGAAACGGCGATACCGAAGCGGAGAAAGAAGCGAGGTTGATCCGGGACGAACGTGGCGCGATTTTCTTGCAATAAAACTCACGAAAATTGTTGGGAGATTCGAAGAGAAGGGAACGGCTGCTGAATGCTATGGAACCCTAGGTTTTCCTTGCTTTAAAAAAATAATAAAAATCTAAATGTGTGTTAGTGAATGTGTGTTAGTGTGTGTGTGTTACGTGCACAAGTGTGTGTAGCAGTGTGTGTGTGCGTGAGTTAAGGGTTAAAACGTGTGTGTGTTTAATTAGGAGGAAAGTTGTTAAATAAATAATTAACAACTTAATTAAAAGTTACTCAACCCCTAACTTTACAAAAACCCTTAATAAAATACTCGAGAAGCAATTCTTTAAAGGTTAAAATTCTAAACTCCCTTAATTAAAATAAATACACTCAAATTTTATAAAATTCTCCTTGATTAAAATAACACCCACCAAAATGCTAATTTTAAAAGTTTTAAACTCTTAACTCACCTAATACATAAATTAGGCTTAAAATGCTAAAACTAAATAAATTATTTAAAATGCCTCTTCCTAGCTTTAAAATTAAAATACCATATTTTAACTTGCCAAACATCGTCACCGGTCTTTTCCTCGTTCCCGCCTCGAATAATCGCCTGAAACATGAAACTCGAGAAAAATATTTTAACGTGCATCACATAAACATAAATAATTTAAAATAATACTTTTAAATAAGTCATGCATGGCTAAAGCTCATTTTTAAATTTAAATAAATGATTTAACAATTTAAATAATACATAGGATTTACGTGTACTGATTTTGGGCACTACAAGAATTTATTCCATTAAGTGGGTCAAATCGACTATATGTATCATACCACGTCATTATACTTTCTCCTACTATTTTCTCATATATATTCAAATAATACACACCATTCTTAATTGCCATATAAACAAAAATGTTAAATATGTTGAAAATAAGAGTTAGAAATATTGAAAATTAGTGTGTGATGATGTATTTATTTTTGGATTATTTCCAAAGAAATTCTATAAATAGGACTTTCAATTTGTGAAGAAAAAACACAATTGAGTGGAGAAGATTTTATAAAGTATGTAGTTTAATATATTTTGTGAGTTTGGGATTTTTATTTTTTACCGTCAATTTTTATTTTTAACACGTTATCAGCATGATACTCGAAGATTCTCCATATTTTTCCAAACTCCAAAACACAAGAAGAAGGTAACAATATTCAAAACTAAAAATATTTATTTTACTATTTATTTATTTTTATTGTATATATATTTAATATATAATATCATGTTATTATATAAAAAGAGTCTATCATACCTCATTATAATAACGTGATTTGATTATATTATTACAATGTTTATATAATTTTATTGTGTTATTGTTTATTTATTGTATATATATTTGAATAATATCATGTTATTATATAAAAGGAGTATATGACACCTCATTATAATAACGTGATGTGATTATTTCATTGTTTATATATTTTTATTGTGTTATATAATAATTATATATATATTTTTATAATGTCAAGTATTATATAAAAGGAGTCCCTGACATCTCATTATAATAATGTGATGTGATATACATAATTCTTTAAATGTGATTAATATTATATACATCATATTATTACCATAAAATTATACATATACTGAAACGTTCACTACCTTTAAACTTTAAAATCCTACTAATTTTTTTTTTTGGAAACATAAACTTCGAAATTCATATTTAGGATAACTTAACACTTCCGTCATCCAAAATAATTTAACATCTACAAATTTAAAATACATAAAATCCTTAAATCGTCGCTTAACAAAAATCTTATGTCAACCATTAACAAGATCAAACTAACCTCAAAATAAAATATGAAAATCCATAATTAAATCATTAAAAAAATCTTTAAAACTTTAACTATCAAGCTAATTCGGAAAATAATGTCCCTCGGGAGTGTACTGCCGGACTCGATCCACCCAAGCGTTAGCCCCCCCCTCAATCTCATCATCACCTGCAACATTCAAACCTAGAGAGTCTAATGACTCAGCATGTTCTAAACATGAGTAACGAATAATACATATATAAGCACGTGCATTAAAATCATACTTTTATTCAAAATAAGCTAGCATAAATTTGTAAGCATAATTTAATCATAAATCGTCAAATCATAAAGCTTTCCATCATTTATCGTTTTTGGGGTGAATTTGATCCTTGAAAGTGACTAGCTGTATCCTCTGGTCGACTGATCAGTCTTAGCTCACCATTGCGCATAGGGACAGGCGTTAGGCACCGACGTAAAATAGAAATACGTCGTATATCATATCTTTTTTATCACAGTCAATTCACATCTTTCAAAATATTTTTCTTTTTCTTTTTAATCATAAAATATCGTATCCTTTCTATATTCGAAAAATAGCATTTTACCAGGAAAAATCATACAACTTTAGCATAAATCAAAAAATTCCATATTTTCATCATACACGTTCTAAAATATCATTTAGCATGTGTTATGATTCTTCGGGACACTGTTAACCTTTTTTGCACTACACATGTGTAAAATGACTGTTTTACCCCCGGACCCAAAAATCCTCGATTTTGACTTTTTCTCACTTTTATTGACTCGAGCCTATCCCAAATAATTATTTAAGCTTAAATTTGACTTCTAATATTTTTCTTAGACGTAAACCCGAGCCTTTGGATTTAATAACTTAATGAGTAAACTATTAAGCGTTTTTAACCCGAATAAATTCAAAACTTAATATTTTCTTCTCAAATTTTAATATAAAATTTTCATTCCTAAAATACATCCGTGAGCCACAAACCACAACCCGTGAACCACGGTTCAAGTCCTTACTCCTCCCCTTATCCCAAAACCGAGCCCGAAACCCTAAGACAAGCCCTCACCTCACGCGACTCGAGCCACCCTCGAGCCACCTTGGACCAAACCATTCCCGGACCCTTCTGCACCCTAACTAACCTAGCCTAGACCAGTAACAAGCCAGCCCAAGCCCCCTGCCAAACCCGCGAGCCCTATCTTCTTTTCTCCAAGTCGCGGCTCCAACCTACGGAGCCACCATGAACCCTGGCTGCACCAGGCCCTATCCCAACCACTAGCCATCTTTCCTAGACCCTACTGGACCAGCCTAGCTAGCCCCAACCGAGCCACACGCCTCCCACAAAGATACAACAGTCGTGCGCCTCCTCCAAGCCTAGAACCCTAATGCCTCGTGTTTCCTTGTGCAACCTGAAGTCCAGCCATGCTAGGACTCTTTCTAGCCACATCTCTGAGCCGCGCACCCAGCCCTGGACCAGCCTTGGTGTGTCTCCCTCATGGCCGTGGCCTTCACCCAAGAGAAACCCTAGAAAACCCTAGGACTCTACCCTTCACCATGCACGGACCTTTATTTTTCACATCCAGCCTTCATCTGGTTCTAAACATCCCTTTTTCACATCCCTTAGACACTTCCTAATGGCAGCGTATCCTTAGAATTCATAACGTGTTTCAAACAAGCATAAATTTATCAAAACGTTAAGCGGTTCGTATTCAAATATTTTTCATGCTAAAATACGTAAAACATGCATATTATGATTTGAATGGTGCATCAAAAAAGTTTAGAAGCATGCCTTTGTGTTTAAAACGCTCGAATATTCGATTGTTGGCGTGGGTTGCAAAGGAAGACGAACGGGCGACGAACGACCTTGGATTTTTGCTCTTGAAATTTTTGCATTTTGTGTGTGTGAAGTGTGTGAAATTTCAGCTGCTATGGAGTGCTAGAACCCTAGGATTTCCTTTTTAATATTTTCGAAAATCTCATGCATAATGGTTTAAGGTTTTTGGGCTTTTTGTTTAGGGATGATTGAGCCGTCTAATCTTAGGTAAATTAGGCCTAATAATACCTATTTTATTTTAAAATAAAAGTTTACAAAAATTAGTTTTCGAAAATAATAATTTTTGGACTTTTAAAAGTCCCTCGTTTGACAAAAACCGGTTTCTCGAATAAAATCGAGCTCGTCTCATAAAATAATTTGGGCTCCAGCATTTTTAAAAAATTTTAATCATATTTAATCATATTAATAAGCCTTCAAAATATTTATTGAAAATATTTTATCTTGGTCGTCCCCGGCCTTCTTTCCCCAGCCTATTATCGAATATTAGGATAAAATCTTAAATTCTCATTAAATCATGAAATTAGACATTCAATCATATAATTTACATCAAGTAAGCATTTAAAATCAAATAAATAAAATAAGTAAGCAATTTAAATCATTTGCATGCATGTGGTTTACGTAGGTTGATTTTTGAATGTTACATAAACATACATTTATCTTTTTAAGATTTTGTAAACGGTCATAAACAGCTAGTTTTTAACCTATAAATATGATTTCACAAACATATTCAATAACTCCAAACTTACTCTTCATCCCTAAAGTTTTCTTCATCAATTTTTTGAAAAAGAAGAAGATGGTTCTTTCAAAGTTATTTTGTATAATTATTTTAATTATTATACGCACTAATCTTGTATTTATCGGATAATAATCGCCTCACGTTTTTTCTTTATTTTCAAGTATGCTTGTACTTATAATTTATCTGTTATTTTGTATTGTCATATTAATAGATTTAGAACTTAACTAATATAATGCATTGTTATTTTTAGAAGTATCACTCTGTCAAATTTGGCAAAACTCGAATTTGTTGCGCTCGACATTACGGGAAAAAAATTATATGCCATGGACTCTCGATGTAGAAATGCATCTTGAGTCATTGGGTCTAAATGAGACCATTAAAGAAAATGGTATCTCATTATCACAAGAAAAAGCAAAAGCTGTGATATTTTTACGTCGATATCTTGATGAAGGATTAAAATGTGAATATCTCATTGAAAAAGATCTCATGGCTTTATGGAAAGGATAACAGGAAAAATTTGAACATACAAGGGAATTTATACTTACGACCGCCCGTGATGAATGAAATACGTTAAGATTCCAAGGTTTTGATAAAGTCAGTGATTACAACTCTGCAATGTATCGAATAATCTCGCAATTAAAATTTTGTGGACATGAGGTTACGGAATTGGAAATGATTGAAATTTTTTTTTTTTCACTTTTCACGCATCAAATATAACTCTACAACAACAATATAGAGTGCGTGGATTTGCGAGATATTCTGAACTTATCACATGCCTCTTGTGGAGGAAAAGAACAACGAGCTGCTAATGAGAAATCATCAGTCCCGACCCACTGGATCAACAGCATTTTCAGAATTAAATGTTGTAAGTAAAAATGAATTTATACCTGGAAACCAAAATCAAAGTCAAATGCAAGGTTTTGGTCGAGGTCGAGGTCGTGGACATGGACACGGAAGTGGTTGTGGTCGTGGTCGCGGCCGTGGTTTGAAAACAATCGAGATAGTTACTTCTATAACTCATCTCAAAAAAGCGTCACGAACCACCCACTAAAAAGACATCATGAGAACATGAGTGTTAATGAAAATAACTCAAAACGATTTGAACGTTCTTGTTTTAGATGTGGCACTCTAGGATACTGGTCTCATATTTGTCGAGCCCCCGAGCACCTTTGTAAGCTCTATAAAGAATCAATAAAGCGAAAAGAAAAAAGACCAAATTCACTAAACACAGTGACCGTTTGAGTGATTCAACTCATTTTGATGCTGCAAATTTTCTGAATGATTTATCTGAAAATGATCAATATATTAGTGGAATAGAAATATAAAATATTTATTTTTCATGTACTCATATGATAATGTTTTATTGTATAATTATGATATGTGTTATAATCAATAGACTGGTGGAATAGAAATATAAAATATTTTATTTTTCATGTACTCATATGATAATATTTTATTGTAAAATTATGATATGCGTTATATTTTTCAATAAATTACATATGTTTTATCCGTAATTTTTTTCATTGCATATTTTTTTTAAGTTCAAATATGAAAAATGCTATAAACAAATCTAAACAAAGAACTAATCCCATTGAAGTTTGCATACCTGATAGTGATACAACACACACTATTCTCCAAGATAAAAGATATTTCTTGGAACTAAAAACAACAAAAAAATGGTGAATACAATATCAGGTCTTGTAGACTTGATTAAAAGTTGTGGTAACGCACATTTTTTTGTTACCTAATGGTAAAAAATTTCTGATAAATGATGCTTTGTATTCACCACAATCGAAAAAAAATTATTGAGTTTTAATGACATATATTCCCAAGGTATGATACTCAGATAATAAATGAAGAAAATGAAAAATATATGTGTATTACTACATATAAATCAAGAAAAAAATATGTAGTTGAAAAACTATTAATACGCATTATACACATATAAGTCCAATTGAATCAAACATGGTAGTTGATAATTCTTAAATATTAATTAATTGGTATGATCGATTAAAACATCATGGTTCAACAATGATGCGAAGAATTATAGAAAATACACATGGTCATCCGCTGAAAGACCATAAGATTTTTCGAAATAATAAATTTCAATGTAAAGCATGTTTTCTTGGAAAACTAATTATAAGATCATCACAAGAAAAAAATCCAAACTGAATCACTCATGTTTCTTGAACGTATTCAGGTTGATATTTGTGGGCCAATTCATCCACCATGTGGACCATTTAGATATTTTATGGTATTAATCGATACATCCAGCAGATGGTCACATGTATGTTTATTATCAACTCAGAATGTGGCATTTGCAATATTACTTGCTCAAATAATAAAATTGCGGAATCAATTTCTCGATTATACAATCAAGAAAATTAGGTTTGATAATACTGGTGAATTTACTTCCCAGACTTTCAATGATTATTGTATGTAAATAAGAATCACTGTTGAGCATTTTATTGCTCATGTACATACATAAAATGGATTAGCTGAATCATTAATTAAACGTCTACAACTGATTGTTAGACCAATGATTATAAAAACAAAACTCCCTGTTTCTATATGGGGACATGCAATTTTACATCCTGTTGCATTGATTTGCATCAGACCAATTGCATATCATAAATACTTGCCATTGCAGCTTGTCTTTGGTAAAGAACCAGATATTTCTCATCTGAGAATTTTTGGATGTATGGTATATGTGCCTATTGCACAGCCTCAACGAAGAAAATGGGACATCAAAGAAAGATCGAAATTTATATCGGTTGTGATAGCCCATCAATCATTCGATATCTTGAGCGTCAGACAGACGACGTGTTTACAGCACGTTTTGCTTATTGTTATTTTAATGAGGAAATCTTCCCAATTTTAGGGGGAGAGAAGAAACATATCGAAAAGAAAATTACATGGTATACATCATCAATATTACATCTGGATCCAATTACTAAACAACGTGCAAAAGATAATTGTGCACTTGTAAAGAATATCAAATCAAACATATGCATTTGCAGACACAAAAAGGGTAACTAAATCATATATACATGTTGTAAATGTCCCTGCTCGAATTGAAATTCCAAAGAAACAAATTAAAGACACTCATGATGTCATAAAACGATTGAAGCGTGGAAGGTCAATTGGCTCCAAGGATAAAAATCCTCGAAAAAGAAAATTCATAGAGTAACACGATAATCACAAAATAGAGAATGATATTCCGACAGAAATACATGATGATAAAAATGTTCTGTTAGAATCACAAACTGATGAGAATCGTGAAATATCTATCAATTATATTAATACTGGAAAAATATGAAACTGAAAAGATAAAGAAATTGATGAGATATTTTCTTACAATAAGCCATTTGACATCATAAATGACAATGAAGATCATGAACCAAAATTTTTTTGTAAATGTAAAAATCGACATGACTAGGTAAATGGAAAGACGTCATCCAGGTTGAATTGGATTCGCTAAATAAATGTAACGTTTTTGGACCAATAGTCCTTACACCTGAAGATGTAAAACCTGTTGGGTACAAATGGGTTTTGATTCGAAAGCGAAATGAGAAAAATGAAATAGTAAGATATAAAGTTCGACTTGTTGCACAAGGTTTTTC
Organism: Primulina huaijiensis; assembly: GCF_012295235.1. NCBI lineage: Eukaryota > Viridiplantae > Streptophyta > Magnoliopsida > Lamiales > Gesneriaceae > Primulina > Primulina huaijiensis. Next base: position 6,652,756 of record NC_133316.1, on the reverse strand, counting down.
TCAAAGGCCTGAAATTTATTATGAAGAAACGTATTCTCCCGTTATGAATGCAATTACATTTCGGTATTTGATTAGTTTGACGGTATCTGAAAATTTAGAAATTTGTCTTATGGATGTTGTCACAGCTTACTTATACGGATCACTCGATANTGCAGAATGTGGTATAATCGGCTAAGTGAACACTCAATAAAAAAGGGATATGTAAACAATTCAATATGTCCTTGCGTTTTCATTAAGAAAACAAAATTTGCATGCATAATTATTGCTGTATATGTTGATAATTTAAACATCATTGGAACGAATAAGGAAATTCAAGAAGTTGTGTTGTACTTGAAGGAAGAATTTGAAATGAAGGACCTTGAAAAAACAAAGTATTGTCGGGGTTTGCAAATTGAACAAAAAGAATTTGGAATATTTGTTCACAATTCAAATTATATAGAAAAGGTCCTTAAACATTTTAATATGGATAAATCAAATTAAATCTTTTAAGTACTCCAATGGTTGTTAGATCATTAAACATAGAAAAGGATCCATTACGTCCATGTGAAGATGATGAAGTTATTCTTGGTCCAAAAGTACCATATATAAGTTCTATTGATTCCCTTATGTATCTTGCGAATTGTACAAGACCTGATATAACTTTTGATGTAAATTTATTGACAAGATTTAGCTCATATCCAAAAAAGAGACACTAGAACAGAATTAAACGTATATTCCGTTATCTATGAGGAACGACATACTTGTGACTTTTGTATTCAAAAGATACTAATAAAAGTATAATTGGTTATGCTGATACTGGGTACTTATCTGATCCACACAAAACACGTTTCCAAATCGGATATGCATTTACTCGTGGAGAGACTGCAGTTTCTTGATGTTCACAGAAACAAACACATGTAACAACTTTATCAGATCACGCAGAGATTATTGTACTACATGAAGCAAGCCGTGAATATGTGTGACTAAAATCAATCACCCAACATATCCAAATCTCATGCGGATTATCATTGGACAAGAAGCATGTGACACTATATGAAGATAATGTTGCATGTGTTACTCAAATGAAAAAGGATACATAAAAAACGATAGAACTAAACATATTCCCCATAAGTTCTTCGCATTCACCCAAGAGCTTGAGAAGAATAAAGATATTGATATTCGTTACATTCAATCAATTGAAAACTCATCAGATCTCTTCACAAAGGTACTTCCTGCGATAATATTCAAAAAACATATATATAACACTGTGATATGTAATCTACGAAATTTGTGAAGAATGGTTCGTGTTAACATGAGCGGGAGTTTACGTTACTGTACTCTTTTTCCCTTACTATGGTTTATATTCAATGAGTTTTTCCTAGTAAAGTTTTTAACGAGGCAGTATAAAAAAAAAAATTAATAAAGACAATCATTGTATCATGATCATTATCACAAAGGGAGTGTTGAAAATAAGAGTTGTAAATATTGAAAATTAGTGTGTGATGATGTATGTAATGATGTATTTATTTTTGGATTATTTCCAAAAACACAATTGAGTGGAGAAAATTTTATAAAGTTTGTAGTTTAATATATTTTGTGATTTTGATATTTTTACTTTTTACCGTAAATTTTTATTTTTAACAAAATATTTTTTTATATAAATATTTATGTAGGATGCATAAACTCTAATTGCACGCAGCGACCCATGCATATATATTATACTAGTTATAACAAACGAGGGCTATAGAATAATCTCTCGTTGCATCGTTATAATTTATATATACTAGCGAACGATGTACATGTGATGCATCGTTCGCTAGTGTAAAATAATGACTACTAAGTATATGAATCATGATCATATTCATTAATAGATCGAATTGATTTATAAAATTTTGTTATATTTTTTAATTATTATTTGGATAAGGATAATACAATTATATTAAATATGTGATTTATAAAGATAATATGCGAATTTTTTAATTTTTAAAGTGGATTAGATATTGTAGTTATGATTAAATTATATGAAAAATATTATTTATCTAAATGAATATGATATTTTCGTAAAAACTAATTGGTGTCACAAAGTCGCTCTACTAAAGACTTCAACCTTTTTATAGTATATAGTATAAATGGTCATAAAATGACGATTTCATGGAAAATTATCCTATTCAAAAAATTATTCTAATGACCATGCTCTATAAAAATTTTTTAAAAAATTTTTTAATATCATATTTAGTAGATGGTTTCAAACTACAATATTACTCCTATATATTCGCCCATGTGCGATTTTGGTCTATGACTTTGTTAAATTTCAGTCTCAGTCCGTTATTCTTATTTATTAATTTTTTTCTTCTAATTTTAGTCTTTTTTTATATAACATTGATGACACTTATGCGACATCTATGTAGCTTCGACATGATGCTGACGTGTAGATGTTAAATTAGAATTTTAAATTAAAAAAAGACTAAAATTATCAAAAATTGAAATACCTAAAAAAAAAAAGTAAAATTGAATAATATAAAAAGCTAAAATTAAAAGAATCAAATATATAAGATCAAATTTGTGGTTTTATCTTATTATTTTAGAAAGCATATAACACGTGAATAATCCTAGTCTCTAATAATAGTTTCGTTCTGTGATACGTAATAGGAGTTTGTGGTGTTGGTTATGAGTACAACACGCAGGGGGGATACCAACCGATTTCTTATAAATCTTAAACTTTATCCCGTACGTCACTTGATTAATATGATTAAGAGATTTAATGATTTTTTTAAAAAAATTAGAGGTATTTAATCAAGATTTTTTTATATTATATAGAAGTCTAGTGGTATTCAAAATAAATTTTCATAGAATTTTAAAAAGTCAAGTGATATTCAACATTGATTTTTAAAAACAATATAAAATTTTAGATGTATTCTAATTTTCAATATATTTTAATAACATCACTTTATAAAAATACATGCATAGATATTATTTTCTTTTAAACTAAGCATGCAACACGTCTTTTAACATTTAACATTTTCCATCATAAAATTCCATATTCTTTCAAAATAAACATTTTAACATTCATTACGGCATTCAGAACATTGCCAGGACTCCTAATATTTTTCAGGTGTAAAATGACCGTTTTGCCGTTGAAACCCTAATTTTCTCAATTTATCCTTGGACCTTAAAACTTCGACCTGAATCCATCCAAACTTACCATAACACCTTAAAACACACCCATGAACATTTTTTAGACATAAACTTAAGCCCATTGACTAAATTCGTAATTTGTTTTAAAACTTGAACCAAAGTCTCGGTTTGAACCCGAAACTCAACCAAACCTTATCAAACTTTCACCATAGCTTAATATCACCTAACGAACCACTTATCAACCCAATTCAAGACATTTAGAACCCTCGGAAATGCACAGACATCTGCACATTTCCATCCAAACGCTAGCCCTAACCAAGTACAAGTTCTTCGATCCTAGTCCTTAACCAACAAGTCCAGACCCTATGCAGCCTTCCTAGGACCAAGATTTAAGCCTAGGGACCCCTTTGCATCAAGCCCTACAGGCCATGCATGCGCAGCCCTCAACCCGTGCCCCCTTCAAGATCGCACGACCGAGCCACACTCCTACAGCCCTTGTCCATGCACCAGCCTCCCCTCAACCCATCTAGGACCATTTTGAAACCCTCTTAGGACCCCTGAACACGCCTCAAAGCAGCACGCAGCCACACCCTTCATGTAAGGCCCAGGAAAATTGAACTACGTAACCTGAATGCATTCAATCTTGGGTTTTATTTGAAATAAATGTTTAAGGATTTTTTGAATTTAATGAATGGTTATTGCATGGTTAGGGTTATTTCATGGCTTATTTTAAATTTTCATGCATTAGAGTTTTAAGTTGCATTTCGTGCTCGAACGAGGAACGGAGATCGGGAAAAATTAAGGCAAATATTTTTATTGAATAATTAAATTTTAATTATTTAATATGAAGTATTTTAAGTGTGTTTTCCGAAGAATGGGCCTAGGTGGTTATTTTTACTCGTCGGGTCGTATTTTTAACTGGTACACAAATTTTAGCAAATCGGGAAACTTTTTGAGGGTTCAGACAATATTTTCAAAAACGTACCTAAACGAAATATTTTTCAGGAGTGTTATTGCGCTTGATGGATTTATTTTAATTCTTAATGGGCTCAAAACCCTTTTTATTCCTTAATTTTCATGTTAGGGCCCATTAGTGCTTAATTAAGCTATTTAAAAATCCCATTAAGCAAACAATAAACCTATTTTCATTAAGTGGCCGCCCCTCACCCTCCTTCAGCAGCCTTACCCTCGTGATTTTCAGCAGCAAACTCAAGCAAGTCTCGGCCGCCTTTAGTCTTCAAAGAGAAGTATCTCCCGCCTCTCCGTTTCACGTCTCACGCGCGTATCTTCAAGCTTTTGATCATATAAACGCTAAAACACACATGTATCTTCTTTTTCTCTTCATTCATGCTAATATTATTGCTGAAATATACGTAAATGCGTGAGGATTTATTCGGCTAGCTTGAGGTTTCAGTTATATGCAAGTTTTTGGCATGAAGGTGCATTCATGGGTTGTTTTCTCACGTATTTTGTGATCTTTGTGAAAGGGATCGATTTTAGGTGTTCAAATGCGCAACGGAAGTTAAAATTTTCGAAAATCATATTTTCAAGGGCAAAAATTCGAACACCTCTACTAAGATGTGTAGCAAATACAAAACACAACTATGACATTCATAGGGTGTTTAGAAAATTTTACCTATCGATCTCTTGAGATTGATGATGGCTCCAACTTAGTTGATATACAACTAAGCTCTTCAAGGCAAGACAAATCTACAAGCTTCTTTTCTTCAAAATCAAGCCCACCACCAAACTTAAAAGATCCACCTTACACTTGCACTAGAAAATGTAGGGCATTTTTCTTTGAGAAGAAAATTGTTTCTCCAACTATTGAAGAACAAGATGAGAGAAAAATTTTGAGAGAATTTTTTTTTCAAAATTTCGGCCAAGGCTATGTCTAATGGGGAAGGATGAGTTGTCTTGGTGTTTGAAAAAGTAGAGACCACTTTTTGCATGCCATGCAATTTTTTTAATGAAAAAGTATTCCCCAACTCTTCACCTCCCAAGCATGCAAAACCTATTAGGGCTTGTATCAATTATAAAGCTCATTGATTTTATTTAAATGTCTCAAACACATTTGAGACCATTTAACATTTACTTGATTTTACTCAAGCCCACTAGCTTAATAATTATTTCTAATTGGGCTCTACAAGGCCCAATGTAATTTAATTAATCCAACATTTGAATTAATTTAATTATTTAGACTCTATACGTCCACTAGTGTTTAATTAATTCAACACTTTGAATTAATTTAATTTAGTCCATAATAATGTTTATGAAAATCACAATTTTCAAATACATTACTTGTTTGGCCAACTTTTAGTTTAGGAACACTTCCTCAAATTAAAAGTTACATTCTCTCATAGAAGTCATACTGCTATTTTTCCTTACGCCTATAAACTCCTTTATAAGCCGTTCAACACATTGAACTATTTTACTTCTCAACTGGATCTAGAAAGCTAGTACTTGTGTGGCCCTCAATGGTTCACTGATACAACTAGCCGTGGGTTCACATCTCCATGTGATTCGGACTAAACATGTCCTTATACGAGCATACCCCAATTGCTCCAGCTTGGTGGCATGTGGTTTGAGGTGTTTAGGTTTTAAGAAACTCTATATTTTGATATAAATAATTGTGTAGTAAGCTAGACCCAATAACTTTAGTATAATAGCCCATTAGGACCATTATAATGTAGGTAAAATATTTTGTTTAGGTAAGTTTTCAAAAATATTAATCGAGCCTCCAAAGGTCCTTGTTTTCGTCAAAAATCGATTATCGGTTTAAAATACGACTCGGCCCGTAAAAACACCTCAAAAGCACCATTTTCGAAAATATCATATAGAATATACCATATATTAATTAAATAATTAAAATATTCATTTAATAAAAATATTTTTCTTTTACGGTCTCCGATCTCTGTTCCTCGATCGCGTCTCGAATAACCCTTAAAAACACAATTTTATGCATCTTAGTAGAAAACCATATTTTAAACATGTAAACATGTCTATCACATTTAATAAATACAATTAAAATAATTTAATTAGTCCTTTTTTATTATTCTTAAATTTATATGCAGTTAAATTAGGTTAATTTATTTTATATTTTACAGCTGATGTATGGTATCTATAACTATAAAAAAAATATAATTTTCTTATCTAATATAATATATAATATACCGTCCATAAACTTGACTTTTGTGGGATTGGACATATACTGAAACGTCTACCGTTTAAAAAGTGCAGAAATTTTTTTTATTTTAAAGATCTATTTTGAAAATAAACATTTAAATAAATCTCATCCATACAGTCCTACTTAAAAATATCATTTAAAAATTTTCATAAGTCATTATCAAATAAAAATGTAAAGGAGTAAGAACGAGTAAAAATCCTAACATCGTACAGTAAAATGAAACAGCGTATAAAATGCTCAAATCCTCTAAAATCGTAAAATCATAAGAGTGCGGAAAAACATAAGGTCCTCGGGTCGTGTCGCCCACCAGGTCTGCTGACTCAGAGTTCAGCACCTCCCCAGTCCCCTCGACATCGAACTCACCTGCATCACACATGCCTAGTGGGTCTAAATACTCAACACACATGTACCATAAATAACAAATACCTATACATAGCACACAGCAGTGAAAAATAACATATTCAACATATATTTCAAGAACTTTAAAAGCTTAATGTAAACGTGTCATATGCAATCGTGGCGTGTCAAAACAGTTCATCGTTAATCATCATTCATCATTTACCATTCATCATTCATCATTTCCTTTGGTGAATTTAGTTCATTAGAGGTGACTATCGTACATCATCATCATTTACGATGGATCCATCTTACATAGAACCGCTGTACCTGGCGGCTGTCGGACATCAGTGACAAGATTACCCATCCACTGTGCCTAGGCCTCATCATCATCATTTACATATACGTCTTAAGCATTTACATATACTTCGATAGCCACAACTAATTCCCATCATTCAAAACATCATTATTTTCATCACTTATCAAAATCATGCACATATGCAATTTTCCTTAAAACCAAGAATGCAACGTACATTTCATAAATTCATAAAAATCGTGATCATGATACATAAACATTTAAAATATCATGAATTTGTGCTCAGCACCCCGGGTGCAAAATGACCATTTTCCCCCTGGAAACCCAAAAATTACCGTTTTGCCCATAAACGTAAAATTTCACGTTTTTGACATTTTCTTAATTTCATTGACTCTAACATGTCCCAAATAATTATTTGAGCCTACATGAATTTTCTCATATTTTTATTTGGCTTAAATCGATGACTTTTAAATTAATCTTAAAATATAACATATTAATGCGTTTTAATCCCGAATTAAACCAAACCTTAGCATAAAATTCCAAAATTAAAAACATAGACTTCTAATAATTATTTGAGCTTAAATATAATTTTTCATAATTTTATTAAACTTAAATCTAAGCGTTTCAATTAATTCTTTAATTAACGTCCGGATAAATCCAAAACTCATTATTTTGATCCAAAACTTACCAAACTCTTAAAAATATCCCAAAACATATTTAAAAGCATTTTTAGACGTAAACTCAAGTCCATTTCATAACTTAACCGATTCGTTTTAAAACTTGGACCGGGGTCTCGATTTTAACCCGAATCGACTCGAAACTTAACCGAATTTTCCCAAACTTTTTACCATACTTAGTACACCTTTTAAAGGACCTAAAACCTCAAAAACCAGACCTCTAAACCTTCGAAAATTTGGACATCCAGCTGCTGTACTTTTCGTGGCTCCTACCTCCACCAACCCTAGTGCCCACTTCCCGTTATTGCACTCTAGCCTACACCCAATCGATCCAGCCCCGTCTCAACCCTCCTTAGACCATCTTAGGACGTCCCTGATCCCACTGAACCCACGCAACTAGTCCCCTGCACGCTGGAGATTCCAGCTTCTCGCTAAACCTCCCAAGACACTCGGCCATGACCCCTCCTCGATGCAGCTCCCTCGTGTGGCCCTCGAGTTCAGACCAGCAGGGTTCAAGCTCTTCCAGATCGTGACTCAGACTCATCAGAGACCAGTCCACGGCCTGGAGATGCCCTCACCCGGTCAGTTGCACCTTTGGTCCAAGCCCCTTCCCAAAACGAGGCAATACACGCTCAACTCCTCGGCTTTGCATCCTACCGCAAGCTGCCGTAAATTCTAACCCCAGAACATCATCTCATCACCTTGATCATCCCCTAAACGACCAGCACTCGTAGCCCTTGTACAACAAATCAGAAAACGTGAGTGCCGATCAAAGCATAGCATTAACACATGTAAACCGAACATATATTTCAAGTACAGGGCTGGATCGAAACATATCATGCATAAACACATCCATCAGTATATAAAACATGTATGATGCGTAAAAAATGATACAAGGCATACCTGATGATGTTTCACGCAAGAATAACGAAGATCGAAAACGCCTGGGAATTGTTTGATGCAAGAACAAGTGAAGACCGAGGACCTAGAGAAACTCCTTCCTGAAACCGAGAGAGAATGCAGCTGGGGGAGGCTGGAAAAACTGAGAGAATTGAGTGGGTGGAGAGGAGTGTCGGCTATTATGAGGTAGGATAGGGGTGTTAAAATGCGATATTACTCGTCAACTCGACACGACCCAACACGAAAAAAATCAGGTTCGGGTTGGGTTCGAGTTGGGTGGGTTTGGGTTAGTACTAGGTTAGACGGGTTTCGGGTTGGGTCGCGGGTTGACCCGAAAACTTTTTTTTTTGAAAATATTACCTATATTTTTATATATTGTATGTTTGAACAAAATTTATTGTATATTTATATGATAAATTTTCATCATTTAATATTTATTTGTATTTTTTTATTTTTTTAACAATTGTTTATTTAATTTAGTAAATATACTTTTAATTTTCTACCATTAAACTTTCAAATTTCAATCGAAAATTTTGTTATTATGTGTTTAAATTAAAATATTACTATTATTTTTATTTTTTCGAATTTTTTTCATTAATTTTTTAAAAAAAAAATAAAAAAAATTCGGGTTAGGCGGGTTAGACGGGTTGAGTCGGGTTAGACGTGTTCGTGTTCGGGTTGGGGGTTTTCGGGTTGGATTCGGGTTGGGAAAAAAAATAAAAAAATTTCACGGGTTGACCCGAAACCCGATCCACCCGACCCGATTGACACCCCTAAGGTAGGGTAGTTTTAGGTTTAGTTTAGGGTATTATTAAAATAATTGATTAATAGTTAATGGACCCTATATTGTAATTTAAGTGTTTAAAAAGATATTTAAGCTTAATAAGCTTAAAAGTAGGCTAATTAAATCCAAACACACTCTCGAAAAATATTTTGTGTTGGAAAGTTTTTGAAAACATTAGCCGAACTTTTAAAAAATCCCCCGATTCGATAAAATTTATATACCGTTAAAAATAAAATCATGCGGGTAAAAATATCCAATAAAATCTCATTTTGAAAAATACACTTAAAAACACCTTATATTAATTAATAAAAATTAATCATGTAATAAAAATAATTTTCCCGGATAATTCTCTGGTCTCCTTTCTTCGTTCGAACGCGAAATGCAAACTTAAAAATCTTTAATGCATGAACCTTTAAAATTTCATGAAATAAATCCTATCATGCAATAATTATGCATAAAATACATAAAAATAATTAAACACAATTTAATGAAATAAACATGCATTTAATGCTTTAAAAAAATTTAATAAAATACCAACAGAATTTAATAATTTGCATGCATGTGGTTTACGTAAAGTTTCAAATTTTCGAGACGTTACATATACCATGAACCTCGTTGCTTTATGTTAGAGTAATGAAGTAGACTATAAACCATGGTATCTAGAACATGCCACAAATTAAAATTATAAATAAAGCAGTATTAATATTTAATATAAAAATACATAAACCGATTATTTATAACTTATTGAAATCATAGTCTAAAATTCGAAACAAATCTTGGATTCTGAAACCAAATATGATTAGAGTATGTTTTATGTGAAACATTTTCATAAATTTATGTTCGTGAGACTGTTTGATCCCATCTATATTCATGAAAAATAATTATTTTTGAACTGAAAAAAAATACTTTTTTATGAATCAAAACGAACATGATCCATCTAACAAAATTATATAGGAAACACTATCCGGAAGTTTGTGATATAACAGACTCTGCTCAGTCCAATATATATATATATATATATATATATATATATATATATTANATTATATCTCCAAATCTAATGTTATTTGGCGACTTTGCCAGCCACTCTGGCACACCCTGGAAAACGATTGTTGTCCGTACATTACCAGAATCTTTCGCCGGTTTCCTCTCGGACTGCCACCCCACAAACTCTCCGCATTTTGACCTTTTCCCTTCTCCCCCCGCATTCACTCCCGCTCCCACATTTTCCTTGATCCCAATACCAACAACATTGATGATTGAATTTTTGCCAAGGAGAAAATCACCCCCAGCGCAACCCCATCTCCGGAAATGGACGAACGTTTAGAGGAAGATGACAAGACGGCGTTGGAGGAGTTGTCTCTGGCGCCGCCGCACCGGAAAGCCCACTCGTACAGCCACCAGCTGAGAACGAACACCGGAACCCACAAGCACCGCCACCACCAGATCCGCAAGCATAGCCTCGATGAGAATCAGATTATGATAAACCATGTCACCAGTAAGAACAAAGTGTATAATGACGGCGACGTTAATTCTTCTGATGAAGATGAGTTTTTTCCGTATTCCACCGGTAGTGGGAATTCTGGTGGTGGTGGAGTCGGGTCTGTGAGCGAGCGTCACGTGGATTATATTGGTTTGAGCCAGAGGATTGAAGGAATCGCGTTGAGGGATGGCGGCGCGTGTGATGAAGGCCAGAGGCTGCCACAGCAGCCGCTGCCGGAGTTTGTGGGGAGTGGTGGTGACGTGGGAGTATTCAAGGCGCCTAACAGGGCGGCTGTGCACCCTTCCCGGCCAACATGTTTGGAACTCAGGCCGCACCCCTTGAGAGAAACTCAGGTAGGATTCTTTCATGTTTTTTCCATTTTTCAATTTTAAAGTCTTGAAATGTTCTCGAAAGAACAAAGCAAGAGGGAAGTAGAAATTTGTAATATTTTTCGTTCTATGCATTGGTTTCCTTGACTGCATCATGCGGAAAAGTACGCACAGTGCTATTCCAAACTCGATGGATATAATACACGCAGTGATGGTGTGAATCCATAAGTGTTGCTTATGGTAAGTTAGGATTTATCTTCATAAAAGTCCTCATAGAGAATTTCTGTCTCCACTCTAAGAATCATGGGCTCCTTTTTCTTGTTCAAATGATTTAAATATTCCATATCCTGTCGGAAATCTATTTTCAAAGCTACTATACCTATCAAATTTTTGAAGAAGTATAGAAAGTTGAAACCTTGACACTGGATTTAGCATATGAAGCCTCATGAAATTTGAGAATTATAACTTTAATGTAACAATATAACTTCGCAAGCAAAACAACATGTCGAAATGGTTTATGATTCTGTATGGACCGACGTCGTGTCAGTAATTGAGGAATCATGTGTGGTGTAGTAAACCCTTAAAAAGTGGTTGATGTCTTGCAGGTTGGAAAGTTTTTAAGAACAATTGCTTGTACAGAAACACAATTATGGGCTGGGCAAGAATCAGGCATCAGAGTATGGTACTATTCTGATGCATACAAGCCTGGAATCGGGACAGGGGGGAGGGCACGGAGAGGGGATGAGGACGCTGCTCCATTTTATGAATCGGCAAATACATCTCCGGCAATATGCTTGATGGTTGATCATGGGAGTAAGTTGGTTTGGAGTGGGCATAAAGATGGTAAAATTAGGTCTTGGAAAATGGAACAGAATTTCTCAGACGAGACAGCTTTCAAAGAAGGTCTATCTTGGCAGGCACATCGAGGACCTGTTCTCTCCATGGTGATTTCTTCTTATGGTAAAATCCTATCTTTAGCAAAATGTTTTCTAAATTCGCATTAAACAATGATAGTTATTATACCATTTAGTGCATGGGAAATGATATCTTTTAATCGTTTGTAAAAAAGTGTTTGGTTGGAGAAGCCAAAGAACCAAATGCACTTTTTTCTTAAAAATAATATTGTTTTGTTACGAAAGCAATTTTAAAAAAATCACTTATTTAAGTGCTTTTTCAGAAGCAGAATTTTTTGTTTTTGGGCTTTTATTTCTTTTTAAAATGGAAACAAAAGCACTCTTTACATTTATCCAAAGGTTGAAACCATTTTGCCCTTTTTAAGAAAAATACTTTTAAAAGTTGGACTTATTTTAGTGCTTTTTTAAGTTACTGTTCTTGTATCCAAACTCGCCCTTGCGAACGCAAGTTCCTTGCATGCTTAATTTGTTTGCAAAATTCCTTGTGCTGACTTGTTGCTTCATGCAGAACTTGAAATTAGTTTGAAACGTTATTTCTTTTTGAATATTGTCATAATGTTTAATTTGTTAATCTTTATCAATCTTGACATATCTTTGGTTGTTAACTTATTTTGTTTTTGGTTCCAGGTGATATATGGTCAGGATCTGAAGGTGGTGTTATAAAGTTCTGGCCATGGAAAGCCATAGAAAAATCTCTCTCTTTAACTTTGGAGGAAAGACATATGGCCGCGTTGTTGGTCGAAAGATCATTCATTGACCTCAGAAGTCAAGTCACAGTGAATGGTGTATGTAATATATCTTCCTCAGATGTGAAGTGCTTGTTATCTGACTATGTCAGAGCTAAAGTCTGGGCTGCTGGATCCTTATCTTTCTCCCTATGGTATATTCAATTCAAAAAAGGAATTGCTTTGTTGTGTCTGACTTGTGAAATCACCACAATATTGTAGAAATTTTATATTTCCATTTGTGTTCAGCAAATTGTTATTCATACGATAATTGTTTGGTGAATCGTAGGGATGCTCGGACAAGAGAACTTCTGAAAGTATTTAACATAGAGGGTCAAATTGAGAATCGTGCCGACTTGTCATCAACCCAAGACCAATCAGTCGAAGATGAGATGAATGTTAAGTTTGTCTCCAAGTCTAAAAAGGAGAAATCCCAAGGGTTTTTGCAGCGGTCTCGTAATGCTATAATGGGTGCTGCAGATGCAGTTCGCCGTGTTGCAACAAAAGGAGCTGGGGCTTTTGCTGACGAAAATAAAAAAACAGAAGCAATAGTTCTTACAGCTGATGGAATGATTTGGACTGGATGTTCAAATGGCTTGTTGATCCAGTGGGACGGAAATGGCAATCGTTTACAAGATTTCACTCATCATCCCTGTGGTGTTCTGTGCTTTTGCACTCACGGGGGAAGAATATGGGCTGGTTATGTAAGTGGCATGGTCCAGTTACTGGATCTTGAAGGAAATTTAATCGCCAGTTGGGTTGCACATAATGGGCCAGTTATAAAATTAGTAACAGGAAATGGTCATGTTTATAGCTTGGCAACTCACGGGGGTATACGTGGATGGAACATCTCATCTCCAGCACAGATTGATAACATTTTACGTCCAGAATTAGCTGCAAGAGAAGAATTGTATACAAGACTTGAGAATGTTAGGATTCTAGTTGGCACGTGGAATGTCGGCCAAGGAAGAGCCTCTCATGATGCTCTTATGTCATGGTTAGGTTCTGCAGTTTCTGATGTTGGTATTGTAGTTGTTGGGCTGCAAGAAGTGGAAATGGGTGCAGGTTTCCTTGCAATGTCAGCAGCAAAAGAAACTGTAAGTAGTTAATGGGTTTCCTTTTATATATACACATTTACAATGTCTAGATCTCGAGGAGAAGGCAAACAATTAAAGCTTGAATATCATGCTTGGAAAATGTTATATACATTGAATCATCATAGATTTTTCTTATGAATTATATTTTTCACTCTCTCTAATTACTATTTATATTTTAGGTAGGACTTGAAGGCAGTTCAATTGGGCAATGGTGGCAAGACCACATTGGAAAGGCTTTAGATGAAGGGTCGACATTTGAACGCGTTGGGTCTAGGCAGTTGGCTGGCTTGCTTATAGCAATCTGGTACAATTTTATTTTTGTGCATTATTGAGCTCTTACGTTGTATTGTTTGTGCCAAAAAAACACTTGCCGATCTTCTAAAGAAAGGATTTCTAAAAAATTTTGATAATATTATAGAGCGTAAATTTTATCTGTACTCATTTCGTTCTAAGGGTGAGAAAAACGCTCAGAACTCATGTTGGGGACCTGGATGTTGCAGCAGTAGCATGTGGATTAGGCCGCGCAATTGGTAACAAGGTACTGTATCTTTTACTCTGTCAACTTTTCAATATGATCACAAGTAGAACTCAAAATATTTTTGTGGTTAAATTGCATTGATATTCTCCTCTCCATGGACACTAAGATTTCTTCTAGATGCAGAAATATAGTTTGATCCCACTTGAATTTGATATTTACACCCCTTACTTTTTGTCAAATGAATTAATACTATCAGATTAATCAAAAGTTGAAAAAAAAGTATGTAAAAATCAAGTTATTCTCATAAATTAGAATTTTGAAATATGAAATGCAACCCATATAGATAACATTTTTAAAAAATAAAGCTATTTCAGTAATTCAATTCGCAGATACAAGGTATATGTGAAGTGGGCATTGTTAATTATCCACTCTCAAATGTTTTTGTTGCAACCACAAAATATGGTAATATATCAACTATAATTGACTAAAATAAAGATGAATGTAAGCTGTAATATGATGGCATAAATTGAAAATAAGGCTACCAGAGGTAATCCTCTGTGCAAGGGAATTCAACTCCCCCCTAGCCAAAGCTTTTCCCTAGCACAAGCTAGTCTCAAAACTTGAACAAATTAACCGAATGAGTTCTAATCTCCTTCCCCATTACATTTTATTTATCACTCCCCCATTTCTACTTCCTAGATTCTTCCCAGACTCAAATTTGGCTCAATATTCTTGAAGCCCATAATAATATTCAAGTACATAACAGTTTTCATCTACTTTATTAATTTAATTACATAGATAAAAGTCCCCAAAGCTTTTCAGAAAAAAATCAGATTGCTTTCATATGTTCGAATAATAATGTGTATGGAATCAATTGTAAGATCTAATTCCTTGTTAATAATTAAATAAAATAATCTTATTTTTATGAACTCTATTGGTGACGTACCAAAGAGATGAAAAATCTGTAAGATGCTCATACATAGTATATCGTATAGAAATACATAGATATTTTGTCGATGTGTTTGATATATTGATCGTATATGTGGCTAAATCTGACATGCAGGGAGGTGTTGGTTTAAGGTTGAGAGTATTTGATAGGATCATATGTTTTGCAAATTGTCACTTTGCTGCACATTTGGAAGCAGTTAATCGTCGCAATGCTGATTTTGATCATATATTTCGAACAATGACTTTCACTCGGTCTTCAAACCTCCTAAACAATGCTGCTGGTATGCTGCGAATCCTGTTTTTGTCTTGCTGTATTGTCTTCTCTACATATTTATTCTGGCTGCTTTATTCTTTTGGCTTGCCATGGATTGCCTCTGTTGCAGCTGGTGTCTCTTCTGCTGCTCAAATGCTTCGTGGTCCTAACGTACGCACATAAGATTATTTAGTGAATATTTTTTGTTTCCCAGTTGTATTCTTTTTTTTTCATTTATTACTATTTTGATGAGAACAATAGGCCGCAACAGTTAATCCTGATGAGGGCAAGGGAAAGCCTGATCTAGCTGAAGCTGATATGTTCATATTTTGTGGTGATTTTAACTATCGCCTTTTTGGAATATCTTACGATGAAGCAAGAGACTTTGTTTCCCAAAGAAGTTTTGATTGGCTGCGAGAGAAAGATCAGCTGCGAGCTGAAATGAAAGCCGGTAGAGTCTTTCAAGGAATGCATGAGGCACTTATCAGATTTCCTCCAACTTACAAGTTTGAAAGAGGAAAACCTGGTTTAGGAGGTATATACATTTCAAAGAATTATACGTCTCTTTTACAGCCAGTTTTGATGAATTTTGCTACTAATTTACGTGCTTAATCTGATTCACAGGCTATGATTCGGGTGAGAAAAAAAGAATCCCAGCTTGGTGTGATAGAATTCTATATAGAGATAGCAGAGTTGCTTCAGGACAAGAATGCAGTTTAGAATGTCCTGTCGTTGCTTCCATACTGTTGTGGGTTACATGGATTTAATTATTACCTTCTTCCTCTTCTTATTTATTTATTTATATATTTGTTAAACTTTGTCTATTTCTTGATCTTTTTCGAAAAGGTACGATGCTCGTATGGACGTGACTGAGAGTGATCATAAACCTGTACGATGCAAGTTGAATGTGGACATTGCTCATGTTAATAGATCAATAAGGAGACAGGAATTCGGAAAAATACTCGAATCCAACGAAGCAATCAGATCTAGCCTTGAAGCACAGCGGTTTGTTCCAGAAACAGCTGTCAGCACCAACCAAATCGTGCTGCAGAACCAAGACACATTCAATTTGAAAATCACCAATAAAAGTGGTGTTGACATGGTATTTTTTCATATCATCTGTGAAGGTCAATCCAGCATCAAAGAAGATGAGGTCCAGTCAGATTTCCGCCCAAGAGCTTCCTATGGTTTTCCACTCTGGCTCGAGGTAAACTCTTAAATTTTCTATAAATTAATATATTTTTATGCATTATATATTTTTATCAAAATAGGATTTCGTCCCACCTACATAAAATCTTGGATCCTATTTGACATCAGGCTAAATAGATCAACCTTTTGGAAATTTTCACAAATAAGCTCATGCTGTTACCATACCCTTTGTCTTTGTACATAATTATTTAGGTGACGCCTGGAGCTGGAATGATAAAGCCGGATCAAGTAGTGGAGATATCGATACATCACGAAGAATTCCACACGTTGGAAGAGTTTGTCGACGGCATCCCACAGAGCTGGTGGTCTGAAGACACCAGAGACAAGGAAGTGATTTTGCTGATAAACGTAAGAGGCAGCTGTTCAACTGATACAAAAATGCATCGAGTGCATGTACGGCATTGCTTCTCTGGAAATTCGGTTCATCCGGATAAAAAATCTAATGCTTCCTCAAGACATGGACCAAGTTCCAACCAAAAAATTGCCCCTAAGCATGTTGAGATTCATAGCAACTGATCCAGACTCTTCCGACAAGAATACAAGATACATCGGCTGACGCTTTTCCAGCTCAGCTCAAAGAACCTCATTTTCGCCAAACAAGCATAAAACTAAGTTAAATGGCAAGTTATACATTGTTCCAACATTTTCTTGTGGTTAACCAAACAGCAAGACTAGAATTAATGCAAACAGCATAGACCCGAAATCAAGACCTTATGTTATGCTTCATATCTTTCGCAACAGAAGAAACAGCTTCTGGTCGACTTTAAACTTGTGCACATTCAGGGGATCGCCTCTCAGCAGCAATTGAAGGCCTCCAAATGAAACATAGACAGCCCTGTCACAAATTGAAGATCATATTGATTGCTCAATGAACAAGAGCTGAAAAAATCATAATGCCGATGAAAAAGCAAAGCAGCTGGGTGTTAATGTATAATTTGTTTCATGTAATGCTTGGGTTGAAGGATTAGGTTATTTTCATTAGAAATACTCAATTTTTAAGCTATAGTTATGAATACAGAAAGTATCCTGAGAAAAATATAATTATAATTTCCTATTTAAAATAAGACTATGAAATTCATGACTCCTGTTAAATAAAAAGCACTTGAAATTTTGTTAATATCAGAAACAAAAATGAAAGATACAAAATACATGTCAAGATCCTTGGATTCAAAGACAAATCAATAAAAAAATGAAGCAATTTGGTCTCTGACTTCCAACCTCTCACTTAAACAGCTGATTTAATAATATGGCAAATCGAAATTTTCTAGCAACACAATAACTTATTTTGAGCAAAGAGGTGCTACAACATACACTTTAGCATCACTGTTTCCATCATCAGTCTTTACTTGAACTTCTGACATTTTATACAGAAGGCCATGCATCACATACTCAAATTTGTCTGCAAGTGATTTTTGTTTGCCCTGCAAATGGACGATATCACCATAAATGAAAGCAAGAGGCTTGAACAATAACAATGCCCTTGACGATGTTGACAAATTGTTACTTTAGAATGAATCCAAACAAAGTCTAAGAATAATGTCACAAGAACCACTCCGCATCGCAACTCCTTAAATTTACAGAAAAAGAAAACAAACAAAGGATCATCAAATAAATCACAAGCCTTGTAACAAACTCTTCTGCCCAGATGTTCGAACACACAAAATTGATAATTATGAAGAACCGTCTATTGATGTATATGTCCCAACTCGAAAATTCGGTAATACAGTTCTACAAACCAACCACATTTACCATCACGAACAAGAAATTCAGCATTCATCCAGCAGATGACGAAATATAAAAGAAGTCAACGAATCAAGAAATCTGTCAGATACATTATCTTTGCAGAACTAATATGGTGAACATATAGAATTTCCTCAACTTTTCCAATCGAGACAGAGTGAGAATCAAACAAGAGCACCTCAGGAAAGTAGCCTGTAACAGCCGAACCATCCATCAACAGAGTGTTAGTTATCACCATTCGGTATTTCTCACCCGGGAGCATAGGATATATTTCTTTGTTCACATCTAACTCTAGATAAAACTCCTCAACTTCACTTCTTACGATGATACGCGAAACTGAAAAATCATTCAAACCCATCAACTTAAACCCAAAGATTTTCTTGTTCCAACATAATTTTTGACAACTTTATGTTCTGCTTTTTATCCTAGCAACTGCAGCAATATATAAAAGTCTCATTAACTGAAACAAAATACCACAATCAAAAGTGAAAGTAGAGAGTGAGAGAGAAAGCAAATTTTTCACTACCCTTGTCATATACAACTTGATTATCCACTTTATGGACCTTGATTATCTCGTCAAAGTAAAACTCCGCCATTGCTCTGCAACCTGTAATGCATATCGAAAACGAAGGACAGAAAATTTCAACATTTGAAGAGAATATTCTGAATTGTTTCATGCGATTTCTTGGAAATAATTAATGTTGCTTACAGATGGAAGGGTCTTGCAAGAGAGGGAGGGTCCGAGGTTTAGGGTTTTTAACGTTTCCCACTTCAGCTTCGAAAATTCACGGGGTGAAGAAGGAATATTTTATTTTATTTTTTAAAAAGACTTTTAGTGGGGTCGGGCTCCAATGTGATTTGTCCATAATAATAAATTAATAAATAACCTAATTTTATTTTTTTTAAGAAAAACCCAGTTAACAGCCTCAAAGAGTGCTGAAAATATTTTCTCTAGCTGATTTGCAAGTTATTGCATTATATTCGANTGTAGGAAGCAGAGCGCCGGTACTCAAGAGAAGAAGCCCTTTTTCACTAACCATCTTGGAGGAAGGGCTTCCTCCGAATTTCCGACAATCTAACATTGGTGAGTATGACGGACATACTAACCCCGAGGAACACTTGGAGAGATTTGAGAATGCGGCTTTGTTGCACCAATATTCAGATGGAGTCAGGTGCAGGGTGTTTCTGGGCACGTTGGTGAGGTCAGCCCAGCAATGGTTTAATACCCTGCAGCCCAACTCTATACAGTCTTTTGAGGATTTTGCTACAGCTTTCTTGCACCGATTTGCCAGCAGCAAGAGGCATCAGAAAAATTATTTGAGCTTGTTTGTGATGAAACAGCAAGA